>NC_139347.1:34864288-34974288 GCF_055883805.1 Amblyomma maculatum | reverse complement strand
CCCAAAGTGACATCCCGGAGGAATGACTCCCACGGTCTGCAAGTGCGCGGCAGCAGAGACGACGCCTCTGCGACACCGTGGCCCTGGAGTGAGACGACCTGTTGGTCGCGGTCCTCTCCCCTCTCCCCACTCCTCCTCCTCCCTTTCACCCCCCCCCCCCCCCCCCTTCCTTGTCGCCAGAAGCATCATTCGTTCTCTCAACGTGAGGATCGTCCTTCACTCTCGCTTGTGCGGGTCTTTCATCCTTTGTTCCTGCGTTCCTTAAAACAGATTTGTTTTATTTTCTCTTGCTTTCGCGTCTTGTCGACTTTCGCTGCGTAACGTAGCCACACAGACACAAACATAAAAAAAAAAAAAACACTAATAAACGACGTCGGGTAGAAGCGAAGCTCTTGTCGACAGGCCCTTTTGTCCACGCCGAATCCCCTGACCTGGCCACAGCGACGCCCAGCTTTTTCAGGCTGTGGTGAAGAAAGACCAGAACCTAGCTGTTACGGCTGCGCTAAAACCTCTACCGCTTATGTCGAAAGAGGTAAGGGGTCATTTAAGGGCGTGAAGCGTTAGCTGTAACAGTAAAACTCCGTTAGTGGCACAAAAGAAATCACAAGCGGTTTGACTTGAGGCAGACCCCTAATTATCGTCGGTTAGTACGGTCAATCCTAGCTTTGCATCGCCCATGTTGAATTTCAGTGGTTTTGCTTGACTTCAAATGGATTATCTTTGCTGATAAATATATGACGTATGAAGCCCAAGTTTGCAGGCGCGAAACACATAAAAGCCCAACACTAAGCAAGCTGTGCAAGGTGCCTGCATTGCTGAAGAGTAGCCGGTCCGGCTCGGTGCCCAAGATTCCCGCTAGGTTCGATTTTCATCTCAACAGAGGAGTTCAAGTTGGCAGTTCCAGTCAGTTCGGCCATGCCTTGTGGCTTCGGTACATCACCCAAACCGACGACCAGTCAGTGTGCGCTTTTATCACCACCCAACTGCCACCTGCCAGCGGTGAGGAGGACGGACAGTCAGACAGTTAGGCTTAATGGAGGAGTGGAAGCCCCTCCACTTAGCGAACTCAGTTGTGAGTCAAGAATGCAGCGGTTAGCGCCCCTCAAAGTAGGCTTTCCAGCCAATGGCGTCAGTTTCCGACGTTGGTCCCCCTCCAGAGAGGAGATCACAAGACTTTGTCCATATCTCCCACAGCACAGCAGTTTCTTTTCTTTCTCCTGAAGCCTGAACACGCCAACGTGTCCCCTTTGTCACCTACTGGTTATAATTGGTTTACGGGAAAGGAAAGACGCAGTATCTGTCACACTTCCTCCGGCAAGTGCGAGTTCGGGCGTTACACCATCGCTCCTGTTGCGTGGCGTTCCTTTGCGCACGTTGCATGTGTCGCATTGCAGATGGCAGGAGCGCTATAATCAAGATCTAATCTTGTAGAATCTCGCAAAATATGGTAAATATCGCGCACGGAATTTGTTCCATGAGCCTATAGAAATGTTTTCGCCTTATAATAATCGTTTTGTACCTTAGTCGCAGTGAGGTTCCTCTCTGTCGACACCATTTTATTTAGCACTTCGTTTGTGAAATTTGACGGCTCCATTCTTGACTTCCCGACTATAAAAAGCCAGACAGAAGGATATATAGACGCTAACGAGGACTTTGGGCAGCTAGATGGGAATCTACCTTGAAGGTATCATTGCTATGACAATGGGTGGACGGTCGCGAATATGTCGCGAAATTATGGTATACATACGCTTACTTTCTTCCTGCGATTCGTTGGAGGCCCTCAGATTTTGTGTTTTTTTTTTTTTTTCTTTGGAAACAACGTGCTATATCCCTTACTTCCTATCACAATGTTGGAATACGGACAGATGCGGGAGTCCGAGGCAGGATTTTTATCTGTGCGTTTTCTATTTTCATATAATCAGGCTCTCGGACACCTTCAGACACACTTCCACCCAACTCACCTGCCGCTTGCATCAGTCTGGTAGAGAACATTAGTATTGTCCGCTGAAGGGGAAAATTAATTCCTTAGGCCTATCCATTTTCTACAAAATTTAATTACTAATGGTAATACGAAGACAGCCAGGAGGCGTCCCGTTTATTCACTGCTATTAACTTCTGGACACAAAATATGCGTACATAACTCTTTGCTACAATGTGTGTGTGTTTTTGTTTTTTGCAAGTCCCCCTCATCCCACTTTATTATATTGTCGCGAAACGGCCTTGTCACCACTACGTCACAATATACAGATCATGGTTGCTAGTCCGCACGACATTATTATCTCGCAGAACAACAGCATTTCCCTCCGTCGCTTTTACCGCGCGTATAAGCAGAGTGGAGCAACCTTCCTGCACCGGAAGCGGTCAAGTTCTACTGTGTTCCCTTCGAAAGGCGCCTCATCTAATACGCGACTAGACGTACCTGCATCCGCTCTTATACCGGTTGCCGATTTCGTTTTGTTCTTCTTTTCATTTGCCTCTACAAGCTCACTTCTCTAATGTCTTTGGTCCTAAGAGTACATGAAATAGATTCAACTATAAGTAAACTAATTAATCACGATAAAAATTGTCTTAACACATGCTCTTTACTAATGTCCATAGCAACTGGACAAAACAGTCATGCTTTTCCCAGTCGCTTTCCATTGTGCATCTTTGTGGTTTCGGCCTCTGTTCGTTGATGCCATCCGAGCGTTCCTTGACACCACACAGTTTCATTTACGTTGAGTGTAAATTATTCCACCAGGTGGTTGGTGACGTAGTGAGAATGAATTCCACTGCTGCGAAACATATTTCATCTTGTGCATATTTCATCCTGCGAAACATATTTCATCGCTTCTGTACGACCTTACAGAACCGTACGACAGAGAAGGATAGAGTCACAGTCTCAACCGTTACTTGCAGAATGTGCAAACGGTTCGTCAACGAAAATCATGCGCTCATCTACTAACATACGTTTTAAATGCATGATCTTTATATCCGACAGATACGTTCCAAAAAAGATTCAAAATAGTCACACCAGCACATTTCTTGATTGGAGGAAAGAACGCGACCAATGGCGGCAGTTGGAAGCCTCCGGTCGTGAGCACGCTTTGTAAAGCGATCAGGTTCTGATGGCCACAGAAAGGAGCATCTGCACTTCAACCAAAGTTTAAAAAATTATTGGAAGAGCATAATAACCTTGCTGACGTCATTGTCAATACCATGTGTCAGCTCTCTAAATGCGACCAGAACGTGAGCACGAGGTCTACGAGAAATCATGGAAGCTGCAGCAGCTGCAGCCACTTTGAGCGGGCTTGCCCCCAGAGTCGAAATAAGGCGAAAAGGATCAAGGAGAAGGAAAGGGAGGACAGCGAAACAACTTTCATTAGCCGAGGCGAGAGGTTCGGTCATCGCAGGGGCCTGTTTCTACGGGCGGGATCCAAGCGGGGAAAAGAAAGAAAAACTAAATCGTAATGGAGCGCGGCCGACACGGGGCAATACGAAGAAAGGTTGGTTGGTCTCGGTGCCCTCTTATACCGGCGCGGAGGGGAAACAGTTGCGGGCGACATGCCATTAGGCCGAGGAGAAACGAAGGTGGCGCTCGCTCGTCGGGCTATCTCGGATTACCACTGTGTGGGCCAATTAACGTGAGCTGACAAGGCCGGCTCCTGACAGGCCAGCAAATTGGGACCGCGTCCACCGCTCACTCACCCCCCCTTACCGCACGGCGGGTCGCTCTCCCGATCCTGGCCGGACATCACTGCGGCGCAGATACGCGGCGCAGCCAACGCGAGCACCAATACGCACCCCTTCGCGAGCCCCTTCTACGATGGGAAAAGAGCAAAAGGGGGCGAAATAGAGACAACGAGAGACCAGGAAAAAAATATAAAAAAAAAAACAATAACGAAAGGCGCAGTAATGTTGGCTCTCCTTGTCTGCCCCACGCGGACTTCCACCATGCTTTCTGCTGAGTTCATTTTTAGCTCTCTCCCACATCCACACCTCATTTTTTTTTATCCTAACACGTGCCCGGTATCGATTACTGCTTAGATCTGGACACAGCTCCGAAAAGTATTGCGCCCGATTGTTATAATACGCTCGTCGTCGCTGCCGCAGCCGACAAGTCACTCTGAAGTTGTGCTGAAAAATAACTTGCGGAAATTTGCAGCTAATGACTTACTTTAATCTTCTTCATGGCGTTCAATTCTTCCTGGTAAAACAGCGTATCAAACAAGCTGAACAAATGCATCAAGCTGAATTTTTTTAGTTTTAGTTGTCTGGCGACATTTGTTTTCTTAGTAGAATTTGTGGGAGCTAGTGATCCCCGCCACCGCACACTTTCCTTCCGATTCTTATAGTGATTCAACTCATGATTGCTTGCTTGCTTGTTTCCTTCGCCCTCGCTGTCAAAAGCTGTTGGTATGCTCGAAATGGCCGGGTCCGCGAAAAGGACTGTTTCGAAACCCTCTAGCTAAAATCCGGGTCTAAAGAGAGTTGAATAATAAACGAACCGAATCGGATATCAGAATAATATTGATATGATCATTCGCTACCTATGATATTATTCGTATGAAACGAATATTCGTGCGACACAGCAAGGAACTAGCAGCAGCACTATACCTCATGGAATTACAGCTGCAGATGCCGATTGACGCAACCCACACCTCCATTATAGGGGGCACGTGATAAGAAGCCAAAATATCTCTATGACCGGGATTTTATCTGCCTCAAAAAATTATCGCTTAGTACCGAAAGCGACGGTGCACAAATTAGCGTCATATATGAGCTGACCGAGGCATGAGAGTTCCGGGTCATAGCCTCCAATATTAGGCATGGACTCCGCCGGGGTGGCGCAGTGGTTACGGTGATCGACTACTGCGCCCAAGGACGCGGGATCGAATCTCGGCCTCGGCGGCCGCTTTTCGGTGGAGGCGGAAAGCAAGGCGCCCGTGTGTTGTGCGATGTCAGTGCACGTTAACGAACCCCAGGTGGTCGAAATTTCCGGAGTCCTCCACTACGGCGTCTCTCATAGCCTGAGTCGCTTTGGGACGTTAAAACCCACAAACCAACCAACCAACCAATATTAGGCGTAGAAGTATAGTTTTCTGAGCCTGGTTATACCTTGGCACGCCACCCAGTCTTAATTGGAGGTAAGGTTTCCGAGCGTCATGGACTCCGCTACACAATGGATCGTGTCGCGACGTTCAACTAATAGACTAATGTCAGCAGGAAGCGGTTCTTTTTTAAAAACAATCGTGGAAGTAAAACGTGGTGTGTTCGATTTGAACTTTGTTGATATAAAAACTAAATCCTAAATTCGCTATCGCATTTGACTTAATTTAAATAATCTTGAATATGCGTTATTCGACACATTCAGTGAGTCGGATAGGAGATAATTCAATTTTGCATTCGAAAATTATGAACGTTCGCACACTTCTATATGAGAGAAGCCACCTTTACGATGGTATGTACTTTACGATGGTATCGGATGTGTATCGTTCGGAGCCGGCATTACAACTCAGCAGACGATATGTCATAGGAAAAGAGGAAAGGACGAAGTTTGATTGAACCGGTCTAGCAACTCATTCAGTTCATTCCAGGCTATGCCCCGCCGAGGTGGCGCAGTGGTTAGTGCGCTCGACTACTGTTCCTAAGGATGCGGGATCGAATCCCGGTCTCGGCGGCAGCTTTTCGACGGAGGCAAAAAGTAAGATGCCCATGTGCAGTGCGTGGTCAGTGCACGTTAAAGAACCCCAGGTTCTTGAAATTTCCGGAACCCTCCACTACGTTGTCTCTCATAACCTGAATCGCATCGGGACGTTAAACCCCATAAACCTACCAAACCAACCATTCCAGGCTACCATGGGTAGACAACGTAAAGACGCCAGAATTTATAGAGCCGCGTGTGTGAATTTTGAAGTGACGTCGCAACGGGTAATTGGGTGTCGTTTTACAGCTTCGCTGTCCGACCACCTACACAGTCTAGGTTAGAGGCATGATTTTTTTGACATCCTTAGTGTGTAACTGGTTGGTTTGTGGGGTTTAACGCCCCAAGCGACTCAGGCTATGAAAGATGCCGTAGTGGAGGACTCTGGAAATTTCGACCACCTGGGGTTCTTTAACGTGCACTGACATCGCACAGCACACGGACGCCACTCCGTTTCGCCTCCATCGAAACGCAGCCGCCGAGGCCGGGATTCGATCCCGCTTCCTTGGGCACAGTAGTCGAGCGCCGTAACCCCTGCGCCATCGCGGCGGGGCCTCAGTATGTAACTTCCGCTTCCCGAAACTCCATGTTCTTGTAAAAAACATGCGACAAAAAATGCGTACATTCTAAACCTCGTCTATTCGTGAGAGTACAGTAGCGGCCACATCGAAAACATCAAGTATGTATGTGTAGAATTTCATTCGTTTTCTTTTCCATACATTCTTTTATTTTCAAGAATATGTCATCTCTTTAAAATTCCTATTGCCAATCGAATGCATGGTAGCAGCGAAATGTCACATTGGAACAGTTAAATAACAAATAAATTATCCAGTAAATTGAAGTTAACAGCCCAAGAAAAGACGAGCATTTTTCAATGAAACTAAATTTATTGTATTTGAGGGTTTTATATAATTCAGATGAAAATTCAAAGAAAGACTCAATGTCGTCAATATAATCCGCTTGTGAACACACACACACACACACACACACACACACACACACACACACACACACACACACACACACACACACACACACACTGTTACGACCGTGCATCATCCGCACTTGCGCGCTCTATTGTTCGCCTGTGGGCATGGATAAGTGCTGTGGATATGGGCTGTTGGTACAATGGCTCTAAGTGAGCCTGTTTCCAGGAATCCTGTTTTGTAAGCCTGTTTTGCTTTGTGGACACCCTGCAAATGCCAAATTGACCCTGTCAATAGAACGTCTAGAAAAACACAAAGAAATGTCCCCCTGCGGGAAATAGCCGGAAGTGCTTTCTTTATTTTGTTCACCCTTCCAGTCGAGAAGCGCCATCGTCCAGTGAGGAATGCCTACTATCTAAAGGAGACGACAGAGTGACATGTCCGCTGACTTGCAGGACAAGAAAGGAGCATGACGCATACGGCCATTAGATGATTTCCCGGGAATGCAGGAAAGATTTGCAATTGCCGGAAAGGGACAATGCTGGAAGCGTATGCGGCGCGCACGTGCACTTGGGTTTCTGAGAAGTAAATCCACTTGCCGGAACCAGCCTATCGATTCTTGGCTGAAGAATAGAAATGTACCTCCTCGCCGCTCCCAAGCTTTTCCCGCCAACAAGTGACCAGGCTCAACGAAACAATGCCGGGCCAGTCAGTGCTTCAGACCATCAGTGCAGTGATGTGTTCGATTGGATGCTGATATCTGAGGGGCGTGCCCTGGATTTGGTTGGTCGGCATCTTCAGAGAGGGGCTGGACATAGGGGGTTTTAAGGACGCTGCAGAGCACGAAATGTCGCTCTGAGCCTTGGGTAAACGGCTCATCCAGTCGCTTCTCGCTATGAACTCTTAACGCTTGCCATTTTGCTGATGTACCCTTCTTTTTCATGTAAATAATCATGTAAATAAGTTTTCTCAAAGTGCCATTAAACCTGCTTGTATATATTTTACTAACTTCGAAGATTCAATCCTTCATCAACCCCGAGTCTCTGCACGCTACCAAGTGAAGGCCGGGTCGACTTAGTCCCAGCGTCACGACAACTGGTGACCAGCGTTGGGATCTGGATCTACAAGCTACAACATCTGGTGATTGGAGGTGGATCTGAAGCTACAAGCCACAGAATCTTGTGATCGGAGGTGGCATCCCAAGCAACAAGCAGGAGCAACAATCGGCCAACAAGAAAGCAGCTCGGAACATCGATCGCATGTGTGGGTAAGTGCTTGGCTTTTCTTCTGATGTGGACCAGGTTCTAGAACAGGGTTAGATTTTAGAACTGGTAAAGAGAGTGTGGAAACGCCTTTAGGTTTGGTAGTTTGCACAGTTGTTTTGGAAGTAGCCGACACTCGGAGCGATCATGGACCTACAAAAGCTGCAGAAACCGGAACTGTTGCAATTGTGTGAGGAATTGGGAATTGATACAAATGGTTTGGCACGAAAACCCTTGATTATAAAGGCAATCACTGATCTGGGAACCGATGATGAGGAGCTCAGTGAAGCATGGAACCTCATCGGTCAAAAAAAGGAGCAGCTCAGACAGCAGAAAGAGCGGGAAAAAGAGGAAAAGGAGCGCGAACGTGAGTGGGAAAAAGAGGAAAAGAAGCGTGAAAGAGAAGCAAAAAAGCTGGACCAAGAAATTGAGCTCCGGAAATTAGAACTAGAGTTGAGCAGGAGGTCGGGCAATTGTCCCCAGCTAGCGGTACCTCTTCTCAACAAGGAGGCAGATTTCAAGATGTCAAAGTACATGCAGTCATATGTGATATCAGGGGATATCGGTCTGTATCTGGCTAACTTTGAGCGAACCTGCGAAAAACTGTCCTTCCAGCGAGACACTTGGTCTCAGAGATTATTGACGGTTCTGCCCTGCGAGGCAGCGGAGGTTGTCGCGCGGCTAAGCAAGGAGGACGCGGACAACTACGAGAAGGTCAAAGCTTGCCTTCTGAGAAAGTATAGGCTTAGCGCCGAGGCGTTCAGACAACGTTTTCGGAACGCTACTAAGTCCAGGGACGAGAGTTACCCTGAATTCCTGTACTATTTAAGAGTTAATTTGAGCGAGTGGCTAAAGAGCACTGATTCCTACAGTGATAGGGACGCTGTCGTCGAGCGAATTCTTTTGGAGCAGTTTTATAACTGCCTCCCAGAAAAAGAAAGAAATTGGTTACAGGACCGAGGCGACATTAAGTCGGCAACTGAAGCTGCCGAACTCATTGAGGAGTATGCTTCGCGCCGACAATTCAGCAACCCAGCAGTGGATAGGCCCCGCAATCCCAAGTTGAGGGTGAATAACCGTCAGAAAAGGCACTTTGCTAGATTTGCAAACGAAGAAAGGAAGGCTTCTTCAGGCAAACGCCCTAGAAAGGACGGCAGTGAGAAAAGTGGGGAAGTGACCAACGCGCAGAACACAAAGAATAAGCTTGAGGCTAGGAAGCCGCTCACATGCTTTAGGTGTAATGAGCAGGGTCACATTGCCGTCAACTGCCGGAAAGAAAAGATTGCTTTCTCGTATGTCAGTGACTGCGATGAAAATATGCAGCTTTTAGAACCCTACCTGCATGACCTAGTAGTCAACGGGAAGCCTTGCAAGGTACTGCGCGATTCGGCCGCAACGATGGATGTTGTCCATCCGGCGTATGTGTCGCCTTCCGACTATACAGGACAGTGCGCGTGGATCCGCCAGGTAGTGGAGGAACAGAGTGTGTGCTTGCCAATCGCGAACGTGGTCATCGAGGGCCCTTTCGGCAAGTTAACAACCGAGGCTGCCGTTTCAGGAAAGCTTCCTAAGTGCTATCCGTATTTGTTCTCCAACAAATCGGACATGCTACTGCGAAAGAGGGGCATCCTTTTCGGAGACAGAGTTGTGCAAGCCTTAACACGTTCAAAGGCGCGAGAACTAGCTACACTGCTCATTCCAGAAAAAGCCACAGCGGAGGAAACGGCAGTTAAAACAGTGGTCGATGTAGAAGATAGCGGGCCAGAAAACTTTGAGAGCGAGGCATCTCAGATAAGTCAACTTGAAAGTGAGCTTGATGAGACGCGGAATGAGGACGTTCTTGAGAATAACCTCTTGCCGCCAGTGTCTAGTAATCTCACGAGACTTTTAAGTGGAACCCGAGAGGACTTAGCTATGGAGCAAGCCGTGGTAAATCTAACGTTAAACCTTCCCGAGGAGATGGGGGACAACTTGATTTGCCTCAGCGGAAAAGGAAGCAACGCTCAGGAGCTTCTCAAAAAGGCGGAGCAGAGAGAACTAAGGAAATCCCAGCTGTCCGATCTGAGCGAGATAATAACAGAGTTTGAGGCCTGCTTCGTGGACAGGCCAGGCAGGACTGATTTCACTGAGCACGATATTGAGCTGACTTCAGACGTGCCAGTGCGATCAAGGTGCTACCGATTTTCTCCAAGGCAAAGAGAAATTCTGGATAGGGAAGTAACTCGCATGCTGGAATTGGGAGTAATAAAACCCTCGGAAAGCCATTATGCTTCGCCTATGATCTTAGTAGAAGCTCCAGGTAAAGACCCTAGGCCTGTGGTAGACTACCGAAAGCTAAATTCTCTCACCAGGGATCAAGTGTATCCTATTCCGAATATTGAGGAGAGAGTAGAACAGGTCAGTAGAGCGGCATATGTGACTACGCTGGACCTTACTCGAGGATACTGGCAAGTACCGCTCACTGAACGCGCCAGCAGATACGCGGCTTTCGTCACTCCGACGGGCAGCTACCAGCCAACAATGATGAGTTTCGGGCTCAAAAATGCTCCATTTTGTTTTTCCCGACTCATGGATAGGGTTTTAAAGGGGTGTGAAACATTCGCGGTGCCTTATTTAGATGACATTGCGGTTTTTTCCGACTCATGGGCGGACCATATGGTACATCTAAGAGCTGTACTGAGCCTCTTGCGTCAAGCTGGACTAACCGTAAAGGCCGAGAAATGTTACCTGGCAAGGGCGACCGTGGACTACTTGGGTCACAATGTAGGTCAAGGTTTCAGGAAACCCAGCGAGATTAACATTTCTGCGGTAGCAGACTACCCGCGGCCGAGCACGAAGACGGAAATTCGAGCATTCCTGGGTCTGACTGGGTACTACAATCACTACATCCCTAACTATTCAGCTTTGGCTAGCCCTCTGACCGACGCTCTCCGCAAGACAGAACCGACAAATGTAGTCTGGGAAGAACAAAAGGAAGCCTCCTTCGTAAACCTGAAGGCTGTGCTGATTAGCCGTCCGGTATTGCGAGCTCCAGACTATGACCGAGAATTCACTGTCCAGTGTGATGCAAGTGATCGAGGGCTAGGTGCTGTTCTCTGCCAGAGAGATGACGACGGTAATGAGCACCCTGTGCTCTACCTGAGCAGAAAACAGTTCTAGAGAGAGGGCTTATTGCGCGTCAGAGAAAGAGTGCGCTTGCATTGTATGGGTCAGTCAAAAATTGCAGTGCTATCTTGGAGGGGCCAAATTCACCGTAGAGACGGACCATTGTCCCCTGGCTTGGCTGCAAACTGCGACATCGAAGAACAGTCGCCTTCTTAGGTGGAGCTTGATTTTACAGCAGTACAATTTTGAAATAAGATACAAAAAGGGGAAGTTAAATGGGAATGCGGACGCGCTTAGCCGCTCTTTCTAAGCGGTCCGAGATGTTCCTCACCATGTATCCAAATTGATAATCAGGTTTTTTTTTTTTTTTTTTCGTGCGCTTGTATATGTGTGACTATGTAAAGCAGCACGTTTGGTTTTCTAGGAATACGTGGGTCCTGAACGTCTTGAGAGTGGGCTTTTCTCGAACAACAATGGCAGTTTTCTTTTGACCTGGTCTCTTCAGACGGGAGCCGAGTACTTGCTTCGACATGTGGTTGAGTTTCAGACAGCTCGAGCAATTTGGCCTACGACAATCAAGACAACGCGACAAGCAACAGCGAGCTTCAAGCGTTCATGTGCAGACCATTAAGTCGTCTCTTCATGCAGCAGCTGCGACTGCTGCCCTCCGAGACTCTTCTGGCGGGGGAGGAGGCTGTTACGACCGTGCATCATCCGCACTTGCGCGCTCTATTGTTCGCCTGTGGGCATGGATAAGTGCTGTGGATATGGGCTGTTGGTACAATGGCTCTAAGTGAGCCTGTTTCCAGGAAACCTGTTTTGTAAGCCTGTTTTGCTTTGTGGACACCCTGCAAATGCCAAATTGACCCTGTCAATAGAACGTCTAGAAAAACACAAAGAAATGTCCCCCTGCGGGAAATAGCCGGAAGTGCTTTCTTTCTTTTGTTCACCCTTCCAGTCGAGAAGCGCCATCGTCCAGTGAGGAATGCCTACTATCTAAAGGAGACGACAGAGTGACATGTCCGCTGACTTGCAGGACAAGAAAGGAGCATGACGCATACGGCCATTAGATGATTTCCCGGGAATGCAGGAAAGATTTGCAATTGCCGGAAAGGGACAATGCTGGAAGCGTATGCGGCGCGCACGTGCACTTGGGTTTCTGAGAAGTAAATCCACTTGCCGGAACCAGCCTATCGATTCTTGGCTGAAGAATAGAAATGTACCTCCTCGCCGCTCCCAAGCTTTTCCCGCCAACAAGTGACCAGGCTCAACGAAACAATGCCGGGCCAGTCAGTGCTTCAGACCATCAGTGCAGTGATGTGTTCGATTGGATGCTGATATCTGAGGGGCGTGCCCTGGATTTGGTTGGTCAGCATCTTCAGAGAGGGGCTGGACATAGGGGGTTTTAAGGACGCTGCAGAGCACGAAATGTCGCTCTGAGCCTTGGGTAAACGGCTCATCCAGTCGCTTCTCGCTATGAACTCTTAACGCTTGCCATTTTGCTGATGTACCCTTCTTTTTCATGTAAATAATCATGTAAATAAGTTTTCTCAAAGTGCCATTAAACCTGCTTGTATATATTTTACTAACTTCGAAGATTCAATCCTTCATCAACCCCGAGTCTCTGCACGCTACCAAGTGAAGGCCGGGTCGACTTAGTCCCAGCGTCACGACAACACACACACACACACACGCACACACGCACACACGCACACACACACACACACACACACACACACACACACACACACACACACACACACACACACACACACACACACACACACACACACACACACACACACACACACACACACACACAGCAAGAAAACATATAAACGCATAAACTTTCCTCTAAGATTTTTTTCTACCGCGAACAAGGTTCTGGTATACACCACGGCTTGCAATTATTCCAGTATACCATGTGATATTTTATGAGGTGTTTCAAGTTCTTCAATATAGATTTTAATTTCAAACACCGCGATAGGTAGGCCGATGCAATCTGGTCAGGTAGAGTGTACGGCAGGGCAAACATTGTGTGCGCGGTGGAGTACAAAAAAAAAAGGGAAGTATTATTCATAAAATAGCATTGACTCACGATCTTTTTAATTTTCTTTTTTAGAGCACAACTTTGCATTGCGAAACTAAAGGTCTTCAAGATCGAAGATTAGAAAGTTATAAAATGTCTGTATCGTAATCATATAATTATGTAATTATAGTTCACGACCCTAGCTTGAATCGAGTTAGTAAAGCAAAAGCCGCAGGCGCTCACAGCTACAGAAATCCAGTTCTGTGGCGAAATTAAGGAGACGCATTGTGATCTTGGTGGGATCTTTTTTTCTAATATTTTTACTTATTATATGTGTACACCGATTTAACATTGTGGAAACACTACCTCAACATGAGCTTCAGGTATGCGAATTTAACGATCCTGGCCGCGGCGGCCGCCTTTCGATGGAGGCGAACAGCAATGCGCCCGTGTACCGTGCGATGTCAGTGCACGACAAAGAATCCCAGATGGTCGAATTTCCAGAGTCGTCCTCCACGGTATCCCTCAAATTTTTAGTCACTTTGGTACGTAAAATCTAAAAATGCACACCCAAACCCCATTAAGATATTGATTTTCTTTTTGTAAAGTCCTCTTCACATCATAAAGCATGTCTTGGCGGTAGAACAACCTTTACAGGAAACGTGAACATTTGTTCGCGGGAAACTGCGCTTGCGGCTGAAATAGAGCAGATAATTTGGGACGTATCCCTCAATATGAGGTATGTTTTAATGGACATCTTATATATATATATATATATATATATATATATATATATATATATATATATATATATATATATATATATATATATATATATATATATATATATGTGTGTGTGTGTGTGTGTGTGTGTGTGTGTGTGTGTGTGTGTGTGTGTGTGTGTGTGTGTGTGTGTGTGTGTGTGTGTGTGTGTGTGTGTGTGTGTGTGTGTGTGAACTAGCGCCGCTGGGCGCATTCCAGCTGTGAGTTCGGCTTTGCCCTGAGTCCCACGACAACTGCCAGCCGTTCTGGTTAGCCTAGCGAGTGAAATGCTTAGGAGAGGTAATGCTCCCCGGTTCTAGCCCGAGACAAGGATGAATTCTCAAGTAAGAAGTTTAGAGAAAGCTTCCCGGCTTCCGGCTTATGACGCTCTGGTCAACGTAACATTGGCGGTTTTCTTACATGAAGTCTGACAATTGACTCAAGCAACTGAGTAGTCTTGGAGAAGAAACAAGGCAAAAGCAAACCATACACGCGCGGATGGAACACCAATAATAATTGGACGTGGGGCGACACCGCTATGTGAGCTTGTGTAATTTGGAATACTTTCTTTACGTTTAGTTCTTCCGCGCGGCTTCTTACCTACGCACAAGCTTAGAGTCCCCAACTTAATTTGCGCAAGCGGTTTACATTATGATAATGATTTTATGCGCAACTCAACAACACACAGACCTCCTAACTTCCTTCTGTTTTCAAGCCATGGTATTTTTCTGAAGAATAGCGCGACTTGAACAAGGACGGAAGGAAGACAACACGGACAGGCGCTGTCCGTGTTGTCTTCCTTCCGTCCTTGTTCAAGTCGCGCTGTTCTTCAGAAAATGGCATACGAACTCGCCCAAGCATCAGTTCTAACATGGTATTTCGTTTGCTGGGACATATTCTATGCGAGCAGTATTACATGAATACGCGTGTTAACGGAACAAAGCATACCCAAGACATTCTCGAGCGGCAACACATTTACGACCTATCTTGTGTTGCCAAGCACAACTAGACTCCCTTAGATGCAAGCTGCCATCTTGTGTACCTGAAACAAGGACTATCAGTCGGAACGGCTATGCACTTTTGATCTTCCAATGGGGAATCTTGTTTAAACATTTTCAAGGCACCTAGCGCACAGCGACGTTACAAGCGCGCTCCAAGCAGAATGCAATAATGCAAAAAAAAAAAAGAAAGGTTTCGGGGACACTTAAGCTCCGCCTTTAAGGGTTATGACGCGAAAGCATTACTCTTATTAACATACAGTACATAACTAGCACGTTACCCAGCTACTGGGCGTACGCGACCGCCCGACAGGTAAAGCCCCGTTCTAACCCAGTCGTATGAACGTGCGTTCGTGGCTTAGGTATAGCGAACCTGACTCGTCATCCATCACCACTGGAAGAATGATTCTTCATTTCGTCTTCCACGTCAAATGAACACCCCGAATTGGCAGTTCCTCTGGGCTTTCTGACATCATGTGGTCTCGTTAAGTTGCGCAAACCATCGAATAATCAGTGCTCGGTCATATATGTCAGCTGCCAGCTACCCCCTGTCAGTGTCACGCATGTGATTTTTCACTCATAACAGCGAGTCTGACGTGGAGTTTTCTGAGTAACGAGGCTTTCAACGCAGTCGCGTTAGAAATTCACAAAATTTTGGCTAAAATTTTAATATCGTGAGAAAACGGTGTGGCACAAGTTTTCCAATCTGCCCCCTAGCTTTGTGCAGCTATTTTAAATAAGGCACCTATTTTACATCAATTAATATTTTCTATTATATTTATTGGCTGCGAGTCTGCAGCACCATACGGCATGATTTATCGTTGCTTTGGCGTCTACACAAGCATTAGAGGCTATTTCGTTCTATCTGTCAAGGGGATGGCCAACTAGCATGATCCAGGTCAGCGGTCAAATCATGACTGACCATGGCCGTGCCTATCATGTATGATCACAGTGCCATGACTATTCTTGGAGTTGGTTAACCTTTATAGCGTGCTTATACAGCTGTTGCTACGCATGGGCAAGGCTCGTGCACGGGCATGGATGGGTCCGCAAGCGAGACAAGTTTTTGCTCGGGGCTGTAGCCTCCGTAATACGAAGAGATTTCCACATCCCCTCTCGAAAGCACCGCACTGACTGCATTCATTAGTGCAGCTGCTTTTGGAACGCACATACTATAGCGTCACCTACTCGGCATCCGCCCTCTTCCACAGAAACACGACACGTTGGACATTCCTTTAAATTGCATAGCGCGGCAATTTTAACGCGGCATTTGCGCCGACACCTTGCGCTGCAGGAGCGGTGCCATTGAAGGAAGCAAACATGCGCTCATTACTCCCGCCTGGAAAAAAGGGAGAGCGTCGGATATTTCGTCGCCAGTGCAGTGGAAGGGCTCCTCTTCTTCTTGTGGACAAAGCTCAAGGTGGACAAGACAAAGAGAAGCCATAATAATTTAGGCGACGGATTCTCTGGTCCTGCCAGTCTGCGGCGCCGCGTCATGTTCCCTCGCGGAAGCGGGACTCAAGCTGCGAAGTTGCGACGCAACGCGCAAAAGCTCCAGCAGAGCCGAGAGTACTGAATGGAAGGGGAAGGACGGGGAGAGTGAAAGCAACTGTCGAAAACAAAGAGCCGGGGTGCACTCTCCGTAAGCCGACTGTGTATGCTGGCGCACGGAGACGGCTCTCCCGCCGCTCCCTATTTCGTGTCTTCAGCGTCGCAATTAGCCCAGGAACGTCGCCGGAATTGCGCCTCAGGCGTGGCATTAACGGTGCGACGGTCATTAATAATAACGGGCAGCCTTATGCGCCCGCCTGGATGCGCCAGTGCGCACGCGCCGTGCGTGGGTCGAGCTGCAGAGAAGGGAACACAAAGCGCATTTGTGCGCACACACGATGACTGGATGCTGTGGAAAAGAGAAATAAATACGAGGGAATTAACTCGTGAAAAAAAAAAAAAAAAAGCAGAAAGAGAACAGTTGCTGAAGCTACTAAGGTGGGACGGGGACGCACTCGCTCGCTTCTGCAATTAGAAACCGCGCCGCTGCAGGCAGTTGCGAAGTGTCTGGTCACGGCAGCGGCAAATGTGGCGATGTAAAAATTGCTCCCGGTGCGATCCGAGCGGGGCCAGCATGGCAGTCTTTCTCGCTGGTCCCGCATTTGTTATTTTGTCTTCTCCTCATTCCACAACCCTCGCTGACCGCACTGATGCGAAATATCGAGCCTCGTGTTCGTTGTCCGTCGATGCAATGGCTTCTCGGAGCAAAGGCTTCAAATTTTCTCAGCGTATCCCATTATGCCCTCCTTCTCTCTACGCCATGCAGCCACTGAAGAAGGCATGCTCTCTTTCTCTCCGCCCATTTCTCTTCTCATCTGTCCTTTCTCCCGTTCTTACTTCACAGGCTCCTGTAACACCGACGCGATGTGCTGCGTGACGGAAGAGAGATACAGAGGTCGGTATTCCCGTCCAAGAGAAGCTATAGAGAAAGTGCGTGAGCACTGCTCCATATCCTCTCTCTCTCTCTATACAGTTGGTTCTCGCTTGTCGATTTCAGGGGAAAAAGCAAGGCCGATTCCGGGCACCAGATGGAGACATAGCCGGGAAGGGAGGAACAAAAAGAGATGCGCTATTCTCTCTCCTCTATTTTGTCGTACGCGACGCGAGCCCCAGGAGCGCTATGTGCGGAATGCTCGTTCGCGTGGCTGGGAAGCCCAGCAAACGGGGAGACGTAAAGGAGATGTGTGGTGCAGGGGAGGGGGGGGGGGGGGGGGGGAACTGAGTGAGCGGTGACGCGCTCGCTGCGGTGTCCGCAAGTGTTCTCTCGGGGAACAACAACACTTATACGCGCGTCGAGGCACAAGCAGCGTCGTGACGCTGCTCTTGTCTAGCGTCCATTCGCTTACCGCGGTATGGCGGCCGCAGTGAACGACTCGGGTGGTCACCCGGTTTGCCTTGTTTTTCGTGCTCTTGATTTTCGGGTTGTTTCCTTTTCTTGCTGAAGCTTCTTTTCACTGATGGGCGCATTACGGGCAGATTTTGTCCCTGTGATCTTCTTTCTCCTGTCGACGGCAGCATTCTCCCGTGCTCGCGGAATGCAATTGTCCGTTTATGTTCGCTCCGCGTGGCACGGAATGTATCTGGAACTCGCAGCGTTTTGAATGTGTGAAGGAACGAAGCCGTACTTGAAATGATTCGAGGCATTAGAACACAGTTACAATTGCGCTAGTGGACTAAAGACATTTCTTCATGGCCGTATTTTTTTCGGTTCCAGGTGTTATTACGACGAGGCACCCCCGATTCCCTCCCTTCAGAGATCACATATGTTTATTGTCTGCATGAAATAACGTCATTATGGTCATTCACAAACTGTCATTCCCGGCGTACCCAACAGAGTGCGCATGACCTCTACAAATTCGTTCAGCAAAACATTGGTACATTTCGAAAGGCCCCGAATTAACCGCCAAGCAAATAACCATGTTACGAAAACCTTTATTCCACATAGCCCTATAATTCCACATTCTTCACGTGGCTATTTCCTCTCCCTCTCTCTGTCTTTCTCTCAGTCGCTGAATTCCTCGTGCCCATTAATATCCTTCAATCTGAATGAGTGCACAAAGTGCCCCATTATGAGAACTTCTAGCCGCTTCTGGATAAATAGCGCCTTTGAGTATATAATTCATGAAGAGTATTAAGACATGAATAAGACATGAAGGAGTATTTTTTTTTCCAACTTGGAACCGAAAGTGTCAACATGAAGCGATCGCGGCAAGCATGGCGCTCTGCGTGGCGTCTTCGTCTTGCAGTGACCCTGCTCGGGATAAACGTGTGTTCTCGTCATTACCCAGCATCGACACTTGACTTTAAAGGTGCAAGCAATAGCTTTGTGAGAAATTGTGATGCTTACCTGTGCTATTTCATTTCGAGCAGAGTTGACTCAGTCCAGTCCGAAGTAGAGAGAGAAGGGGGGGGGGGGGGGAGAGATGCCCGTCTTCACCTTTCGTTCTCTTCGTTGTCGAGCGTATTCCTTATTTTACATACCTTTCTGAATGTATCAGGCACGTTCTGAAAGATTCCGTGCCGCCAACAGTGTAGCGGATAGAGTTTTCTACAAAATAGCCCGCAGTCGACCTTTGCGTATTGGCTCAAAGAACTGCATATACGAGCAATCAATTTTCATTTGCTGACTGAGAAAACGTTGAATACTTGTTCCTGATATAGTTATGCTCAAGTCATTGTATTAACCTCTTTTCTCACAAAATATGTTATAATTTTTGTGAACCCCTCATATTTCGCCAATGATGTTTTTCCTTTGTAAGCCAAGCACATCCTGACCTTGTCTTCTAGTTACTAATCAGAGAATTCTGTTAGGTTACCCAACAAAATTTATATTTTATGTATTACAACAAAGCCCAGTGTACCTAACTTATGTGAGCTATACAATACATAAAAATATATGAACATATGAATGCCATTTTTTTATCACTACCTTCAAAGTTCTTGTTTTCTCGTGGTAAGAACACGTTTAGCCAGCAATATTTAAAATTTAGCTAACTATATGCCAAGGACAAAAAAATTAACATTTTCTGTCCTTATTGGCACCCTATTCACTTCTCGCAAATGAATTAAATATTCCTGAAATTTTCTGTATCACTGTAGTTACACTTAATATATTACATAATTTTCTGTGAACAAACTATTAGCCTTGATGTTTCAGTTGTATTTTGCACTTCTTGCTAATTTTTATGTTTATTTTTTTCCTATAATATCAATAGTGTCGGCTACGTCATTGATAATGAGGTAGCACTTGCCTTTTTCGGTTTATTTGCGTACACTCTTAAAGTTTTTTTATAGGTAATAATATTTATACTTAATAATTTTTCAAGCACTGCAAGAACAAGTTAAGTAAATTCGAAAGGAAATATTATACTACATCTAGTGGCTCAGATAACTTTGATGGAAGTGACAAAAAAGTCTTCCAATACTGCGCTGAGAAGCTTACTTTCTTTTTTGAAGAATGTGTATATCCCAAATTTTTTACGCATCGCGCCATAGGAATACTGGTGCATAGTTGACAAAACAAAATAAACCACTGCGCCACCCCGCCGGTGTGGCGCATTGGTTACGGCGCTCGTCTACTGTTCCCAAGGACGCGTTATCGAATCCCGGCCTCGGCGGCTGCTTTTCGGTGGAGGCGAAAAGCAAGGCGCCCGTGTGCTGTGCGATGTCAGTGCACGTTAAAGAATTCCCAGGTGGTCGAAATTTCCGGAGTCCTCCACTACGGCGTCTCTCATAGCCTGAGTCGCTTTGTGACGTTAAACCCAACAAACCAAACCAAACCAAAATAATCATGCAAATTGTGCATAACGGTAAATGTGAAAGTTGAAATGAGAATCCAACGATGCAAAAACTGTTAACTGCTACTTGACTGATTGTTCAGCTCTGAGGTCTGAATACGCACGTCCTAACGCTGATACGCACGTCTCAACATTTTTAGATGTAAGGGCCATTTTAACTTGCGTATTTGTATTCTTTTCCTTCTTTGATCTCTTATAATACAGGATTATCATTTCACACAGCTCCAATGAAGCATCCGGAGGTAATTGTACATATAGCCACCTGGCAGAAAGAATATTCTGCAATGCAGAATCTTTATTGCAAACTAACAAAATTTTCAACCGACACTCCGTACACGGCCTATAGACTATCATAAAGTTGAGTAAAGGTATTTCTTCTAGGAGGAAAAACCGTACCTTGCTACATTCTAGCGAAATTCACGAGATCTTTGTTTTTACACCTCTATGTCATCAAAGGGAGGAAACGCGTACAAATAGCATTGCTTGTGTCTATAGCACTCAGCCCTGTAGAGACGGCTCTTCTTTCTTATTTCCCCCTCTTTATTTCGATCCCGTCGCTAGTTGCCAGGATGACCCCTTCAGTTTTCATTAGAGAGAGCTGCCTCCTCGCCCAGCGCCCCCGCAGTGCCGCCTACCGTACATTACGGACGGCACTCGTCCGCGTCCCTCGCTTTGATCGGCCGAGCTGACGAGGTTGCGGTCGACCTTTTCTTTCCGACCTCGGCGCTATAATGCGACCGCCGCTCGCAGCCGCCGCTGCACTTAGGCCAATGAAGCGGTGTCTCTCTCGGCCGTCCAGCTTTCCTTTTAATCCCATGGCGGAACCAGACGCCCCGCGGCCGCTCCCTATCCATCGGAGCCGGCGTGAACGTGCCGCGTTTTCGCGCTTGTTGCTCGCAAGGAGTGGTCGAGGAAGCGTCGGTGTTTCTTCCCACCTGTGGAAACATTTTCTTTTATTTGCTTTTCTTTCTGTACGACCTTGCGCTGAAACAACACAAAGTATCCGCTGGAGACACGTGTTAAGATGTTGACATGAATGAATGAATGAATGAATGAATGAATGAATGAATGAATGAATGAATGAATGAATGAATGAATGAATGAATGAAAAGCAAAAGCCTGTAGCAGTTTCTTGAGATGAGATGAAGGTATGTGATTGGCGGAGATGAACACTGAAATAAATTCTGATTTCTTTTGAGCTATTATGCCCTGCAAATAGCTGGATAAGATATTTCGCTTTCTTGGCAACCTTACAGCATAACGGTTTTATGTTCTTGCGCATGCACTTTATATCTTTCGAAATTAGTATATTATTCCCTAAATGATACAAATAAGTTTTATCCCGGCAAAGAATATTCAGCCGACGATTAGTTTCTTTTATGACAGCCCTGGCCCGCTGCATGGAGCGTTTGTTTTTGAAGTTGTCGTACTCGTGTTAGTTACATTTCTTGAAGCAAAATATCGGGTCTTCTGTCATTTTCTTGAACTGTTATTGGTTATAAGTAATTTGTAAACCTTCTCATTCCTTGCGACTTCGAGCTCCTGGTGCTTTCTGCTCTCAAAGGAGGAGGAGGAGGAGAAAACGTATTTATTTACAGCTCTTGTACACATGTGGAGCAAAAGAGGGTCTCAGGCTCACACAGAGCGGCCGACGAAACTGATCGGTCAATTGTGCATCCTATTGCTGTATTGTTCTCGCACTTCGGACGGTGTATTCTACCTGAGCTCCTGACGGGGAGTTTATATATGTGGGAGTGTAACAGAATGTCCTACTCGGTGGAGTCTTTGGAACAAAAAGAGTAACGAAGAAAACATTGGCGGAGGAAGGGCTGGAGGTCATCATCTTTGCCACGCCATCTATTAACGCATAATTAAGATATCAAATTCAATGATAACATTTCGAGCTTAAAGTAAACTAACCAGATTGGCCTATTGCGCAGTCACATCCCTGTGCCACTCTGAAGCGTGCGCTTTTCCACTCGCTAAAAGTACTGAAGGAAAGAGGATTGAAATAAAAAAAAAGAAGGGGGGAGGCGGGGAGGAAGAAACATCAAAGTATGCGGGCATGCTGCAACGGCATTAATGGCTTCCTTCGCGGATTCTCGCTCGCGCACGTGCAGTCCACCACTCATTTAATCACCAAACCCTTTATTTCTGCCTATGTTCTCGCGCAAGTATTCGCTAGCATAAATGCGCAAGCTATACCACATTATGCTCATTATGCTCAAGACCATCCGACATCGATAGAAATCCCCGCTTAACTACACCTACGAGCTTGCATGCGTGGCCGCCATGTAGGTATCGTGTCTGATTCGGAATGCAACGTTCCTGGAAGGTTCGATTTCTCTCACTCTCCCTTCTCAATCGAGAAGCCTAAGTTGGAATCTTCTGTCGCGTCTGATATGCGACGTGGTCACGTGACGTTGCACAACCCTACGGTAGATGAATGTCATGCCATGTCAGCTGCCACCTCCTAGAGCGATGCCCGTGATTTTCGCTCACAACGCCGGCGCTGAAGCCGACAACATCGACTCCGGATTTTCTGCAGAGCGAGGCCTTTAAACGCTAGCGCGTTAAAATGCCTGCCTGAAACGGCGACGAGCGCCACGAACCTCTCTGGAACACCCTCGTTCACTAGAACGGCCCCGCAAAGTCGTGCGCTTGTCGGGCCCACCGACGACGCGAGACGGAGTGGCGTTGTGAGGTGCGCGATGCGGTAGGGCCCCGCGGGGCGAAGGAAAGAACACCGCGGCGCGCACTTCCAGAAACCAATATGGAACAGCGCGGAGGTGGCGCGGTAACAGGCGGCAGGCAGCAGCGGTCGTGGCGGCGGCCTGTGCGGCGTCGGCTACTCGCTATGTCCATTACGTGAAATGCGGCCGCGCCGCCGCTCGGAGGAGGCAGAAAAAACCAGGGAAATGGAATGGAGGAATGGACCGCGGGGAAAGGAGGAGCTGCCCAGATCGACGATGGAGTATGGGGGAGAGAACGAGGCACGCAGAGTGGATGGAAGAGGACATGGGTGCATGGAGAAGGGCACTGAGGGAGGGGTACGAAAGAGACGGAGCGTCGGCGCTGAAGGCCATGTGGCAACAGGCAAATGGAATGCCTCTCCCGGCGCAAAGACAACAACGTCGGGCGCAAACACTATACGCGTCCAGGAAAGGAGGTTAGGGAAGAGACAGCTGATGGGGGCGCGATGAGAGGAGGCATGGGAGGCGCAGCTTCCGTCTCGGACCGAGGGGGTGGCACTCGCACTCTTCGGTGTGGTGTGTTTGAGTGCTCGTGCGGAGTGAGCGAGGTTGGTGCAGAAACGCATAGAGAAAAAAAGAGGTTCTGTGGGTGCGGGGAAAAGGAACGCTTGTGTAGCGAGGGAGGTGACGACAGACGACAAGTTAATGGAAGCCATCTTAGCGAGGGAAGGAAGCCCCAGCAAGAGGAGGACCTCGGGACGCGTGCTGTTACTTGCGCTCTTTTGTGACGACGAAATCCGAGTGGCCGTAATGGACTTTTTGGTCCGGGCCTCTATAAACTGGTGCACCTTGTCTCGTTTCGTGTTTTTGCTCCTATCTTTCTCTTTCCCTCTCTCGGTCCGTACGTTTCCCGTTTTATTTCTCTCCCGTTTCTTTGTCTTTCGTTGTTCTTCGCATCCCGGTTGCGATGCGTTTTCTGCGCGCAGGCTGCATTTGCTCAAAGTAGGCTTCAAAGAGTGGACTCGGTTTTGGCGCCGCCGAGAAGCGCGGGAAGACGAAAGACGCCAGCCCACCATCGGAAGAAAGTAACGCCGCGAGGAAGTGGGCGGAAAGAAGCGTCCGTCGAAGAAAGACGCAGTATATATAGATAGGAAAAGGAAGAAAGAGCAAAAGAGAAACAAAGTGGCGGCGTAAAGAGACTACGGGAGAGTGCGGAGTGGTGGTGGCCCTCCGTAAGACGCCCGGTCTCAACTTCGAAGCGCATTGCTCTTCCAGCGGATTGAGCATCTCGAAATGTGCGCTGTATCTTGGGTTGAGTGCGACTCTGAGGGCGGACTCTTCGAAAAAGAAGCTGCGCCTGCCGCGGTCGTTTGGTTTAGGTTCGAGAGAAAAAAAAAAAACGAAAAAATATGGCTGGCTGACTTGCATCTGTCTTCATTTTCATACAGTCTGAATAACCATGTACACAGTCTCCAGAGCCATGTCATGTATAGCGTCGCGTATGAGCTTTAAACAGCGTATTCGTGATGTTCATCAATTCTTCGATTATTTTGCAAACAAAAACATGCTTTGGAAACTTGGCCCTGTCCATTTATGTGAACCAATGCCGTCTATTAGCTGCTAACTAAAGGTGTATGGACGCCTTTTTTTTTTTTTTTTGTTCTTCTTCTTTGCAGGGAGCAATGGACGCATGGTGTACATGATCACCACTTGGTGTATTGTAACGAAGCATGCAAATCTTCTGTGTTGCGGGACTTTGCTCCGTCCCATTAAGGAAGGGGACCAGCAGGCATGATGAGTATCATTACCTTAATTTATTAGATGTAGGCCGACTGATAATTTAAACTGAGCAATATATCCAATACAAAATACAAAACAGTCAGTAATACAAAGGGGGCGCGGCATACTCGGAGTCGAACTCTCGATGAGCGAGCGGATCCGCTCCGATCGCTCCTGTGGTGCCCCTTCCACATGCACAGTGGATTGGTAAAGCCCAGGGTATTTGCTGCCGCCGTCTTCACTTGTATCCTACTATTCGCGTTTCACTACCTATAGGGGGCGCCGCGAGTTCTGCAACATGGCGGACAACTTAATGATCGCTCCAAAGCGTGCGTATCGCATTTGCGAAGCTTTCGCCTGATAACGCTCTCGTTCGCTACAAACACGCCTGTTGTGGCGCTTAAGTTCACGCTATGGTACCTCCAGACACTCTGTCGATAGTTTCAATGTTCTAGAATGTGGTTAATCGGAAGCGCTGCTTGAAGGAAGGCGAATCAGTGCTAAAACCCGGACACCTCATCTGTTGTGGCCGCCGCCGATGTTCGGACCAAGTTGTGAAGGTGCACAGCTTGTGTTTGCAAAGTAAAATAAAGGAAGCACCGCGTGAAATTGAAATGGATCTGGAACACGGTGACATAAAAGCAAGTGAAGCATAAACTGCTGATATCTTGCTAAAGGTGGAATTAACCTTATCGGCAGTACTGCTCATTTGGATCATTTATTTTACAGGCAAAACACTCATGCAAAGCAGTATTATCGGGTTATTACATGCATTCAATAGCGACCCTATACTTCATGTCAATTGGTGAGTCACAAATTAAAGAAAGTAAGTAACTAGCGGTATAATATAGGGCTTGTTTCGTTCGCAGCTACCAAATGTTGGCATGGTTGCCAAATGTTCGAAACCTTCACACACTGCAGAGGGCTGCTGGCTATACCTATAGATTTTATGTAGGAAGTAGTTTGTGTATGACACATTCAAGCGCATTCGGTGTAGACAGTTAGGATGGCATCTGTTCAAATTGTGAGGAATTCGAAAGACGCAAGTGGGATATATTCGATACAGTGGTCGGTATTGATATGGTTCGGGTCACACCACAGAAAACGCTGCAATCGCCATGATTCAGTGGCTACAAGTCTTGCTGCATCTTTTCGTGAGAATGGAATTGGAATGGTCTTTGAAGAGTCTTCGAGTAGTAATTTTGCAGCGGCGTCGGCGTAGTCATTGATATATTTAATTAACTATTTTAGTATTTGATACGTTTAAATGTGGCGCCACGCCATTGGCTAATGAGAAGATTTTCTCCTTTTCTTTTACATATTTTGCCTCTAAATAATTACCTAATTAATTTATAGACCTAATTCATTTTCGGACACAACATTACGTCACCCTCTATTGATTGACACCACTCATTAATTAACCTCTATCACTTCTCAACTACAACTGCTGCGGACACGATTTTGCGTGTTTGTCTCTAATTAATTACCTAATTAACTTATTGGCCCAATTATTTTTCGGCAACCACATTACGTCACCCTCTATCGATTAACAACCCTCATTAACCTCTACCACTTCTCAATTACTCACAACTTCTGCGCACACGATTTTGCTGACGCGGTCTGCAGACAGAAATCTGTGAACATAGCGAAGTAATGCTTTCGCATTTAATATAATAACATTTTTTATTCCCTGACAGTGCCGTTCGTCTTTCAGGTCTACAGCTGATACAGCATTAACCTGAATGATCTTCAAGGAGATAATGCGTTTTTACTACAGGACATTTGCAGAACGCAGTTTACTTCCAACAAAGTGAAAAAAAAAAAAAAAAAACGCTAAATGAATTCCGTGGTTACGTGCAAAGTCTTGCATTTAAAGCAAAATGAACTGGGGATATGAAATCGGCCCCGACGGGGTGGCGCGCAATGGTCAGGGCCGCCTCGACTACACTGTTCCCAAGGATGCGGGATGGCATCCTGCGACCTCAGCGGCCGCTTTTCAGTAGGGGGCGAACAGTTAGGGGCCCGTGTGCTGTGCGATGTCAGTGCATGGTAAAGTACCCCAGATGGTCGAAATTTCCAGAGCCCTCCACTACGGCGTCTCTCATAGCTTGAAAAACTAAAGGTTCTCCTGTTCCTGACGGAATTCCAAATATGTCCTTGGGTCAGTGTATATAAAATGGCCTCCAAACTTCTTGTTATTATTTCCGTGCAAGTCTATTGACTTGCAGTTTTTCTTTGCACTACTGAATTGCAAGGATTCTGACTCCTTCTTGTAAACTTATCGAACATAATATTGCCAGTAACATAACAGCCTTCCTCAAAGGCATATCATTCCATCATTAAAAATATTGATTAAAAATCGCTTTTCGACCATCACTTTTTGCATAATCTTGCCGATACTCTAAACAGGTCAGACAAATCTACGTTGTTTCCTTTTATTTTACCTTGTGTCGCATGCCAGTTATTGATATGTGAGTTCAAATATATTGGGCTGCCTTCTTTCATAATTAGCTGAGTTGCTGTCTACGTTTCTAAGCGGGCACACATCGTTTGGCATCACTCAACAGGAAAGTATAACAGTTGTATCCTATCGATACTCGCATATGAGGCTGAAACATGGAGTTTACCTAAAAGGGTTTTACTGAAGTTGAGGGCTACGCAGAGGGCTATGAAACGAAAATGGTAGGTGTAACGTTAAGAGATAGGAAGCGTACAGTGTGGTTCAGAGAAATAACTGAAGTTACCGACATTCTAGTGGAAATTAAGAAGATGAAATGGGCATGGGCAGGACATCTACCGCGAAGAGAGGACAACCGATTATCTCTAAGGGTAACTAATTAGTTTCCAATGAAATTAAGCGTAGCAGGGGGCGGCAGAAAATTAGGTGAGTATATGAGGTTAAGAAATTCGCAGGGGTTAAGTGGATGCAGCTAGCACAGGACCAGGTTCATTGGAGGAAAATGGGAGGCCCTCACCGTGTAGTGGATATAGTCCGGCTGATGATGAGGATGACATACTTTCCGCGTCCTTCGCTTGATGCATATAAAGAATAATACCTACCTGCCCCGCCGGGGTGGAGCAGTGGTTACGGCGCTCGACTACTGTTCCCAAGGATGCGGGATCGAATCCCGGCCTCGGCGGCTGCTTTTCGGTGGGGGCAAAAAGCCAGGCGCCCGTGTGCTGTGCGATGTCAGTGCACGTAAAAGAACCACAGGTGGTCGAAATTTCCGGCTTCCTCCACTACGGCGTCTCTCATAGCCTGAGTCGCTTTGGGCCGTTAAACCCAACCCGTTGTTTGTGGGGTTTGTGGGCATCAAATACAATCAATGAATGCAAGCGCGAAGAAACATACAACGATTGTAACTTTTTATTTCCTAAAAAAAAAAATACCAAACCTTCCATGTGCGCCGATGCATTTATTAATCCAAACACAGTAAGATAACTAGATATCGACACGCAAAGTTATTCAAATCCTACAGTTCTAAGATAAATGTTTTTAAGCACTCATTTTTTCCATGCAGTCAATGACTGGAACGAACTTTCACGTGTATTAAACAGCATTACTGCCACTGAGCGTTGCTTATTGATAGTTACTGGCTTGTTTTGGCTTTGTTACTTGCTAATAACATGTAATCATGCTTGTTTTCTGTGAGGATATTGCTCTGTCTCTGCATACGTTGTTGGCAAAATTGAGCCATTCTCACACAACAAGTGCGCCAATCGTTATATCCTCATACGCAATCCTGCTGCCGCAGCTAAAGAACAATGCGCATATACGTTTGAGCAGATAACAGAACTAGGGATTGCACAGAGCGGCTATTGAACTCAAAGATGTATGTCTTCGGACACTGTCCCCGCCTGCATCAAATATGGTCAGCGTATCCTCACTGTTTGTCTCAAGGAGATAGAAAACTGCAGCAAGAACGGCATGCGTGCTGACGGGCTTCTGAGCAATGACAGAGGTTGTTAGGAACCACTCATTTTTAAAGGCAGGTAGGTCATTGGTTTCGGAGAGCAGCGCCACAGGAGGGAACTAACTTCCCATGGTTGTTGTCGGCATGAATCAAAGGAGAGGGTGGTATGCTTTGTGCCATTGTCGGGAAGACGTCCTCAACCGCGGCGCCGAAGGCAGTCGTCACCCTGCTGTAGCGAGTGGCTAGTCGTGGGTGGCAACGTTTAGTTCCATTGACCTTGTTGGGGGTGCAGCCTAAAATGCCGGTCGTCAAAGAGAGTTGAGTGGCCTCCCACCAAATGAATGGCCGCAGGGGAAGCCGCCGTCTCGTCGTTTATTCCCTCCCCACTTGGCGCCTGAGGCAGCCATCGCTGTGCCCACTCGCGTCAATGGGTCTCCATGTGATGTCTGCTCGGGGCTTTCGCATTATTCTTGACTCTCCTAGACGTTGACAGCACAACAGATGTCGCCTCTAGTCCCTCAAACAGTGTGGTGCTTTCCTCTCTCCTTCAAGTTGGCAATTCCACGTTCACGTGTTTTTATGCCGCAGAGCCAGCCAACACGCGCGCTTTGAAAACAATGTTCGCAGCTAATTCCTCGGGACTTTAAGCGGTGCGCAGTGGTCACAGTCTCTTGGTTAATCGTAATTTCTTTCTTTCGAGACCACAGATAAAAAACAAGTTTCCAACTAGGTTCTTCATAAGCCGAGAAACCGAAAAATACAAAAATTGACAGTGGCTGCTATGCCAGGATATACCGTATACGTATACGTTAGCTAAGGTTCAGCTGATTATTCATATTGAAGGCTTTAGATTTATCGATTTACTAAATAGATTGAGCAAAGTACAAAAAATACACCGAGTAACTACATAGAATTGTCAACAACGTAGCTGAAGTTGCCTACACCTATTGCACAAAAGTATATTTTAAACCTGATTTAAATATAGCGTGGATACTTGCCTGTACTGTCTTTTATTCATGGCTTGCTTTGTCAATCATCCATCAAAGGTACTTACGTAAAGCTGAATTGTAAATTACAGAAACATGGTTGTGTAGCCGCTAATAAGCTGGTTGGTGGTTAAATATGCCCGCTATTCTTCGATGTTGTTTTACTTTTCTTCCATCCTGGGTACAGATTCTTTTGCCTCTCTCTTCCTTTTTTTCCCCTCTCTTTTTCTCTCTCTGGAATATTTTTAATATATTCGTATGCTCAAAACCTCGCTAAGCAGAACTCATGTTTTTATCTCATTCCTAGCACATCATTTTCGCTATCGGCGAACTGGCCATACTTATGCGCCGAGCAGAAAATTCAGCTTTACAGAGAACGGAGAAGCTTTAAAGAATAAACGTCGACAGATGCGGGACAAAGTCGGGTCATCACTGATGAAGATCGGACGAAGGCAAATACACCAAGAGGGATTTAGAAAGAACGTGAAAATTAGGAGTGAGAAGCAAATGCAACTCGAGATATTAAGAACTAGAACTGATGCTTGGGCGAGTTGGTATGCCATTTTCTGAAGAGCAGCGCGACTTAACGAGCGCCTAAGAGAACACTATAATAATGTTTTTAACTCCGTTAAAGGGCATCTCGGCATCCATTGCAGAGATTGTAAAAGTAACGACTGTGCCAGCCTTATTTCCAAAAAACAAAAGTGTTAAATAGGCATCGGGACAAGATAACCCGTGAAATTATTGAGGCCGCACAAATCGCATGGTCAAATGACGCCTGTGTCAGCAGCCCGTCCTTGGCGTTGGCAGCAAAGGAACTTAGATATCTAGCTAAAGGGAAGGGACGTGGTGGCATCACACGTGTTTTCAAGTGTATAATCAAATGTGTATCGCTTCTGTGTTTTCTTTTGTTTGGAACCTGATATATATATATATTACCACGTTCCGAGCAATAAACATGAGTTGCAAGTCAGCGCCTGTCCGTGTTGTCTTCCTTCCGTCCTTGTCCAAGTCGCGCTGTTCTTCAGAAAAATTAGGAACTAAATATGAAGAAAAGCCTGGGGAGCACCCCGCAGCTTACAAACCTTGTCTACGACGCCACACTACTATAGCTTGTGTTCAGCTGATCTAATATGACAGCTTATTCATCTATATAAAGAGAGCAAACATAAAAATAAAAGAAAATCCCTGCTGGAAAAACGCGCGATGTCCCACGATGGCATGGTCCTCAGGTGCTCAGTTTGCAAAAAGCGAAAAAAAAAAACATATATAGGGGGGAAAGGAGGGGTCAACTCGTCAAGTCAAGGTATGTCGTTCAGCCACAACTCGATGGGCTGCCTGAAAAAAAAAAAAAAAAAAAGAGGAAGAAAAACGTAGAGAGGTATGCACGTTCATTTTACAAGTAATTTACAACAGTCGGTGTATGAGAAACACATGTACGTACCGTCCGGTCCTCTCTAAGAGGACGTTGATCTATCAGAATTGGTGCTTAGGACCCACCTACTTGATGAGACGTCATTAGGCGCATCCTTATTCCTTACAGCTTTCTGAAGGAGAGGGTGATGTCGATGGAAAGCCACGGCCTTCTAAAAGAGCAGAGAAGGAGGCGTTCTTGCTCTTCTCTCGCGAGGCCGGAAGGAGGAGGGGGGGGGGGGGGGGGGGGGGGTGGGGGAGGGTAGTTTCCACAGCACCGTCGCCCAGTCGGGATGGCTGCGTCCACTTGCTGCTTTGGACTCGACAAAAGGGAAGAAGGGTCCGCTTTGTGACATTTCTAGGAAGACGCCCTTTGAAGCACGTGCCGGCGGAGAGAGTGTATGCAGGACGTTGCTGGTTGCAGCAATTAAGTCCTGCGATCCACTGGCGCCACTCGTTGAAAGTGTTTTTCGCTAAAGCTGTGCATTTCGTTTCCGTTTTTTCTTCATGGGTGCAGAAGGACGAACAATAGTGTCTCCGCGCCGCGTCTGCAGTGGGCGCCTGTCGTCTCGTCTTTGCCAAACTTCAATGCCCGGGAATGTCCTGTCTAAGTAAATCCCTCCATCTGTATTTGATGACAAATAAACAATTTCATTTAATTCCAAGTCCATACGTTGGCTGCCGGCATCGGATCTTAACAACAGCCTGTCAGGAATACGGAGAAAGCGATTAGACATTACGAGGAAATAATTTGAGACTCCTTGCATTGGGGGTGGTGAAAACATATCGGGAGCTACGCGAGGCGCACCTCACTAATCAATACACTCGTCTCGTCAGGACCATGTGCGATCGCCACCTTTTGGACCAGCTGCATATACAACACAACCAATTGAGGAAAGGGCACGAGTGCCCGAGCTATGGAGAGGCGCCCTCCGTGACCCCTTCCTACGAAAATGGAGAAGACCACAATAGACGGCGTCAGGCGCGGGCGAATGCCCTGCACCGCCATTGTGGCTCCAAACAGATTGTTTTTTTATGTGGATGGTGCGGGCCCGCACAATTCCAGGGGAAGATGGTACACAAGTGCAGTCGTTCATGAGGAAAGACATTGTGGACGGTCTAACTTTTAAGGCCCCTAGCGCAACCCACGCGGAGGAGGTAGCAATCGCCCTTACAACCTCCCACACTCAATCTATAGTTCATCTGTCCAACTCGCGAGGGGACTGTCAGAATTATGAGCTGGACCGGATAACGCCTAAAGCATAACGAATACTTCGGAGAGCAGCTCGGGATCAGGATCCCCATACTTGATTTTTCATTTGGACTCCAAGTCACCAGGGCCTACCAGGGAATGAGGCCACCAACTCGGTTGCCCGCGCACTCTAAGCCCCCGACGTAGACCCTACCAATATGGATGAGGTAACTTTTCAAGACATATCTGCTTATTACCGGGACTCGCACCGTCAGTACCCGGCTCCTCTAAAGGGGCTAGGGAAAGCGGGTGAAACAATACTTTTTAGACTTTTAACTAATACTCTACTGTGCCCGGCAGTACTCAAACATTTCTACCCTTCCTTCTCTGGCATCTGCCCTTTCTGTGGAGAGGTAGCTGACACATTTCACGTGGTCTGGGCATGCCAGCTAAATCCTTCTCTTTTACCCATAATTCCTTCCCCTACCTGAGAGGACTGGGAGGCGGCCCTGCTCGGCTGCCTGGACCTACCGGCACGACAAACACTAGCCCAGCGAGCTTGTATGGCGGCCCTGACCAATGGAGTCCCGGAATAACGGACTCTAACTAAGTAGTATTGTAAGGGTAGCGGCCCTCCAGGGGCGGTTTCTTAAGCAACCTTCTCCTTAATGTAATAAATGCTTTCCACCACCACCTCCACCAAGAGTCACGTTCAACTTCGTTTAAATCGGCTGACACCACATAACTCCACGGGGCACGCAAATCTAAGGAAGCGATTTAAAATCTTAAAATTCTGAATACGACTCTTATCTTAGAGATTGCGCTTTCTTCTTTAGAGTTTGACTTAAAAAAAAATTAAATTTTACGACAGGTGAAACGAAATCCCACATTATTAAATATTCCTCCATCACCTCAAACAAAAACGTTGGTTTATATTATGTCACGAAATAATTTAATGACTATTGCAAAAGTGTGTTTGTGCGGGACTATTAGTAGCGCTTTGAAACTATTAAGAGAGCGAACCCGCAAGAAAATTGCTATCGATGTTCTGGGAGACATCTTGCTGACTGCTCCCTAACCTTGGTACAAACGTCGTCACTGGACTCAGGTGAGTGTCCATTTCTTTCTGCTCACCCCATCTGGGTATACATCAAAGCCAGTAAGCGAGATGTCTCCCAGAAAGAAATTGCTGGCAACTGGCATTTATCGACCTATATACAAATATTTCCATTTAGTTTCAAATATGTAAGTAAATTAAATTACGCAGTATCCCTTGAGAACGTGCAAGCAGGTTCGGCCGACTAGGCCAGATTGAAATAAGGCATCTCCAACCTGCCAGTTCAGCTTTGGCTCCTTCGCGCACCTACTCTCTTTGTGGCTACCGGCGCCACTGCTCTGCCCAGCCCTGTGGCCGCGAAACAGAAAATATCGAAAGAAAGCTCTCAAAGAACCAGCGCGACAGAGCAGAGATAACGAAAAAAAGATGACCCACCGGGCAATAAAAAAAGACAGCTCTCGCCATAAAAGCCGCAGCCAACTACAAAGCGCCAACCTCTTATGTTGATTGCGGGAGGCGTGCGTTAAGTCGCGGCCCGGGCGTCCTCCCAACCACCTACCTCCCTGCGCCCCTCGCCCTCGGTAACGTTGAATGATCCGTCCGATTCACTCGCACGGTGCTGAGCTGCTCCGACGCCTCTCCGTATCGCCGGTTACTACCCTTTCCACCCCTGCAAAACACACACCCGGAAGTTGCGTCACAGCTACGCCACTTCCGGCGCTTCTAACCGCGCGCGCGCGTCGCTGTCTTGCGCGCCTCGGCGAAACGCTCCCACCGGCGCGCCCCCCAGTCGCGCTCGAGCCTTGCTAGCGGACGCTTCGTCTGTGCTGCGCGCGTTCAAAGAGCTGAGAGGCTCCGTCGTGCCGTGCTCGTCTCGTTGCTACGACAACGTTGACTCTAACCGGCTTGCTACGAAATCAGCCTTTTCTCGCGAGAATGATGTGCTGCGTCGGACCTCCGTGCGACTCGACTTGATCCTTCCGAGGTACTCGGACGAGGTTCCTTGTCGGCGATCTCCGGTCGTTCGCGGTTTGGTGTCGATCTCACGCGGCGTTCACTGACAGAGCGCGCTTCCGTTCCTGGATTTGAAAGTGCGTCACATCCAGTGGTTCCGCAGCCTTCGAAGTGCTTGTGACGTCGGGACAAACGCTGCTTGCAGAAGCAAGAAACGTTCGGGCAAACTGTGCCGTCGACACCGAGAGTGACCACGAGTTGCTGACTGCTCCCTAACCTTGGTACAAACGTCGTCACTGGACTCAGGTGAGTGTCCATTTCTTTCTGCTCACCCCTTCTGGGTATACATCAAAGCCAGTAAGCGAGATGTCTCCCAGAATCCATCCAATGAGGCTTTAATTTCGTAACAAGCGACATTTGGCTCACGTAAGCATCTGATCGCGTAATGACGTTCATCGGGCAGAGCGCGTGCTGGGTCGCGGGGGCCGACGACGATGCATAATTACGCAACCCGAACCGCATGACTGCGCCCATGGAGGTCTTGTTTTAGCACTTAATAGGGCGGCAGTGTCGCAAGCCATTAGTGCTACCGTAATTAACAAAGTGCTTGCCAACGCCGGGTCGCTCTCTTCGTTTTATTTTTGTATTTAGTAGAATCAGCGCCGCTGCCGATGACAGTGTACACCGGTAAGAAAATATGAATCCGCTGTGCTTGTTCGATAATCAGGCTAGCTGTCCTCTGGGAATCACCTAAAGTGCTTTGCACTTAGCGCAATTAAGAGGGCAGAATTTTTGGTCACTCTTAGCTCAACAAAGAAAAGAAAAACGTTGCTACTTGTGGTGCCACGCTGCTGCACACAAGCGGAACGAACATCAAAGCCTTTTCCGGACTGAGTCCGTTATCGTCGCTGTCAAGTCGGCTATAACATTTTGGAATGTGGGCGTTGACGTTGCTTACATCCGTCAACTCCTGCGAACCTATGCACGGAAGAAAACCTGGACGCCGGTACCACAAGTGTCGGCACTATATACGGGGCCCCCGGCTGTGCGCTGTAAGAAAAAAAAAAAAAAAACGTGTGCTGGCAAATACATAGAAAAGGTCCCAAGATATATTCGCCGACAAGCTGTAAGTGCGGCGGTTTCACCGCTATCAGCCTTTTGCGTGCATAAAACGGGACATTTACAGGGGGACGCGTGAAAGTGGTCGTCGTTTGTACTCCGGACGCTGGCCGGGCGCTTTTTAAGGCTATAACGGCTCCACGTGTGCTTGCAGCTGTCAAGAGCGTTGTAAAACGACAGTGACAACCTGTTTACCCCGAACGAAGAGGGCCCTGCTACTCTCGGCCAGGTATTACGGCTGTGACGGATTCTCGCTTCCGCCTCCTAACAGCCGCGCGTGGGGCTTGAGAGCAGCGACGCCACAGTGTAGAGCGAGAATGGCGATCGTAGTTATGTGAGTAGCATTACAGCGCATCAGGATGGTCCTGCTGCTTGGAAGGAGCGAAACGTTTGCTGCCTTTCGAGCACGTCGTTATCTTTCTATCAGTGTGCATGGGTGCTTGTAAGCTCCAAGGGCTCTCCATCTCTATTTGTGTACGTCGTGTCAGCGTAAATAAGTAATCGGTGTCACCATTTCAGTAATCATGCTGATCTCGATCCATTGAGTGTTCCTTTTACCGTGGCGGCGTTTGTGGTGCGAAGCTTCCACCTACCAACCGTGACGGGTGGTGTATCGGATGGGATATCTGTCCTCCTGTCAGCTTGCATGGAAGGGGCCAACCTAAGAATGGTTCAGCAAAACTTACCGACGAAGGTGCGAATAGAGTACGAATCGGAATATATTAGTGAGAGAAAGGCAATCAGAAAATATTACGAATGGAATCGGAGTGTATTGGCGAGTGAAAATCCAAAAATTCCTCTCGCATTTTCTTCGCATGAGCCCAGCTGATGGCCCTAAATTTTGAACTGCGCTAGCACTTCCACTTCGCCACAGAGCTGTTTTGTGATGCCTGAAGCTCCCACTTCAGGCTCCTCCAGCAGCGAGGCTGGTGCGACACGCTCGTTTCTCTGTTGACAGTTCGTGTGGCGTCATGAGACCACGTGTCTTGGCCGAATCGGCAGGAGCTGCCATCTTGTGCAGGTCTCCTGAGACCGAAATCGAACCCATGACCCTTTGATCCTGAGGCCAAGCCGCGCTAAATCGACCGTCATTATTTTTCTTATTATATTTCTCTCAGTGAGGGTACCTGCGGGGTTGGTATTGAACACATTCGTAGCCTTTCATGTGCTTCTGCCTCAGATTTAGATGTTTTACGTCACTTTATTCTAGCAGCTTGCATGCGGGGACACCTGCGGTGTTCGGCCATGTTCGTAACCTTTCTATCCGAATTCAGCCGGCTGGGGCTCACTCTGACATAATGCTTGTTCTGATATAATGCAATCCTCATTTTTAGCTTTCCCTGTTGGCAGTTGCAGTTGGCGTAACGATTATCAAAGAGCCCCCGCGGCGCTGATGCTTAATAACATTGATGCGATTTAGGTAACTGTTTGCATTATAGGGATAATGGTTCGTGTTACGGCTCGCACGGAGAAAGAAATTTATCTGGGGTTGGGATGGAGATGTCTTCCAGAAAATCAATCAAGGTAAAAACATGAGATTGAAAAAAGCCATTATGCTGAATTACGCGTGGCGCTAATGCGTAACGATATGCAGCGTCGTGTTGAACGCACTCCCGCTTGATTAGAAGAAAGCCTGCGGTTAGCTTTGTGAATGTTATGTATTGGCGACAAAGAAAAAGTGATCTCACTGTAAAATGCGGCAGACACCGCGCTGGACTTTTTCGAATCGTGTCAATTTGATCGTGCAAAACGACAGCCGATAGCTGGCTGACAACAACACCAGTCATTGTGCTAGTGATCTGTTGGAGTCCTATTGCAGTCATTAGATATATACATTTAGGAAATGATGCCATGTTTTGTCCGCCAGTTTCGAATGCTGTGTAGCTCAGTGGGGATGTTTGAAATGTATAGTTCGCAGAAAACTTGAGGCCGCGAGAAACTCTACGCGAACGTGATAAGGAGCTCTTCCTCATCGTTGCTAAATCTGAACTATAGAATGTTTCCTTCTCTCACGACATTTTCGACGGCCATCTAAAATAAATCAATGTACCGAAAATTTGAAATTATCATGGTGATTTGGAGTGTTAAACTTAGCGTCACGCGGCTCGTGATGGCGTCAGTGAATAATGGAATAAGAGTTTGTCCTCACATCTTGGTCTCTTCGCTCGGAAGTCAGATGCAGTTATTCGCCACAAGCGGTGCTTTTGCACGTGTAACAATAGCGAAAGACTTTTTGTTAACGCAGCGTTTTGAATAATATCATTGAGTTATAATAAAAGCCCGCACTTCCGAACGCCACCACCAAGTAGAGTGGTTCTTCGTGTGACTGGCTACAAAAAAGTGCGAAGGAGCGGACTTCATGCGTGCAGTGTAAACAGCTGGCACTCTTTCTGTACGCACGATCGACTGACCAAATGGCGTAGTTCGTAAACGCGGATATTCACTAGCAAAGCAGTGGGCCCAGCGAGCATACCACTCCAAAGCTCATGGTTACAGGTATAACAGTCAGCAGTGACAAGGAAACAATAGTTACATAATGTCATTATGATGTGCTGCAACCATAAGTTATACTTAATTCTAACGTTGTTCCTGTAAGACATGCCACCACCTTCTTTCTTCTCGGGACATCACCATCTTCCTAACTATTGCGTTAGCCGGTTAGGAGCAATCCAGCGGCTCGTTTCTTTTTCATAAGAGCGTGTTCCGTGCTCAACGGCAACTTAACACCTCATTTACCTGACTCCACTTTCCAGCTCCGAGCGCGCCCTCTCAACAGCTTCTGGTCACGAATTGCGTGCAGAAACACTCCAAAGTGTTTATTGGTGAGCGAGCTCAAGGAAGCTCCGTAGCCGCACAAAGTCATGACGGGAATGTCTCTCGCTTCGCCTGGAAGCCACGATTCCGCACGCCTCGAGGGCAACGCGCGCAGATGTCGGTAGTTTGCGCCCTCCCGACGCCGAGCGGAACTCCGCCGGCAGGCGCGTTTCCTCGGAGCTTTATAATATCGTGCAACGAGTGCCATGCACCTCTTCGCAGTTGTGCGCTGTGAAATGGGTCTCAAAGCGTGAAATGGAACTAATGCGGGAAGGTAAAAGCGGCCGGGAGAAGCGGCGCTTGGTTGGAAGACTCGCAAGAAGTCTTTGAGAGAGGGAATGCCGAGCGAGAGATGGTGGGAGCGGTTGAGTGACGCAACACTGCTCTGTGACCCAAGACCTGTCACCGTAGAACGTTTTATTTCTATCGTCTTTCTGCTTCTTTAACCTTACCGAGTGCAAAGAAAGTTATACATCTCCAGCTAGCTCTTTTCCTTATTATTCATTTTTTGACCTCGGTGTCGGTGCTATCGCTGATGTAGACCTCCGAGCTCAATTCCCGAGCACGCTGGGAGCTGAAGATCCTCAACTTTAGACTCGCATTTCGAGGATGCGAGGTTTCGGCAAGCAACTCTTCTTTCAGGGTACTGTTAGGGGGCGTTTTTGTCTTCTTTCTGTTTGAAGGCCGCATTAAAGCCTCCCAGTCGTCGGAAACGTGGTGCCACCATTGAGCGGTCGTACGGCTGAACAGTTCGAGACAGGCGCTGAGAACAGAATCTTCGTTCCCACGCCTCGCCGGAGAAGAAGCGCATAAAGGAAGAATCCGAGGAAGCTAGAAAACAGGTGAATAGAGGGAAAGACAGACAGCAGAAATAACGAGCTGGTGAAAGAAAGCCCGCTTCGCTGCAAGCCAATGAGCAAGAGGCCGCCGCTCTCAGCAACACCGGCACCACTGCGGCAGCCACTAATTTGGGGCGCGACGGCACAGAAGCATCATTGTACCGACGGCGACCTCCGGAAATCCGCTGCGCCATGATTGAGAGCGATACCCCTTTCCCCGGAGCCCCCTGCTGTTCTGCCTCCTCTGATCCCTTGCCCCGGCGGGCTCACGTGGCCGCACAAACAAGCCCGGCGCCGGTGAAACGTTTGGGAAGGAACGAGTTAATGAGTCGTCTTTCTCTGCCACCGCGGGGAAACGCCGAGGCCGCCACCGTATACGCACGCACACAAGCGCTGCGGCGATAAGTCCGCCGCGCTATGCGGCCCTTGTTATCCGCCGCGCTCGTTACGGGCGCCGTAATATGATTGGAACGGCAGCGCGTGGCAGTTGTTGACGAGTCGCCCTCCCTAGAGAAAGGAAATAACTAAACAGGCTAGTCTCAGCAGCAGACCGCGGCTCGTCAACGAACCCGCCAAGCTCGTAAAAGCAAAAATCAAGGCGAGCAGCCACGAGGACGGCAAAAATAAAAAAACAAAAGAGAAAAAAAATGTCGTGGCGTCGGTCAATGGATGCTAAGTCAAGGCAGGAAACTTTTCTTTCCCCTCGTTTCTTTCTTTCCGGTTCTCTCGCTCTCTCTAGCCATCTGTCCTGTTAGTTTCCTCTGCTTCATTGGGCGACGCGCGTTGACACGGCGCCTAGTGAAAACAGTCGCTCGCGCTGGCATTTGACTCGACAAATGCATTTTTCCTGCGTCCCTTCCCCTTGCCCACATGAGAGCTGGGTTCGAGAAATGGCAGTCCTTCTTACCGAAACGCGAGAAGAGCCCACTGGTTCCCCCGGTGACTGGTGCCAGGACTGTGCTCGCGAGAAGTCGCGGCTAATGAAGGAGTTCGATTGAGGAAAGAGCGCGCGAAGGCGGCGACAGTGCGGCGGCGGCGTCCTCGGCAGCGGAGCCCAATTAGGGGACGACGAGCTGATGAATGAGGAGACGAGCGACGCCGCCGACCGAGTGGGGGCCCCTCTTCGTTCTCCGAGGAGTTTCCCGCGGGAAAAAAAGGGAAAAAAGGAGCACGCTGGTAGTAGAGCCAGGTTGCCGCGGAAAGCGGAAACCGCAGAGTGCGCGGTGAGCCCGTCACTAAAAAAAGGAGCGCCCCCGGCGGCCGAAGTTAAAGAGAACAGTAAAATGGCGAAGGAAACGACGAGCAGCGCGATAAACGACCTGACGAGCTCTCTCTGTCTCCCACTCCGAAAGAGCGCGGCGCGTTGTTTTGCTCCTGATTTTATTTCTCTCTTATTGGTCCGTGACACAAAAAATATTGTATTTTTGTGCTCTGTGAAGAGCATTTTTTTGTGGTTGGCGGCCTCTTGTGCGACGCAACCGAGCAGACAGCTGGTATACAGACAGAGAGAGCACTCCGATTGCTTCATTGTCATCGACTTTAACTACGTTCTTATTTCGCGCGTCGCGTATCCTTTCGCCGACAGGACGTTCAAAATTTTTGCTAACATCGCTATATCAATCATTTACCTCATCTCTACGTTTTCTTTGCAGCCGGCAAAGTGTGCATTGCGCAATCGCGCTGTCTGCTGCGTTTTTGGTGTGTACAAATTAAAGTGGCTGGCTTGCGTATACTACCAGCAACTGACTTGCTGTATTTCGAGGCATGCGCCTTCCTTACATCAAGAAGGGCAGTCGTCCTGGCGACAAAGAAATGGAAGGATGAAATTTCTGGAGGTCCACATGAGCGGTACTTACTGTTACTGTGTTATTCATTGTGAACTATACCTTGCCAGTCACGTACATTGAAGCTGATGAAGGTCAAAAGAGTTGTTGAGCTATCCGTCAGTTGCAGCGACTGGAGATGACATGTTACTAAATAAATACCGGCATTGTTCAGTAATCTATACTCAGGTTAAATGTATTTCCTTGGTCTCGTATGGGATGAAACGCCTTCTACAAACCGTGAGAAAGGATCTTGCAAATTCGAGTGCGTTCTGGATCGTTCCATTAGAATTGACCAATTATTCCTCCACTGTTTAAGGTGCTTCTTGCACAAATGAGACAACGTAGTTTATTCGTCATTCTTTTCAAGAATGCTGTGCTTTTGTCGTTCAAACCTATTAACTCTAAAAATAATCTTGTGAACATTTCCGTTCACTGGTAAATTTTCAACCGCCAGAATTTATTTGCTATTCTTACGTTTTAGTGCCACTTTAGGAAACTACACACACTAGCTGTGCTCACAGTGTTCTAACAAAGAACTATCTGGGACGTACAAGTGCCTGCTGTAAGACTTAAAATTTCGGCTATACGGTGTATAAAGGGTTTACAAAGTGTTGCAAGCTCTTTCCCCTTTCGTACTCATTTTATAACTATATAGTTAACAGAAGTGCAGTGAGTTAGTACTGGACCAGCGCATTTTGATGCTAACTGTGCATTGCGTAATGATGCTTACTTTAGAGCTGCCAGTAATACCCATGTGTACAGCTAGTAATCGTGCATTGCTTTGCGCCTTAGGCATTGTTCTTGAACCTGAGCGTTACTCGGCTCAACGTTCTTGAAACGAGACTAGTGAAATGCCTGAAACAGTGTTGTAGCAATCAGTATTGACGCTACAGCCTTAAGGCAAACAGTCAGTGGAAAGCCAGCAGTGTGCAAAGAGAACTCGGATTGGTCCAAAAGGTCTGACGTCGCAAGATAAGCGGTTAAAACACTGCACGAATTGTGATTGCAATTTGCAAGGCTGCAGTATGGCTTAACGTCAATAGGATATGTGATATAGCTAAGTATGCGAAGCAACTGAATTGCGCTGAAATTAAATTTTGAGTCGGGACTGAACCCGGAACCTTTGGACTCCAGTCCAGACGCAGGCGCGTTCGTACGGTTTGTTCAAAGCTGGCTTTATATCGTGGGGTCTCTCACATCATGTGATAGCTTATGCCATGCAATAGAGTGTGCGTGAGATTAGAGAGGCACTAATTATGAAAGCTGTGATTATACAGGCGAGTAACAAAGTGCCTGTCGGTGAAGGAATGACTACGCGAACGAGCCGCTGAAGGGAGCAAGGGCGAAGTGAGGGTAGTGCAAGCATAGAATAAAAGGGAGTTTTCTTGCGAATGAAACAATATTAGTAATGATTCCCTCAGCGCATGGCATGGGCTGGCCTAATTAACAGTACGGTAGAGCTCCGAAAGTAAACGTAGACTAGCCTTTTCCCTTGCAAACCTGCATGATCGCAAATACAAAAAGACAATCGAATTCAAAATTGCGTACTTGTACACACGAGAGGGTTGCGACGGAGAGCTAGGGTGACGACGTTGTTCATAGCAGAGGGTTCTTAATTATGTCCATCTCTGTATCATTGCTATATATTACACCATCGCCAAGGTGACAGGACTCGTTAAAGGTTAATTCGTGAAGCCCGACATCTTGCTTTTTCTTTGCTTTGCACAGTTCACGCCACGAGCAGAAAACACTTGACACCAACATGCGGCGACGTTGCAGTATACCGAAGAGCATCGCGACGATCTATATACGCGGCTGGCCTTGAATCAGTGCACGAGAAATAGCATCCTAGCTAAGAGCGACACGCACTCCGGGAACCCAGTACCGAATGTTGTCCAAACAAATCATCCTCAACAACAGCCCTGTACCATCAAGAAGGAAGGCGTAGATCCATAAGCAACCGGGGCTCTCGGGAAGCTCCAATCGCAACCAAAGAACGGAGCCTAGAGAGATGACAGCAAGAGGGTAGGGGGGCACCAAACGTAAGCAATAGAGGGTTTACAAAAGTACGTCTGGCAACCTTGAGCGGCACGCTGATCCCCCTCTGGCCGCCATATTTTGTTCGCTTCATCCGTTCGCTTCGTGTCCGTCCGTCAGCGCTCGCCGTTCTGTTAGCGCTTTTCACGTTTTAACCTAGTGTGCTGTGCTTGGACCTCTCTTCGGTCCTTGGCGGTTTCTGTTAGCGACGCCTAGAAGCGTATTTTGACAGCCGAGACGTGGCGGGGCCCACCGGCCGCGCTGCCGAGCGCAGTTACAAATTGCTCTATGAGTCGTGTATGAGCCCCTCGGTAATCCGCAGCGTCATCCCTATCCAGGTACAGTATCCAGAGTTCTGTAATGTGGATTTTTTTTTTATCTGTGCGCCTTTGCTGTTTACTTAAATGCCTATGAGAGATCATCGCGAGTATGTTTGCTTGGTTTGCGCAATCACCGTCGTCATCCCACTGGAAGATACTTGGTGAAATGAGCGAGGATGCATTTTATTTTATGATAAAAGGATCGGGCGTAATTTGACGTAAGTTGGACTGGCTCTTAGCACTTTCCTTCCCATGCCGTCGACGCAGTAGTTGGCATTAGTCTCGGAAATAATCGGGGTCTGCGTAAAAAAAAAAAGTGCCATGGTAATTCGTGCTTCCAGTGATTGAATATTGATTGGTGTGCGATAGGCGATGACGAGTTAATATAATCTTTGTAAATAATTGATTAATTGATGAAATAAAGAAACTAAAAAAAGGAAAAATTGGAAAGTAAGGGTTTAAAGGTGAAAGAATGAAAAATCAGTGCTTGGTGATGCTAAGGAAGAAAATTTAGAATGTGTAATTTATTAATTGAAATAATTGAAGAATGTGTTCAAAAGTGTCAAATTGCTCAGAATGGAAAGCGGATTGTTGCTGACACATGCGTATTGGTGTATAAAAATATAAAACGTCAAATAAAATAAAAATAAAGAAAGAAATGATAGAAATATAACATAACATACATAACATAGAAATATAGCATACATAACATAGAAATATAGCATACATAACAACATATAACATACTACACTTGTGTGTAGTATGTTACTTTTGATGAATTCATATTTCACTGCATTGTATTCTTTTCGCCCCTCCTGCTAGGGCCCAGTTAGGACCTGCAGTATTTGGTAAATAAAATAAATAAATAAGAAAGCTAAAATATAACACGTGAACAAAGAAAACATCGTGCGTGTGTGTGTATGAGAGAGAGACACTATCGCGTTATACCTTTAACGGCGGAGCTTAAGTGACCCCCTAATTTTATTATAACGATATGATATAATATAAATCTGATTTTATGAACACAGCCAGTTGCACAAGGCACAAACACTTCGCAGTAATGTGAGCTGACTTTTCAGATTTATTTTCGTTTCAGCCGAGTTCCTCCTCCTCCGAGTTCCTCGAAGCTTCCAATGTCAGCGCTTTCATATGAGATTACGTGTCTTCAAATGTTTACTTTCTGACAGAAGGAATAAACAAGAAATCGACATATTTAAAAATTCCAGTGAATTTCAGGTAGCTGTGAGTTAGCGAACCATCGGGTGACTCGAAAAAATACACAAAAGTGAAGCGCACGCTTCGTTATTTTATCGGCCACGCTGGCAGGTACAAAACCTGAGCTGCGCGCTCTGGACGTGGACCGGTCGAAACGGGCTGCACGTGAGCATATTACAACACACTAGTGGGATGTCATCTTTTCCTGCTTTTCTAGACGCCTCGGGTTTGGCAGCCGCTTGCTTTTGCAGCGTGAAACACGCACCTCGGGCACACTAGACAACCGTATTGCTCTCTGCACCAAGCACTACCATTTCGTACGACTGTGAAAAGTAGTTTCGGTAATCATGCCCGTGTCTTAAATCCAATACACAATGGTAAATGCCACCTACGTACAAAATGTTTCAAAGAACGTATTTGCACAATAGCGTTCGTTATACATGGATTGCTCCTTCTCCCGTGTCTTCCATCGCAGCATAAGCTTATCCTTCAAGTTCACAAGGCTCCATAGCGCACAAAACAACCTTGCTGTTTTAGGTGATAGCACATTCTGTGAGCTAGCTCCCAGTCAGAGGGACGTGCAGTAATGCTTTACATGACCCTTGTAAAGCCGATTAGGACTGCAAACGAACGGTCGCATACACGCGTATAACTTGATTCCGTGCGCGTCTACGACGGTGCGCTGCCTGCAGAAGGGCACGCAACAACATGCTGGTATCATTCCGAATAGAGCTTGTAGCTAACAGCGACTGCTGTGATGTTAAAAAATGAAACAATCGCTTGTGAGCATTCCAATGCACCTTTCGGTGCATGCACGGGTTCTACAAAGGCGCACGTTGACAGCGTACTCGATGGGAGGCGCGGGCGGACTGAGCAAAACATGGCCGCCGCGCACAGTTTCTGTTTCTTTCACTAGATGGCGCTAACTTTTGTAAAGCCTCTATTGCCCTAATGGGTCTTGATTGAAGTGACAGGGCCCTTTTACTCCCGACTCGTTCTCCTTGCCGCCTCGTGCCTTCCTCAGGACTCTTCGAAACGCCGCACTGCATGCGGCGGCGCATCGCGTGGCCGTTGCGTGTGTGTACGACGGCGGACAGTGTACGGTTCGAGCCATTAGGGCCATTGTTGACCTAACGTGGGCGTGCCCTTCGGCGACTGGGGTGGTCGCGCCACGTGTCCGCCGACGAGTTTTCAAACCGGAAGAAAAAAAAAATGCCAGAAATAACCCACCGCAGAGTGTGCATGGCCGCGTGCATATGCGCGTCCGAGCGTGCGTGCTTCCCCACCCTCTTCCTTTCCCGCTGCTCGCGAGCGTGCATGCGTAATACTGATTGGACGAGAGACCCGGCGCCTGGCGGCGACGTGACACGTGGACTTACAAGTCGTTAAGCGCTACGACGTCCTCTCTTCCGTGCCGTCTCTGAAGCAGGATGATGCACGGCGCCTTAGGGCAAAAAGAAAAATGAAAAGGCTCCGCAGTGTAGAGTGCGACCAGGAGCTGCCAGTGTGTGCACGGACAGAGAGCAGCGTGTAGTGTTGCTGCCGGATGGAACGACGCAGGTTTGGGTTCTCGCATTTCTCGGCCGCCTGCGGCAGCATGCGTCTCTGTTTGCATATGCGTGCGCCGTACTGAAGGGAACCGCGTATTGAGGAAGAGAGAAATAAAAGCGAAGTGAGGGGAAAGGAGCAGAGGCGACGGTTCTTGTGTGGCCCAAGGGCGTTTCGCCGCCATCAGCACAGTGAGCGAACCACAAATGGTGCCGGCGGTGGCCATCAAGGCTGGCTTGGGGCGGGGCGCCGCAGGTCTACATAGCTGGACCTCGGGCGTGTGCATGCGCGTGTTGTTCTTACGTCCTGGACTGGCGAGTTCAAACAGGCGGGGTCCCTCGTGACGCGAGGAATATCGTCTCGCGCTGCCTATTACTCATGTGCCTGCCTGCAGGAACGATCTTTCCGCACGGCTCCTTTCATTGCCACGTATATAAGCTTGCACAGCGTCGAGAGGTGTATATGTACGTTGAGGCTGCGTGTGAGTTATCTCGGCTCCAGCGTCCGCCGGACGCAAACCACTGCGCGCTTGTTTTGCCTTTCCGAGCACCTGCACTGGCGTGTGCGCCTAAAGCAAGCATGTTTACCGAGAGGCGAAGCCATAGCTCGCCGTCGCCGCAGTGTCAGCTGTTGACGCCGTTTATACGAAGTGCGGTGTAAGCGGAGGCGGGAGCGGCGGCAGGTTTGAGTAATGAGCGTATGCTTCCAGTGTTTGCTCCCGGGCGCGTAGCAGTTTATGCAGATTAGCCCATCGATGGCAGTGCGTATATTCGCGAAGCGCGCTGCGTGTGTTTCCCTTTGCGTCGATAAATTGCTTATATATACTGTACCTGGACGCGGGAAGAGATGGCTCTGCGAATTGCCTTTCGTATCCGATGCCCTTAGCACGGTTACCTGCCTGAGATTGCTGAGCTTTGCTTGATACGGCGCTGGTCGCAAGAGCCGGCTGGGTGTGTGCACCTTTCATTCATCGTAGTCTGTTTTTTTGCAGGCTCAGCACAATTCTGCCAATAACTTTATAGTTTACTCTACACAGAGAGAGCGAGAAAAAAATCTTGTTTACGTCAGGCGCGGCAAAAAAAAAAAACAACAAAAAAAACGTGTCTAAGCACTGAGGTGGTAACAGAGCACAAATGCTTCATTTGTGCTCAAAATTCATTTGAGAGTATTCTGTAGTTTAGCTATTTTCCTTTAAGAGCAAAGAAAGGAAGCTTGAGTGAGCGCAAACAACGATGTGCTATGAAAATATCAGTGGTACACATCGGTTGGTGAAATATTTTGTGATTTGCACCAAGCACGGTGCTTGCAGTTTGTGTGACTATTTTTTCAATGCATTGCAAGTGTTTGAAAGAAGAAAAAAAGTTGGCCGTCCGTCTATCTGTAGCCTCGCTTGCCAGCCGGCTGAAGTGGTGACGGGGATGAATAGTGGACCTAGCAGGCGGCAGAAAACTTCTCCTCACAGGACAGGAGTGAGATTATCTAGATACCATTAATGGGGGAGAGTGGATATGGAGGTTACGGCGTGTCACACTGTGATTGCTGAATTGGATCAGGCTATGGATCATGAAACTCCAGGGGTCAGGCCGTTAATTATGACGTTGAGGCCATTCACCTTCGTACATTCACGAATCACGATACAAAAATGTTTAATTTTGCTACGCGCGTTTATCTGGCAAAAGTGCGCATGAATCTTGCTTAATCGAAAATAACGCTTATGTGAAGGTGGTTCAGTGCAGTAATAATGGGAAAAACTGGCATCCGATGCCCATTTGAGTCTCCACTAAAGGAACATATCTGGGACTTTGGGCCCAGTCCTGAATCAGTTGCAATAAATGACGAGAATTTTTCTACGAGATGCTGTGCATTGCAGCACTATATACAGCGGCCATGAGCAGGCGCGGAGTTCCAGTCCGATTGCATTCACAGGACTATAGTAGTGTATGCAAGCATATACCACCTGTCTGGGCACAGTTGCTTATGCACACTTCCATCTATCACTTATACCAGCTGCGGCCAGCCGCTGACGCATGGCTGCGCAGGAGTACATATAGTTGTACGTGTAAGCACTTGCGTTAAAGGGTAAAATTTCCGCAATAAACAGTCGTTTTGCAGCAGTTGCGAACGTTTCGCAAAGTTCGCTCGTGAGCTCCAAGAGTTCCTGGCGTTCGCATCCGACTGTGCTGCCATCAGTAAAACTAAGTCAGAATCGTTTTATTATTATGTTTTGTAGCTCGCGATGCAGTAACTTTTCCCATGAACGCAAAAACAGCTATAGTGCGACACTGCTAATGCAACGTACGACCGCGCACTCGCTGAGCTGACTAGTGAATGCGAGCAGATATGCATTTCAGTGTTCAGACGCAATAACACAGGGCACAATAGAAAAAAAAAAAATAATAATAATAAGGAATGCGACAGAACGAAGGTGTGACATTAAAATTTAATTTATATTTACGCTGCAAGGAACATGCATAACAGGATTGCCTATACATATATGCTCGTGGTGATACGAACTGATCCTCGCAGGTCCAAGTGATTTTCGCAACTTTGTGACCTCTGTACTGCCCTGCTCCCAGTGTTTCATATTTCTACCTCTACGTGTTATTTGCACCTACTTTATATATGTCTTGATCCACCTACTGCTGTGAGGCACTATATTCTCAACAGCGAAAGCAGTGAAGTCAAAATAGCGAGTAACACTCGCGGACGAACATCTCAGTGCAGTCTCGTCATTCGCGTCAAACATGAATTCACGAATTAGGCAACACAGTGCAGGTTCACAATGAGCGATCGCTGCATGAGTTGCATTCGGTGTGACCGAAATCTTTTTTGGTCTAAATATAAACAAGAAAATGACCTAGATTTATAGTGTTTAAATTAAATGCGAATTAGGCGCGCAAGGACTTAGGTTTTCTCTTCGTTTTCGGGTCGCACATTCGCATTAGCATGTATTCGTAATCTATGCGGCGTTATGTGAATGACCACCCGACACAGATGTGTGCAAAGCTTCGCTATACGACTGCGTCGTATGAACGTTTCTGCATGGCCTATAGGAGTAGCGTGTCTGAAGTGGGTTAGATTTCCATCTCAGAACTGCTGCTGCCCATGTAGGCAGCTCCTGCCGGTTCGGCCATCACAAGTGATCTCGTGACGTCATACATACCTTCGACACTGACAAAGCGTCGCCGCTGCACGAGCCTGGTGGCTTCAGTCATTAAGGGAAACTCCAAATTCGAAGTGAATTATCTATAGCGCTAATGCAGTCAAAAATTTCCATGACTCCTTTTCAACAAGTTTCTTGACTAAAAATATCGTTTGCCTATATGGCTTGGTTCTAGACACCCCTGAACCTGATATATGAAAAGGAAATAAGCGACCGATGTACGCCTGGATAATGATAAGGATAATGTTAAACCTGTGCTCTTTCCCCATGAATGGCGTTGATTGTCGATACATTTTTCCTGCTCGGAATTCTTGTAGAAGCAGGGCACATTCATGCGTGTAATAAGACACTCGCTTACTCCAGAAGGAAAGGAAAAGAAATTGGACAGCTGTGATGAATCAGTTTTAGCATGCTATCAGCTGTTCGGAATAGGTATGATGTTTGGCTTCACTTGAGTGGTTGTGCAGGACAAGGACACCATCGCGTTCTTTTTTTTTTCTTTACTTGGGGGTAAACACATTGCTATTTGATCCGTTCATGATCGCTTTGCTATTAAACATCGTCCTTTTTTGTCGATTCCGTATTTTTATGTTACTCGCGGATATTTCTTTCGGTCTTCGTCTTATACCTTGATTAAGAGCAAAACACCTCTACGATATGCGTCGTAATGACGATTAACGGCTCTCATTTATCGACCGACCCTAATGGCGTGTTGTGGTTTCGCCAGTGGTGATATTACTGGCATCTCGACATCAAAGTCGAAAGCGAGTTCTATTGATGCGTCGCGGACAGGCTTTCTCATTCTGTCTATAGTGTCTTCTGTTAACTAGTTTATGGTATAGTCAGTCATGTGCTTATATGCATGATAAAATGACGCTAAATATAGAGGGAACCAGCACGCGGATGTGCAACTATAAAAACAAGCTCGATATAAACTCGACGCGGAAACGGGATGATTATTCGAGTAATCTTGCTTGTTTCTTGTTTTCTTCTCGTGTTTTGGTAGAAGCAACCAGTACAGCATAGATAAGCGGCGCACGAGCATCTTTTTCTTCTCCCATTTGCTCCCCGTGCCGCATTGCTCTGAACGTGGTGCCAATGAATCACCGCAACTGACGCGTGCATGGAACGAACGAACCTGCAGACACGGAAGCAGGATGCGGTGACGCGTCAGATGTGGGATGTAAAATATAGGCATATTGAACGACGACAATCGTATAAGAGGTCTGTACCCTTGGTTTAGTGCTGGCGTTGCAGTAGTTAATTAGTAAGAGTAGTCGGTGCAAACGGAAGGTGGTTGCCACGGTAACCACCCTTCGTGCGATTGCCGTGGAAGGAGAAGACGGACGGTTGCATTAATGGTATACGATCGTCACATAATTGGAACGTGTTGTGGCAACGCGCCACGCTGAGTGGCCCAAATCTAGGGACGTCACGTCACGTGTGACAGCTAGTTCTTTGAAACCCTTTCCGCCATTGTATGATGACTTTCCAGAAGGTTGGTTTCCAGAACGGACTTTCCAGAACACTTGGTTTCATAATCGTTATATTGGTTTAACATTTCAATGCAGGCATATCTTCTGAAACTTGGAAGATCACAAGGCTCCTTTAGGGCTATCACTAACTGCGAGAGGAGTTCTTGCAGCGAGACTGCGTCTGAAAAGTAATAAAACGTGGTCGGTAACCGTGCATACATACATGTCGCTGTCAAGTTATTATTATTTTTTTTGGTTAGTCAATCGGTCTTTTATTTGCAGGAACCTTCTTGCTGGTGGAAGGCCGGCATGGCGTCTCTGCCCCCGTCTAAGCAGTCTACATGGAATAGATCAGAAAGCTGGTATACGATCCCTAAGCGTCGCGAAATAAGAAAAAAAAAAGGAGCTGGGCCTTATGTTCCTGAGTGTTTCACTTTTATATCCACTCACCCCCTTCCCCCAGTGCAGGGTAGCAAACCGCTTTCTTTAACCTCCCTGTCTTTCCTCCTCGTCATCTCCCTCCTCCTTCTCTGGACATGTGCCGAAATTATTCTATGTAGCTCGCTCCGTGCTGTCCAGACTTGGCACCGAGGTTCGCGTGTGTTGTTTCCCGCTTGTTTCCGTTGTCTTTGGTATCTATTTCCTTGGAAGCTTCGAACCGTCCTGATGAAAAGGAGTCAATGCGGAAGAGCCGGTCGCAGAATTCCGCCAGTTATAACTTCCGAGGCACGGTTAGAGTTGAGTGTAAGCTTCTGTCTGGTGAGAAGAATGGCGTATCTCTCGAAGATATGTCTGCTTTAAAATATTGCGATAACTTGATTGCTTTGGAGTGCGGTTGTAAGTCGCGATCGTTTTTAACATGGTCTTTTAGATCACAGGTGTTGTTTCAGGAGCTGCACGTGCTATCTGTCAAAACAACACTTGGAGAGCAACACTTGGAGAGAAGCGGTGATTTTCTTCATCCGCCTGTGTCTAGCAATATCACTCACATTTCGAATGTAGCTTGCTATCTGCTCGGTTTTCTCATAGTGGCTGTAGAATATGAATATGGCAGAACCCCTGCAATTGTGGAACGTGCTCGCAGTGTTATTACTAACTTCATTTAAAGAACAGATAAGAAGCGCTGAGCATATCTCGGATGGACTCAGTAGAGACATCCGCTGTCAAGAGTTATTTCCCTTTCCTCGTCTGCTTTCCCACATTACGTGTGTCTCCCGCGCAAAGACCAGCTCAAGTTGCGGGCGGCATCGGCACGCTTTGGCGCAAGGATTTCTCTGTCGTTCCCACGAGAAAGGAACTGGCGGGCGATCTTGCGCAAGTACCTCGAAAGCCATTTCTTGTACATGTGTCAGCCGCGCGCGCACCGCCGTTCGCGCATTTCAAATGCCCTCTCGTGCACTCTCGGGTTTCGCTAATTGCCGTCAGGACACTCGGGCCGGGCAGGAAGACCAGCGAGCTTCCTTCGCTTTGCCACTCTTGCGTTTTCCTTTTTCCCCTCTCGCGGGGCTGTTAGCAGCTGAAGCGGATCTTCGTTAAGCGAAACCGAAAACAGGCGCCGCCTGTAACAAGCGACAGCTGGCTTCTTTCGAGTGGCTGACAGTCGTAGCCTTCCTGTGCGGCGCTAATCAAAGCCTTTTGAGGGGAAAGAAGGCAAGGAAGGAGGAGAATGGGGCAAGGAAAAGCAACGCACGGATGGTAAATATAACGAAGAGCAGAGGAAGAATCCTGGAGACGAGACTTCGACATTCGGACACTTGCGATCATATTTTCGTGAGAATTGCAAGAAATGCTGTAGTATCCTGTATAGAAAGTACTTTAATCATGCAGTGCAAAAGTCTTGCTGGCGTCTCGCTGGTTGCCATAGCAACTGTGACGCCAACCACTGTCGAGTCGCGAAGTGGCGAGTGTGACAACGGCACGCACAACATACAGATACCCATATAGCACCCACATAACACCCAGTAGATATACCCATATAGCACCTTTCCCATTTTCACCACTGATATTCTATTTGCTAGCATCGCTAACGGACCTCCGTGTGGCGCCAGCTATGTATGTATGTATGTATGTATGTATGTATGTATGTATGTATGTATGTATGTATGTATGTATGTATGTATGTATGTATGTATGTATGTATGTATGTATGTATGTATAACTTTATTAGGGAGCCGGCAAACGACGGGTTAAAGCGTCGTGACGCTGGCCAAGCGTCTACCCGGGGTTAAGCCCTACTCTGTACTACCTCATTTGGCCCGTTTGTGGTGGATTGTGAGTCTTGTGCTTTTCGAGCGCACCCCGGGCCTGCTGGACGGCCCATAGTTGCATGTCCTTGTCTGTATTCTGCACAGCACTTTGAAGTTCCGGCGGGTACGTCCTGGTTGCAGCTTCGGTCGGGAACCTGGCACAGTCCCACATGATGTGCCATTGGTCCGCCGGACCCACTTGACATACACTGCACATATCACTCGTGTAGATGTCTGGGTGGAGGACGTGTAGCATTGTCGGGGCTAGGAGTGACCCGGTTTGCATTTGCCTTGGATGACCGCCTCCTCCCGACTAAGTGCCGGGTGAGGCGGCGGCATTGTCCGTCGAGCTAGGCAGTAAAATTTTTGCAAGATTTCTTCTTTTCCGATCAGAATCGTAGCGCAGCCCTTATTCCTGCAGTATTTAGTTGTTTTTTTTTTTTTTGTCATACTATTTCGCTTTCCGTTTAGCATCCACCTGTTTGTCAAGTTGGAGTCTAGTTTGCAATAGACATGTAGCTCCTGCTGCATTCCGTGCAATAAAGCCGCTTTAGAACCGCCAGACTCTGTGCTGGTCCCTCAGTGTTAAACCGCCGAGCAACATCGTGCCAAACCATGCCAAACTGTACTTTCGAACGTCTTCGGTTCATGCAGAACAAAGCATCCGCGGTGCATCAGTATCATGTGTCCAAGTTGGCTCTTGCATATGTCAAATGGAGTGCAAAGCGTTGCGCGACAAGGGAAAGTAGTGACGTCTGTCTTTTCTGTCCTGTAATAGGGATGAGTCCCACTCGTCTAGATACCGCAACCCTAGACGGATATGTGTTTACGGAGCTCAGAGTCACAACGAGAAAAAAGGAGGCTATTATGCCAGAACGATATCACCCCGTTATCCTTTCCCGACCTCCTTCTCTAAGGAAGTATAGAGCGCACAAAGCAAACTGCCGCGATCATATTCCGACGCCAAAGTAGCGAATATGCGCAACTGCATGCTCGCTTGCAGAAAAAATCACAACTAGACGTACACATTTTGGCCCGTAGCCGCATAACGACGCATTTGTTTCACGCTGCTAAGGCAGCAGAGGCGCCTGTCAACGCAGCCTTGGGGAGTAGTCATCACGCGTGCGCGTCCGGGAGCGGGCGAAACTGTTTTCCCACGGTGGCTAAGGGGCTATCGCTCAGTCATCGACTATCTTGCTGTACCCCCGACTTTTCAGCATGGTGCCTATCTGCTCTTCTTCTTGTTTTTTCTAAGTTTATATTGTTTGCGGATGTTTTTTTTTTTTTTTTTTCGTCCTTCTAGTGAGGCGGGGCCTGCCGTTACGAGGAGGCGCGGTAGCGTCGAAGGATTGTAAACAGCCCGCGAGTAAAGAATGCTCATGTCTACGGCGTCACAGCGCAAGAATGCGGGGCAGAAGCCGCCATCTCTAGCCTATTCTTCAAACAGCTTGCACTTTCCGCAGCTTTTGCAACATCCGTTCTAGTGGCTTATGACCGGAAGCATGGCGCCAGTCTAGTCGATGTTTTTTGCCTATTTTTAAATTAACTTTGTAAATTCCTGGGATTCGAATGTGCGGAGGCGTTTTTGAACCTCCCTCGGTGATCAGGGCTATACGTCTGGTTCGCTGCACTACGGATGACGGTCCATGTGGAGTTCTTCGCACCCTGGTATCTTTTTGCGAAGGCTTCGTTAACGTGCCAACTGATGATGGAGAGGGGTAGCGAGTACATAGGGTAAAGCTAGTGCAACGGGTTTTCAAGAGAGCGAGATTGTTTTTCCCGGTATGGTGTGTGTCCTGTAGCACATTAATTGTTATCGTTTTTTTTTTTCAACTTGGCTTTTCTTCGAGCGTTGCATTTACTTGACTTTTGTCGATTTGCTTTTATGAAGCAAGGAAGTGTATCACGCATCAACGACAGGCAGTGTAATTTTCAGCCTGGGAATACACGTTTTCTGTGGAACGGGTGATGATAATGTGAAAATCAGCTCAGATTGCAAACACAGGCGTCTTTGTTCTGCTTAAAAGGAAAACACCCAGCTATCCAAGACTCAATCTGCGCTGTTATTGCGTATCTGTCTCCAAAACGGTTACAGGAAAACTGACAAGTCGCACATTCAACTCTCACCCCCCCCCCCCCCCCCTCCTCCTCCTATCTTCCAGACCATCCTCCAGACCAGCACTTCTTTCTAGACAGAAGGCTTACATGTCAAACACGGTAGCTCGGTACACTTCTGTGTCTATGATCGTATTTAGCTTACGTACGCGCAACGTGTTTTGACAGTGTTTATTAAGCCATGAGATCACTCATACCGAGACCCTGGTTGTAGTCTGAAGGCCCCCTGAAACACGCACACAGTGCGCTGACTCTGCGGTGAAAATAGTTTAGGTTAGTGAGTCATTTATCGTTCCGTGTCATTACTGGGCCCCCTTGATCCAAAAGAGGGGCATTAACCCTGCATCTTTGGTCGGGGCCGTAAAAGAGCTGCTGGTCGTCCATTTACTGGCTTTCTTTTCTTTATGCTGCGCCGTGCCGCTTCCTATTCAGCCCTTGCAGTGCGAAGAATGGCACGAATAAAAATAAAACGCTGAGCCCAGAAAGACGAGCGCTCATTCATCGGTGAGGTCCCGGGATCACGGCTGGCACGACGGATGCGCATCTAGTAGTGTTTAGGGTTGCCATAAAAGAAACATGAGGGAAGCAGGTTCTTTCCCTCCCTTTCTTCTCATAGGGCACCGAAGCTCCACCAGCCGCGGCCGGTCGGCAGCGCTTTGAAGAACAAGAGACACTTTGGTTCGGGGAAAAAAAAAAAGAAAAAGGCAGGCTTATAGTGTGGGGTAGATGGAAAGGTCCCTTCTTTTACTTGGGAATGTAAAGCAACTGGGATCGCATGATGCGGTAGCAGATGCGCTCCGCGTGTCTCTCTTGGACTCCTCCTCGCCGCGAGCGCCATTTGCCCCCACCCTGCACAACAGCAACGAGTGCGGCAGGCAGCACAAGCCCGCACACGCCGATAAATGCGCTTTGTGCACGCGCTGCTGGCCGACGCCACGAAAGCTGCGGCAGCGTAGGTCCCTCCACAGCCCGCCTCTGTGGCACGAGGAAGGGAGCCGCTTGCCAAGTGCTTATGATTCCGGCGTCTCTTTCTGCGGCGGCCGAATGCCTCTCCGGCGCCTGATGCGCGCCGGTACTACTGTCTCCCCCTAGTACTACTACTCCAACCTTGCCGGGAGTGGAGTGGAGGCGGGCAGGAGGCCCGCGTCGTCCAAATGGCGAACAACGCGGCGGGCCTGTTGCTAATGGACCCTCTCTTCTTGCGGCAGCTCGTGGCGGCGGCGTGTTCCACTCGAGGTGTCTGTTTTACGACTGGCGGCTTCGCCGAAAGGAGGAGAAAATAAGGAAAGAAGAGGCGGGGGTGCAAGCGGAGGAAGCTGAACGGAAGGAGATGCTCGATCCGTGTCGGCGTCGTCGCCGGCGTGCTTTCTTTCCACGAGAGGACCCCCTCCGACCGACCAGCGCGCCGCCGCAGTCCCTCCTGTGGTTCAAGTGCCTCCTCGTTAGCCGAAACCTCGCGCTGAGTCGCCGCTTCCCGGGCCCGCCGCGTCACTTAGCCTGAGTGAACATCCTGTTGGTGGCTGGTCGCAATCTGGCCGGCCGCTGCTGCTGCTGCTGCGGTGCCCATCTTGCGTTTTGTTTGCCGAAGCCCAGGCCCAGGCTCTCCCCCTCCTCCTCTCGGCTGGCGACTGGAGTGGGCGCCTACACATGGTTTGACTCTTTCGCCGATCTACTCCGCCTGTGAGAGCTGTCCCCTTAGGAAGCGTCGACTCGTTGGTCGCATCGTGACCCACTTACTCGCTTTTCCGAAAGTTCGTCCAGTCATAGGCTGTATTTCAGCTCGTGTTGAAGTACAAATAGGTGCTTCATGCAATTTACGAACACTTTATGAACATGAACTTTATGAACACAATTTATGAACATTTCAACACTGAACTGAACAGGCGAGTGAAGTTTCGGAGGTCCGTGAGACGCGAAATTCTGGTGATACTGATGTTTACGTTTGTGTGGGGTCAAAACGTACGCTGCAAAAAATACGACTAACAAACAAGAAACCCTGACTCTTCTTTTTTGCTAGGTTCGAATCAGTGCAACATAAAACTACTTGCATCATCTTGCATCGATAACTCTTTTGTCTGATTGTACTTGTGGGTATTTTTCTCTCGTCGAAGGAAAATCCTAGCAAACACGCGGGAATTTGTGGGGTCACTGATAGTCGTCACTGGAGGGAAGTTTATATGGCCTCCTGTGTTTTCCCTCTTTTATTATTTGAATTGTAAACAAAGAACAGCGAGAAAACAAAACTAAGGAAGCAAATTCGAAGGAAGAACACGCGATATTCCTCAAAAGAATCGCCGGCCACTCCGTGCGGTCTGGCAGAACGCGCGCGGCCTTTTATGCGACCTAATAGAAAGGCATAGAAATCTCTCACGTATGAATCTGCCGCAGCAGCGAGAACGAGAGGAAGGACAGGCGACCCCGTGTAAACACGCTTCCCAACTGCCGCGCCGCCACACAGGCGAAAACGTGTCGGGAGAAAGGAAAGCAGAGCCGAAGCCGCAGCTCTCCGGCTAGCATCCGTCGCCAATTTAGCTTTGCCTTGAGAAGAAGCAAGGAGCGCTGGCGATGAGTTTCCGGGAATCGCGGCGTTCTCACAACTATCCCGCGCGCGCCGACGCCAGCGGCTGCCCAGAAAGCGGCCGGGTTGAAACGAAGACTGTACGAAGGATGTGAGCAGCCGCGAAAGCGTGGTGTTGTTTACTCACCAGGAAAGTGGAAGTGGGACCTCGTAAAATGGGAGGGCCGTCCCGATGAAAGAGCCGGCAGCTGTGGCCGTTTTGCGAACGCCGTCCTCCTACGCGGCCGCCGCGGCGTCGGTGGCGCGTATTTAGAACCGCCGCCGCACGCCTTATTACGAGCGCGGCAGGGACCAACAGGGCGCACATTCGCGCAAAGCTGCCGCTACTCATCGTTCGTCGGCGGCTGGTACACCCACGCAAACACACACGCATCGCCGTATGGAGCAATGGCACAAACGTGCGCGCCGCTCTTTTGGCGCGTACACTACACCGTCACGCTTACTACACGCATCGGTGCGTTCAGTGTGTGGCAGAGAGGGAGTAAGCGAGCTGGTTATGCGCTACGGCGACCCTCTTTGCTGGACACTTTGATGGTACTTGCCGCCCTCTTTGGACCTTGCTGGGCCGCTCCTTTCTCTCGAAGAGTTGTAAAAGGCAAAGGTGAGATAGAAGGCTTTGATTCTTTTCTTTCTTACGTGGTTTGACGAAGCCCGGGGATTGCTTCGGAAGCGTCGTCTTTTCAGAGGAATAAATAGGATGATTACGGGATTCTAGCTCTGCTTTTTTCCCTTTCTCGTCTTCCGCCGCCGCCGCCGACGAATGCACTCGCGGGTGGTCCTCTGTTATACCGAACAAACGGAATGTATTCGCACGGTGGATACATGGCGATTTTTTTTTTTTTCTTCCTTCCGTTATAGTAAAAGTTTGGCCGGCCCGGCCCGCTCGTTTTCCGGCTGGTCGCCGGGTATGTCGTCGGCTGGTTTATCGTGTCCGAGGTGAATGGCTTTCGCAAAGAGGAGACGGCATACCAACCAACCCTTTAATACCTTTCTCATCCAGAGGGCACAGAGCAGGGAAATGACACGGACTCGCACTTGTCTGAGAAAGATTATTTAAAATGCTATCATAACGAACGCTTTTTATATCATCATCAGCGGAAGCATCAGCCTGACTACGCCCACTACGTCCGCAGGACGAAGGCCTGTCCAATATTTCTCCAGTGTAAAGCACATTTATTTAACGTGCATTTTGTTCACTGCTCCCCTGTGATCTCTTCCTCCCCTCTGACGTTATATCCATTTTTTATTCTTTGCGTACCTCGATACGTCGATCGTCCTGATTTCAAGTTAAATCACCTTCGTTAGCCTCCGCACCAGGATGCAGCTGCTGCTCTTCTCTTGGGGGATACTCGTGACTGCCATCATAATCGGAGAACGTGTTTCATATCGCTCCGCTCCGTTCTTGTTCTGCTTAGTGAGCTGGATCTGCGGTCACGCCTGCCGTAATAGGTGTATTCACTTGCCACTTCAAGCGCCTCTCTACTATCGTAAACTACCGGTCCTTTCCGAGACTGCTGAACATTATTTTAGTTTTCTGCAGATTAATAATGTACCGACCTTCCAGCCTTTCGTGTCTATAGGTCATCATCGAATTGCAGATTAATGAGATATTTTACTTTTTTTTTTTTTTATAAGCTGCTCCTTATCCAGGTCCCTGAATACTTGCTGCATATAAACTGCGGATAGCACTGCAGAGGCAATGCTTTCCTTTCTATCAGCGTTCCAAAAGCACGTTGGGAGTTTTATTGAAGGATGTACCTGTTTAATCGCTATAGATACTTTGTAGGTTTTTGATATATATGACTGTTCTACATCCTGATTCTCGAATGGCTCTACAACCGTTGCGATTTCGACGGAATCAAATGCTTTCTGGCAATTTATTCAAGCGAACAGGTTCACAAGTGCTTTTTAGCTGTGAAGTCTGCTGGCGTAACAACTCGGAAGTTTGAACTATTCAATAGATGAAACTTTTTAGTTGTTACGCCTATTCTATGCTGCGGCGAACGAATGGAATTTAGGAACACGAAGGTCGAAACTAGAAAGAAAAGCTTGTGACCCATCGCGACTGGCGAGCGGGTGCTTTGCAATCGCCAGCACAAAAGAGGCGTATGTATATGGGCAGCACCAATATGGTGCACGACACATACACATTACTATATTCCCCTTCAATGAGCGCATCCGAGTCTGAGTATGGACGACGGATGGCAGATTCAGAGTCTGAGTATTGACGACGGATGGCAGATTCAGACCCCCATCCAGCTCTTGATAGTTGGCGTTGATAAAAACATTTTATTTGATTAGCCATGAAGACATGGCAAGGACGCAACGGACCACATCAGGCACTCCCGCGAATGAAAAACACGGGTGTGCTGGATGGCGCAGCATATACCCGCGTAGCTCGGTCTCCTCCTCAAAGTTTGTGTACGGTTGCGTTACTTTTTTGCTCTTGTGTTTTCTTCCCCCGCCCTTGCAGCTCATTATTCGCAGTAACGAGTGGCAGTAATGAACGAACTTTATAAACAACGAGGCAGGTGATTTATAACCCTGCTCGGCGATACGAGTAGCTCTCGCGGCTTTATTCGCAGCTGTGCATAATATGAAATTGATAAAGAACTCACCTTTTGTCTGTATACCTGGCTATGCTCACCCTATTTAGAAAAAAATAATAATAATAAGCTCGCACTTCCCCGCGACAGAGACTGAGAGATGGGTGCGAGAATAAATTATGGCACGATTCGCTCATTGGTATACGGCCCGATTTGGCTTTTGTCTCAGTGCAGATTCTGCGATAGCGCTGCATCGCTTTTTCTTCGTTTGTAGGTGCTCTATATTAAACGCGCTTTTCGGCATGTGCGCTGCGCCCCGACGCGACAGATGCAGCTATAGGGCGATAAATCAAAGCGAACTGTCGCCCTTTGGGCGTAATTTACAGTCTTGTGTCGTATTCAGCGTCATTCGACAAACTTCCACCGAGATGATAGTAATGTTCGGGAAACTGCGAAAAAGGGGGGACATGTACGCGCTGGTAACGCAGCTGTTTCGCTATCTGCGAAGGATATATCATTTACCCTTTAGGAGCGTCGCTGTTTGAACCGTATCCGTGATAGTAAAAAGTTTCCGGGATTCTGACTCGCCATAAACCAAAGACCTCTTAACAGTCAGTACACAAAGGACGTTCCTGAGAGGGAGAGAGCCCTTGTTATCCAAGCCTCTCGATAAAATATTATAGTATTAACGAAGTACTGGATCACGAGAACCGGAAAGCGGAAAGCTCTGGGTAACTACGAACACGCCTATAATACAACGTCGCTTACAGCGAAAATCACCGTACTGTCTAAAAAGTTTCGTCTTCAAACCTGGACAGACTGATCAGTACAATCTTCTGTGGCACTGTACTCTGAGTACAGAGTCGAAGTGCCTAAAGTTTAGAGTGAGAAAATATCTCCGTGCAAATATAAGCTGAAAGGAAACACTTCCGTGTCCAAACCGGCAGTTGCGAATTCGGAGGTTATTATAGACTAACCTAAGTTATTATGAGTCTGGTCTTTCTTGTTTAGCGTTTTTTTTTTTTATATGCAGTTTTCCTGAGAGGATAACTAAAGATGAAAGCTGTAGGGGCACTTTGGATAACTAAATTGCGATGAGACGAAAGCCTGTATCGTGCGGTGGTCCGAAGCCCGCCACCACGGCACCTCTTTCCCTCTGTTTTCGCTCCCACCTTCGTAACGACGAGATAGCGTAAGCGACCAGCCAGCATATTAAGCCCCGCTTTACCGAGCCGTATGAACGTGCCTGCGTGGCCTAGGGGTGAATGCAAGGGCAAGCTGATTCTGATATCTCCCTCCCACATATGAAAGGAGAGGCCCGAGTTGGCAGCTCCTGCCAAACGTAATGTCAGGAAGCCCTAAGTCCAGTTAGGGCTCGGCCATGTCAGCTGCCAGCTACCGTCTCCCACGTAACGAAACCTACGGACGGACGGACGGACGGACATTGTCCGCAAGCATTAACCATTAAAGGCTGTCGCCTTAAAAAAAAAACGGGACCCTGTGGCACTCTGTACAGTCCAGAGAATGTGAGGGGGTCGCGGCTAGCCTCAGAACCGCACTGTGCACTGTTCCCTTTAAGTTTAATCTACCCTATACATGCCGCAGAATACGTTTAGTAGACTGCACGATTGCCACAGTTTTCTGGCACCGCGAAGTGCGGAAGCTGGCTCTCGGCAACCTGGATGCGCATTCTTAAGGTTGGCCCTGCTATCGGCCGGCGAATTTTGTATTTATAGCCAGCTGCTTTTTCTCTGATTCTTATGCAGCCATCCATTGTTGGCTCACTAGAATTCATTGCTCCAATGTAAAGGCGTTATATGGGGTGTGACTTTCCTCCCCGTCAAGTTACTACTTCTACCGTTATTACTTGCCGCCCGATCACATTAAATAAATGCAAGGACATAAATGCGCGTGGTCGCGCACACAACCGAACTATATTGCTCGCCATGGACATTTTAAGACACAAGTTCTGGTATGAAGACTCCTTCATTCCTCTCACATATAAATTTTGCGAGCAGACAAGACGGTTGCAGGTAAAATAGAAGCGTATGCGCGATCTCGCCATTCAGATCACACACGCATTTGTGCTTCGAAGCAAAATGCAGCATTTTTTTTTTTTAATGCTGCATTTAGCATCCCACTTGTTTGCGTCTGGTATATATAGGAAGTCGATTACAGTGCCATTTTTAAGTTCTCGCCTCAAATAAAGTACGACGTCTGGCAGTATTAACAGTTTCGTACCACTAAGATGTGAACTCTCGTCCGAAAAGACGCTTTGCTGTTGGAAAATTGAGCCACTACCCCAGATAGGCCCGTTACGTTGGATTATAGCTATAGGTTAGCCAGGATATAGTGCCGTGTAGCTTGAGCTCTCTGCTGTTCAGAGCGGGATCCCTGCTACGTTCATGAAGGCTTCGCCCTCGAGGCACCTTTGCTCTTTCATGACACCCGCTCAAGACTTGTCACTCTGAGTGCCGCGGCGATGGTGGTATCCCTTTACCGCCATTCAAGAAGAAAGATAGGACGTTTCACCCCCCTGAAAACGACTGGCATTTTCAAGCGAATGGCATGGACAAGGTCAACGGACGCAGTCACCGCTGCCTGCGGCCAACCATTCGGTACGGCTTGGCTGATGGAGAACAGAGGAAGCGCCGACGCCGTGTCGCGCGCACGTTTTCCCGACAATGCCGCAAAGCGGCACCTTTTCCCTTTTTAGGAGGCCGCAAGCATTCAAGCAGCAAGCCGAAGGAGCCGACCCTATCTTGCGGCGCTGCAGGCCTAAAAGCAAGGACCTTCCCGGCAGTGATTAGGAGATCTCCTCTCTCGCCCCGGTCAACGGCCGCTGGTCGAGCAAGGCCACGTCTCTCCCGCATCGACATCGCTCTTTTCGAACGAGGGGAGAAAATGTACTAGAAGAGCCTCGTTAGGACGTGTCCGTAACGCCCCTTACAGTGAGCGCCGCATATTCAAATCGCCTAGAATCGCGAGCCACATATCAAAGTGTCGAATACTATCTCAAATAGAGGCGGCCAATATGTGCTTTGCATGCTGCGTTTCTCGTCAGGTCACTGTTGCAAATGTGTAAAGCAATCGTTTGTAGTTCTTCACGAGGCCTACTCGCTACTCGCGTATATACTTGTCCCTCCGACAGTGTTCCAGCTGCATGAGACCATGCTGATCTCGACTATTTTAGAATGCTTCAATTCTAACAGCGAACTACCCGCGCCATCTTAAAAGTGGCAGGGCGAAACTGGAACGTATCCATGCGCTTTGTTTCCGGCAGCCCGCTTCACGCGATTCAATTAATTCTGGACGTGTTACGACTCTCGCTGTCTTCGCTTCTGAATGGTACGCACGCGGTGCGACGCGCGTTATCTATATATAGATGTTGGATTAGGGTGTCCCTTGACGGATCCTCGGTCAAGACGACGCCCGTTCCACTAAGGACAGGAGTGCTATCGAGTGAAGCCTCTTCGCGACGAGACGAAAAGGACTGGGTTTACTTACATTTTTTCAGAGGTAGGAACAAGATGGGAAACTACTCGGCCATGCTGGTTGCCGAGTTTTTATAGGGTTCACATTCGTTGTATTCCCTAGACGACGGGAGGGCCAGTCGACGATGGGGGAGGGGGGGGGGGGGGGGGGCTTTTATATCCTGACTTTCACGCACGTTAACGCACTCTCACAATCGTATAGACGCCCCTCTGGCAGGTTCTTGCATTGCGGGTGAAGGGTGGTAAGTTTGGTGTAGATGGCGGTTTCAGCCTCTGGTGGTCCCGAGTAGTCCGCCGGCGGTCTACATTCGTCGTCGACGTTGCTCTTCAAAGGATCCGACGCTCGAGACCGGATCCAAAGGAGGGTGTGAAATGAGTCAAAAGAAATTTTTTTTTTCTATTGTATTGTCGAAAAATAGCAGATATTTTAACAATCTGTCTACGGAAGCACGGGCAAAATAAGAAAACATTTTAAAGGTCATGCCAATCTTACCTGCCTCTGCAAGAAGAGCTCTGGCTCAGTTAGTTTTCATCGAATTATTGCTATGTAAAACTGAGAAAAATGTTGTCTTCCCGTAGCACCTGTATAAGCTAGTTATATCTGATTATTAGTTCTTATTATTTTTTTTTTTGCATGAAATTGAGCTTAGGATTTCAGGTCGTGCTTCTCACTCTTTGCATTAGCGAGCGATGCAAGCCGCGTTCACAGTAGCGTTGTATTTACATCTATCATGCGTAGGCTTTGTAAGTTTCAGGCAATGCTAATCCTTTCCACTTTGAACGATAAAGTTAGCGGTTACATTTACGGAAATAAAACAAGGAACGAAGTATTTGAGACGCTAAGCACGAAGTCAGTGGTGTTCTGCAGTGTAGCTCGGAGTCGGATGAGAATCATTAGGTAGCGAAAGCAGCCTTCCTGCCCTCTGCACGATCGAAGCAAAGTAGGAAAGTACAACCATGCTGTGAACAGGCTTCACTGAAACTAAGGAGCACGATGGAGGCAAATACTTATTTGTCTCTGGTGTGTTTTAGCGCTGCGATAAAGCAAAACAGAAAAAAAAAATAGAATTGAGACGCAATTTCTGGAAAACGCTGTTCTGGTGCCGGGAACATTTTCTCATGAACCATGAAAAAAAAAAAAAAAATCAAACTTGACATTTTAATGTTTGCTTACTGCATCTACTGACGTCAAAAAACTCTCTTTTTAATAATTATTAATATCAATAAAAAAGAAGTTCCGACTAAACGAATGCGTGCTCAATTCCTTTTATTTAGTGAATACTGCGAACATTAAAGAAGGTTAGTGCGAATTATCGCACTTCTGGGGAAACGGTTACTTTGTAAATATACCTTTCGGGAAGAATTGCAGTACAATATTTGATTTCTTTCTTAACTTCACATTTGATGTGCTTGACACGTTTTCAGGTAAAACTTCGAAGTAAGTTTCAAACAGTTTCCCTTAAAAAATCTCAGAAAATTGCCAAAATCATAACGCAGGATAGCATCCCTCCTTAAACTCTCCTCAAACTTGATGCCGTAAACAACACCTGTCATTTGAGTTTATCAGAGGACGTTGCCGCACTAAAATCTGCGCACATTGTACACGTGGGCTACTTTCCAAAGTCAGCGACCGCGCACCAACCTGTTACTTTCAAAATACGCGCCAAAATTTTCAGCGGCCCGATGACCCCTCGCTTTAACCGAGCGAGCGGGAAGGAAAACGAACATTGGTATTGGTGGATGCTGTCACGCTGCTGGTGGGTTCCTGGAACCTCTGAACTACAGTCGGCTTATTGCCATTTGAAGCAAAGTTCAGCTCCAGCTTGCTTTCTTTGTTTTATTTATCGCCTTCATTTAAAAATGGCATATTGTTTGTGTGCTGAGTCAAACTCTTGAAACGAAGCTCGCGCCTGGTGAATGGGACGCACCTAAGCCGCAGCCATACGAAAAGCGCTCCCGGCTTAAGTGAGTGTAATAGTCGCTTTCCTCGCTTTTCATTCAGTCTAATTAGAAAAAAATAAAATAAAGAAAAACGAAAAAAAAAAAGAACTACGTATTCGCGTGCGCGGCGCAAGACACAAAAGTGGCAGAAAGAAGCTTAGTTAGGACGCGTTTGCGTTGTCTGAAAGCAGAAATGTCGCGGCTTCAGTTGCTGCCTCACACGGGGAGCGCCAACCGCACCTTGCGTGCGCCGCGCGTGAGCTGGCGCCACTTGTTCTAAAGCAGTGGTGCTTCCATACCGGCGCATGAGGCCAATAGCTGCGACTTCCGCCGATCAGTGACGAAACGATAGACAATAAACAAAACAGAACACACACACACACACACACACACACACACACACACACACACACACACACACACACACACACACACACACACACACACACACACACACACACACACACACACACACACACGCACGCACGCACGCACGCACGCACGCACGCACGCACGCACGCACGCACGCACGCACGCACACACACACACACACACACACACACACACACACACACACACACACACACACACACACACACACACACACACACACACACACACACACACACACACACACACACACACACACACACACAGTAATAGCTAGGTGCAACTCCAGTGAAGGAAAAATACTAGATCAACTGATATCAAACAAAGGAGAGTGCGCGCTGCCTCAGCTGTTTCGCTTACGGCTTGTAGCAGTTACACAAAGGCACAGCAGACAGAAAGAAGGGTTCTGCCTCCCATTCTGCGCTGACTTGAACCACATCCACGCGTATGCGATGGCCGTGGGTTGTTGTTGTTTTTTTTTCGGTTTTCCTTTTTGGTTTTTGGCCTCTGCGTACTGCTCTGGTAACAGAAAAAAGAAAACCGAGATGGAGGGGGGGGGGGGGGGGAAGGAGGGGGGGGGGGGGGTTGACGGATGGTGGCGATTGGCCAGAGAGTGAAGGAGGAAAGGGAAGCGTAGCATTATAGTCCCTAGCAGCATTATGGAACCATTTGCAGCTGCTTATCTCTGGCGACGAGGGCGCGATATGTCTAAAACAGCTTGGTCGCCGCTCTCGTCGTAATGGACCGCGGGCTGACGAGCGCGAGGGATCGGCCCTCTTTATTTGCTCGCTCCGCGGCAAGAGCACTTACTTTGTAGCGCGCGCGGGCGGCCCTGTCTCTCTGCGCGCTTCTTGCTGCTTCGCGCGCGTTCTTTTCTCTTTTTCATTCGATGTTCGCTCGCCTCTTTTGAGTGCGGTCATCCGCGCCAGTCGATTGTAAGCCAGAAGAGCAGCCGACTACTCTTGTTTCTCTTTGCCCCGCTGGATGGCGTTAGCCAAGCAAGACGGACACACACTTCGCCCTTGTATTGCGCGACTTCTGCGGCCTGACGCGATATTGTCGCTCGCACTACTCCTGTACGCGGCTCGTATATTGACGCACGGGTGTTCTGAGATCGTTTGCATTCAGCCGTCGTCTGTGTCTTGGGCAGAAGCAAATGCTACATTCACTCAAAGAAAGAAAAAAAAAAAAAAAAAAGAACGCACGACAGAAAAGCTTTCTAAGGTCCACGAGTGTAATGAAAGGTGGAAGGCTAAGAATCTACAAGCCAGAGGAACACGGCTTGGTACATCCATTTTCTTCGTCTTTTTGATCGGAGGATGATTGCAGAAGCGATCGTTGTGGCCGCTCTGTACGCTTGTATTATAGCCATTCTTGAACAGTAGGACTTCTTTTGTCTTTTTTGTTTTTGTCTTAAGGGCTTCTTTTATATTTAGGCGCTGCAGTTCTGATGCTGTTTACAAGCCGTTATCTCCAAGCTTCATTCTCTTTTCATCTCGTTCCCACTCCGTCTAATAACGAATCGAGCTGTCGCGCCGCTTTTTAGAGGGCTAGTCACTTGATGGGGCTGCGCGTCGATCCAGATGAAAGAGGCAGCATGTGGCCTAAAAACGAAAGGAGACATTTCTTCTTGATGGAAGCGAGTAGTGTCACTCATCGGAGTGCTTTCTAGCGTGACCACATTGTAACCTGGTCTGGGCCTCCCAAGCTGCACACCAAACGAGAACAAACTATACGAGCGCATTATCATGCGAAGTATTATTGACTAAACGTCCTTGATATAGTGACGAAAAATGAAAGAGGCGCTCTTCTTGTGGAGATAAGGGCGCCGGACAGAAATCTTTCCCGATTTTCTGGAATAATGATCTTCCACTTAATCGCGTGTTCTTCGGTGCGCAGCTCTACAGTGGTACCTTTCCACCTTTTTTGTTCTCCCCTGTCGGGCACTTGCGATTTAGTTTCGAGATAGTTCCAGAACTTTAGTTCCAGAAGTTTACGAACTGGTTTGGAGCGCTCCGTTCGCAAATGGTCGGTGACGGTACTGACTGCCCCGGTAATGTTGAAAGCAAGTATAGATGGTAAAGATTTTGCAGAAGACATGTCAGCAACTCTACACACGAAAGGACACAGGTATTTTTGCCCATGGTCCAGCAGCAGTGCACGCGTCACAAAACGCGATTGGTACGGCCCTAGTACAGGTGCCAACACGCGACGGAATCCGTGCAATCTCGACACGGCGCTCAACACGAGTGTAGTTATACGTCCTTGCAAGCACAACACCACACCTCCTTCTTTCTTCCTTATAACAGCACAGTATGTTGTTTCTCCGCTCAATGGATCAATAACGTGCTCTAAAACCCTTTCCGATTCGCGGGTAATCTGATTTTCAGGCGCGCATGTGTACGAGGGGATGTTTTAAACTACAGGTTTCCTTAGTAGGAAATAAAAGAAAAGTACATGTGGTATTACGAAGAAAAAAAAAATAACGGGCATGGCTGGGGAACTCGACAGTAGCAGCCCGCGAACCCAATTCGTACGTGCCCCGCCGTGGTGGTGTGCAGTGGTTAGGGTGCTGCCCAAGGATGCGGGATCGAATCTCGGCTGCGGCGGTCGCTTTCCGATGGAGACGAAAAGCAAGGCGCCAGTGCGCTGTGCTATGTCTGTGCACGTTAAAGAACCCAATTTGGTGGAAATTTTTTCAGCCCTCCACTAGAGCGTCTCTCACAGCCTTGGTCGCTTTGGCACGTTAAATACCATAAACCAGACCAATCCGCGCGTGAAGGTCTACTGCACGTAGATCACATGACCGCAGATGACTTACATTATAATTGTTTATTATAATTGTTATAATTGTTTAGCGCTTTAAATTTTTGGAGCCCTCCACTACAGCGTCTCTCACAGCCTTAGTCGCCTTGGGACGTTAAACACCATAAACCAGACCAATTCGCGCTTGAAGGTCTACTGCACGTACATCACATGACCGCAGATGGCTTACATTATAATTGTTCAGCGCTTCTATAGAAGCGCTAAACACTTGGCACTAGTTACTCCTCAGCAGCCGGCCAATCTCAGCCGTGCGGCAACATTGAAAGTGCACACCTTTCACAAAAACTTTCAAGTTGCAGAAAAATTCGTCTTGTCTGGTGACATATATATAGCTAACTCGGAACAGCTACCTGTCTGGGGGCCAGTCGGTCTACAAACTAGCCGATGGGCTAACAGATGGTACGGCGCGGCCTTATTCATCGCCAACTCAGAATGGAAGGAGTATTAACCCAGACCTCAGGGGAATCCCCGAATATGGAGTAAACACGAAATAAGGGCTCAGTTACTCATTACCACCCACTCAAGCTCAGCGCTACGACGGCAAAGGGAAGTTGAAACGCACTCCTTAATTGCCTCCTTATTTGAAATCTGCTCCGGCGCGGGAGATTCCCCTGAAATTAGGCTGGCACAGCTCCCACTACGAGTTGATGAATTCGATCCTCGCCATACCATCTGCTAGTTGTGGTGGTTTCGGCCCCCGAATAAGAGCTCATTCGTCTTCAACTGCGGAGTTTCTGGAGCTTTTCTTTGTGGCCGTAAAGCTGCGCTCGGAGGGGGAAGGGGGGTGTATACTAGTGGCTAATTACTCCCTTATTTCATATCTACTCCACTTTTGGGGTTCTCCTGGACGAACTATTACCACGGCGCGGTAACAGCAGCGAAAACCTCTCCGACGCACTCACCCCAAACTGGGCTTTGCGCGTGTGCTAACCAGCCACATATACGGCGGTGATCGCGCAGGTGTGCTCCGGTTATAACCATTCTCGCGTAGGCGTGCAGGCGAAATTGCTAGTAATGGCGGGGGTTGCTCGATGCGGGCCGAAGCGCATCATGGCGTCGGCGGGCTCGAGGCGCGCCGGGTGAGTGGCTTCTACTGCTCGCAAGCGCCGCAGCGCCTGGCTTTTTCCTTGCTGTAGAGAATGGCGCAGTGGAGCGCAGGCTGCAGCGGCGGCCAAACAGCGCGGCTGCCTGATTTGAGCCGGGGGCCTTCTAAATTATCGCCAAGAGCGCGGCGCTCGCTCTGGTGCGCAATTAAAGCCGCTTATCCGTTGCCGGAGCCCCGAGCTCGCGCGCGTGTGCGCGCCCCGGGGGCCAGCGTGGGACGGGGCTCCGCCACTCGCTACTTAATTAAAGTGCTAATTACCAGACCCGAACTAATTACGCGTGCGCCGATAACCCGATCCCTGCTCCAGCCGCGGCGGTGGCGGTGGTGGCGGCGGCGCGTGTTGTAGGTTGCTGTGCGGGCACGAACAAGCTGCCGCATCGTGCACTTGTGCCTGCCTCTGCTATATCTTGCAGGTCTAGTGTGTCTTCGCTTTTCTAACGGCGACGGTTTGAGCTTGCGATCTGCCCTTGTTTTCAACAATAGTGCTTCCGCTACACGATCTCCTGATATCCTGCCTTGCGAACACGTCTCGCGACTCATCGACGTGCACGCGGGCGCTGACGTACGCTACTTCGCTGCCTTCAAAGGTTAGGCTAAATGCCTCTTTTATTGTACACTGAAGGGAGGTGGCAAGCCTAACGGTTACGGTGAAAAAAAAAAAAAGAAAGAAAAATATGTCCCTCTGCGGCAAACAAATCCTTTATAATTCAGCTGCATTGAAAACTCTCAAACGTTCAGCGTTGTCCCTGCTATAGCACTTGTTGGTACCTGGATGACGCAGGCGACATCCTCCTTGTTCGATCCAGGTCTGTGTCTTCTAGTATATTTGGGATGACGCCATATTACCTTAGCTTGCTTGTCAGCAGGGGTCAAAGTGTGTCGCCGCTGGCTGTGCCTTGCTATACTTGACTAAAGGCAAACGTATAGGCTGCAGCTGAGTCCACTCGAATGTATTTCATGAGTGTGAGAGCCCATTGATCTAATGTCGGACAGCAGTTTTGGATGTCAGGTATATGCACTGATCGTCTTTGTTGTGTTTATCTTCTATAGTCAAGTAGAAAAAGAGGCCTTCTAGCCGATCAATCGATCAGTGCTCGTGACGGCACTGCTAGTCCCATTCTACAGATGCACTTGCACTCACCTAGTATTTCACGCAGGTAAATTAACCGCTACCTGGTGAGAACCGCTCGGCGGCATCAACGGGATGCCCTCATTTGAAGCACATTCGCCGCCGCTGCATTCCTGAGTACATGATAGCAAGTTGTGATTTTGTGCTTTTTTTTTTTTTCTATGTCCGGCGTCCGATTCATATTTTTCTTTTAGCTTGCTTGTTGTGGAGGGTAATTTGAGCCTTCGGCGTGAATGGTGCAGCCGAAAAAGAAGCCATTACGAGGTAAAAATGTCCGCACAGAGATTTAAAATACACGGTGACGTTATGCGACATCTGTGGCGAAATCTTCCAACCGGGGCCTCGTTGAGACACCGGCGTTTACACTTCTCACGCCGGGCGTTATACGCTCACACTGCCGAGGATTGGCTGTTTCACAAACCTTTGTGCGCGCGGCGGTGGCATCAGCACGCGCGCCTCTTCCCAGTTGCTTGTTTATTCAAGGCATTGCTTTTGGAATAGAAGCTGAGGTAATTGTTGCTCATTCCCCGACTCCCGAGTGCCTGACTGGCCTGTGTAGCAAAAAAAAACAAAAAACAAAAAAACAAAAAAACAAAAACCAAGTTACGTCGGGCGCTAGCAAAATGGAGGCGCCTGGTAGGGGTAATTAACGACATTTCTTCTTGCGCAAGCAGGCTCACTTAACCGTAAAATTAAAACTTTCCTCATAATCTTTGCTCAAAGGAAGAGAAAACATGGTTCCTGCGGCTGTTAAAAAAAAGAAGAAGAAGAAGAAGAGATTAGAATCGCTTTTAAGGCATATATAATTGGAGTACTTGATTGAACCACTCAGCAACGAAGCCATCTCTTTCACGCTCCCTGTCCACTCTCTTCCCAGTTCGTAGGATGTTTCTATATTTTTTTATTTTTATGATTTTGTACGCCTTTCTTTCCATCTCTCTATCTCTTGTTTCTCCCCCTCCCTCCGCACGCCGTTCGAGAAATGAGCCGCAGCAGTCTGTGAGAAAGCCAATTCTTCTAATAAAGCATGTCGTGGTTACTTCTGAGGTGATTACCTAACGAGGTACAGCGCCCAATACAAGAAAAAGAAGCATATCTCGCGCATATGAACCATACATGGCAAAGCACATAGGAGAGTGCAACTACATAAAAAGAGTATGTGACAGCCTCTGGAGTGTTTTTCCCTGGTGATATTTTTAACCTTCCCTGGCATTTTATTTTCTCGGCGTGCTCGCTTTAAGAGAATTCATTCTTTCCCGGTGCTAATGAGTCAGCCTCTCGTCGTGTGCGCCTTAATTCCGTTCGCCAAGGCTTAGCGGCGCAAAGCAAAACCGGCTCTCTTAATTAGGAAGAAACGACGTTGGTTGTACCGGCAAACGAAGCACGAAATGAGGAAGGTGGCTGCTCATTTGCTTTTCCCTTAAAACCTTGTCGCACGAGATCTGGTGCCGGGCATCTAATGTATGTTTATACGCTGCTTATTACCGAGTAGATTTGTTGATTAGCGGTCACTTCGAACCTTTCCTATACATGAGCGTTACATGGGTCGTATTCGGCGGGTTATATACGGTGCTGTAGTCGTGCCATTTAGACCGAGCTATTCTACAGGGGGAAAAGAGTGCCATTCTAGATTTCACTGTAAGCAAGGTCTAAATTAATTAAATAATTAATTAACTTCGGTATTATTTATGTTTTTTAAGGTGAAATCCTTAAAATCTCATGGTGAAGCTTACGGTCGAAATGTCGCTTGTGCGAGATCTGTTCGTGATATCTGTCCGCGAGGCGTCTAGCGCTTCTGCCGTCTCCATGGCAATGTAGGGGGCGTGACGGCAAACGATGCCACACCGCCAATCTCACACTCGCAGAAGTACTTCAACGAACGCGCCAAGGAAACACACGCAAGAGGACTGACGGTGTGCCGTCCCATCACTCACTTGCAGGACCATTGAAACCAACGAGTGCTAAAGAAAGGAAATTTTCACTCTGCGGCACGAGCCCTGGCCTTGCTAGAAAAACATGAAGGTGCGCGCGATGTACCGTGTGTAGCGGCACCGTTCAGGCTTTCGCCTTTCTTCAGTGCTGATTCTAGAGTGCTTTCTGAAGTTTGAAGAGCGGTAGCTCTTAATACTTATGTTTTCCGGTTTCTTGTGCGTTTCTCCGGCACTCTCCAAGATGACGGTCAAGTCACCTGATCATAGCTACAGCACTGCAAATAATTAGCTATCGCGTGACGTCACCCATACAGTGAAGTTCACTACCTGGTCTACCATGTGTGACGTCATGATTATTTATGCTACTTGACCGACGCCGAGACCATGTCTCTCGATGAATCACTGCACCGAAAATCTTCGGTGATAATGACAGTTCGAGAACTCACAGAGCTGACTTGTCCACTTTTGCCACAGTTAGCTTTTAGAGCCATAAAAAAAAAAAGAAAAAAAAATCAGAGAAAACAGTAAGACGAGGAAAAAAGCAAGGGTGCACGAAGCTCATATTGCATGCAACACGTCACACGGAGAGAGAAAACGCTTATTTGTCGTCCGGATCGCCGTTTTAAGTTGGAGGGTCGGAGCCTGTATCGCCCAAGACGTGGCGTATCCGCTATTTTGAATCTCGAAGCGCTCTCTCGGCATGCCGGGCACGTAAAATAGCTCACCGGCCTTTATGAACAGTATACATTACCCTTCCCTTTCGTTTCAAATGATGCACCTACAGAACAATAGACGCTGTCGATATGTAGTAACACGCCACGGGTTGCTTGAGAACATTTGCTACAAAACAACAGATTGATATCGAAATCGCTCGGACGGGGGGAGCTTGTTGAAAAGGTCACCCCTATTGGTCGCGTATTAAAGACCGTTGCTCCGAAGAACAAGACCATAGGCGACCGCCGCTTTGACTTGCATACCCAAGTGTGCCCTTTGTCAGACACTCATATCAGCAGTCGCACTTTTGAAATATTAAGCGCTGCCCTTATTGAGAGACAGCTGCGGTTCAATAAAATCTGCGAATATCACCGAAAACATATTCGATAATACATGCGATGTGATATGCATTTATATATGCGGTATGCGATTTTTCTCTCTTTCTTCCGCACGAGTGCTTGGGGCAGTGAACCGAACTTCGGTCTGGTTGTAGACTCCTCGCTTTTCTCTCTTATTTCTTTTTTCTCTCATCCAGTATTCTCACTCTCTCTCTCTCTGCTCATCTAAACGGCTAACATTGCTGACGCACCCTCGTATGTCTTCTGTGGATCGCGAACTTTGGAACAACCGGAGAACTGGAAATTTACATATTGTCGTCATATACTAATTATTACCTTTGTGGCTGTATAATGCACTCAGATTTACACCTGCAGATCTGCAATTTTTTGTTGGCTTTCCTTTGTATTGCAACTCGGAATATAATAAGTCTATGGTTTATAGGGTCTAACAAGTAATGAAGGCGGTGGCGAAACGGGCCTTCATGCATAGGTTTCATGTGTTGAACGTTTTATATCCAATAAATAATAGTAAAAAAGATTTCGTTGCTTTTTTGTTGCGAGCAATCTGCGGCCATCCTTGTCAGACTTGTCACTAAATCGTAAGTCTACAAGTAAAGCCAGAAAGCGAAAGGAACAGGTTAAAATGAAACGAGTTCATTTCACTCCGTATCCGAAATAATTGCTGTTCTCTCTCTAACAAGTACGCCTGAACTGGATCACCACATCGCATTTTCCCTGTCTCCAGAACAAGTCTTCATTGTCGATAACGATAAGGAGGAGGTATGAGATTCGAGGAACCCTTATAAGGGTTCCTTGAGCGTAGTATATACTACGCTGCCCCACGCATGGTTGTTGCCTGGTACGACTGTTATCTTTTTGCGCGACATGCACACCACGGGCATCATATTCTAAATGTCTCATAACTTTCTATTCCCCTGAACCCTGCGTGCGAACTATTACAGCCGTACCTACAAGTGAGCATTGCACAGGTGGACACCATAGATCGTGCAATAAAATGGGGAAGCGTTTTGTCATCTTCAATTTAATAAACGTTGACGGATGCTATTATTCTCCGTGTGTCAACTTTGTACGCACCACGGCCCCGGCCACCAACGTAAAGATCGTTAGGAAAGAGGAAGGTATATCAGGAAAGCAAACGGCGTTGCTTTCTAACGATGTTTAGGGCTAGCTTCATGGGTCTCATACGGCGCGACGCGCGGAGCTCCCGAATTCACTTGCATATTCGCCCCTTGATTTCGCGCGTAAATTAAGCGCCTCTCTTCTCGTTCGCGACTTTCATATTTTAGTTTCACTCTTTTCCGAGCCTCCAGCGTGTCCTTTTTTTATTACGACGCCCTTGCCTTTCCTCTGCCGTTAAAGCGGATTTTCAGTTTGCGACGCACGCGACGATCGTTTATTAAAGTGGTGCGAGCTCGCTAGCCTGACGGCGCCGAGCGCTCTGTGTCCTGGCGTCGTTTAATTCCGAGTATATAGGGGCTATCCTAATTAGAATCGCCAGGGACGAGGCTCGTGTGGGTGGATGGCACACAGGACAAAACAAGAGCTGCAAAGACGAGAGGCGCCACCACAACCTGCGTTACTATGTGCGTCATTAATTACGAAAGAAACTGGTGAAGCGGAAGATTACACTTTTCCGTGTGCTTCACAGTTTCTCACTCGTGTACATGTTTTGTTTTCTTCCTTTTGGTTTTATAGCATCTTTGCTGCGCTTCACTCGCGTTGGGGTGACAGGCCGACAAGCGAAAAATTTGGGGAAGAAACTAATAAAGAAACCACAAAGAATGAAATACTGGAATGCCCGCGCACTGTATGAAACTTTCAAAGTGATTTTTAAAACAGAGGAAGTGGGGGTGAAAGGTGCAGAGGATAGGTCACACACGCATGTGGCTGATCAAGTGTATCTGTTCCGTGAGCGTGCATTGAACTTTCATTTACAACGGCGGGGCCAGATTGATGGGATTTATATAGGCATTCGCGGAAACATTGAAGCGCTCGAGCAAGGGAATTATAACGAGAAGGTTTTGTCATTGTTTCAGAATGACGATTCCTTCGCGTGGTGACGATGTGCGTTAAAAGTGGCCTTTATACTGTGAGCGTTATTTTATGATCCTAAACGCGTGACAGGAACCTATAAATGCAGTAAGCGCATTTTTTTTTACTTCTTCACTTTTGCATCTTATTTTTCTGCTCTGTAGCCCTGAGAATTTATTGCTGCTCTATAGTGCACTGGCTTCAACAAGAAAGGTCTAGCCAAAAGCATGGATGTTGCTACAAGGCGTGCCACCATTTCATAGGGAAGAAAGGTCATATCAGAAAGATTTACGTCTTGTACATATATATCTTACCGGACCATACCAGAAGGTCCCGACGCGGATCCGGCACTTGGTGGCAGCTGGCCTCTTCCCCCATAATCCGTCGCCATATGCCGCTAGGACGCAGGGACCGCGTCATCGTCCGCTCCTCGACTTCATTACATCAATCAACCTCTTTTCACTTATTTGATCATATATATACTCTTCATCCTTCATAATATTCTTTTGAGGCAATAAACATCACATACAAAAAAAGAAGTTTCCTTTTCGTTTTTATATATATTATCAGTATCCAGTAGGAAGAGCTGCTTTCTCTGACGTAATAATCCAAAAGGTTGATTTGGCCGAGTGTCATACTCGACGTTTATAACGGCTCGGCGACGCAGAAGTGTTTTGTAATACGTATAGACTAATGTGTATAAATCTAAGTGTTTTTTTTTTTTTTTCTCGCTGTATATATCGTCTGAAAAACGAAAGACTAAAATTTCACTTCATAATCTCATTGCGTATAGAGAAGAAAAGTGATGAAAGTTATTGGCTAAATTTTGAGATTATCTCTCTTGTTGCGACGAATGCTTGATCCTCTTCACAGGCTGCACATGTTCAAATTCTTCTCCAGTGCTCCATGAGAACTCAGGTTGCAAGAAAAGGTGGTGACTAGGCTAAGAACAGTGCAAATGCTGATAGGTATACACTGAATTGTCCGTCACCCTCTAGCAAAAAAGCAAAAGGTATTGGGCTGGTGAAGAACAACACATAACAGATTAAAAATGGCCGCCGATCATTTCCCTCTCATATAATAACAACAACAACAAAAAAAAAAAAAAAAAAAGGTGGGGGAGGGGGGGGGGGGGGGGGGTAAGCTCACGGGCCAAGTCCGCGGCACGCCCAGAAGTACGTCATCGAGCAGATAGTTTGTTCACCTCCGGTTGGCGTTCTCGCTCGCTCAAACAAAGCGGTGCACCGCAGCTGGATGGAATTAATGACATATTGTTTGCTGTCATGACTTTTGCTCGCGGAATGTCTTATATTTCGCTTAATTAGTCGATTGAGGTGAATTAAGCATCAGGTGAATTATGCAAAGACTTTGAAAATCAGTTTAAGGTCAAGTGTAATATTCAGTTTAGGGCTAAGTTTATGGCCGGGGAGGGTCAGGAACAAGCGATATTGTGCAATGCCCGTGGAAATGATCACACGGTCAGCTAGCATCTTCGTTCGTTGAAAACGTGCTTGGCAATGCTGCAATACGGCAGCGAATGAGCATCGTCGGATTTTTCCATATCTCGCAGGCTTTATTGTTCATATACCCTCAAAACAAATGATTGATAAAAGAAATAAAAAACTGGAGAGGTGGTTTCTGAACAAGATACTTTGTTGGGCGAGTTGGTAAACATCCACTGTTAATATAAACAGCGCGAACAGGAAGACACAAGACAAGATAAAAGGAAGCGACAGGACAAGCGCTGTCCGGTAGCTTCCTTTTATCTTGTCTTGGGTCTTCCTGTTCGCGCTGTTTATATTAACAATGGATGTTTCTGAACCACTTCTATAACTCAGGTGACCGCATTGGGCCCTAAGCTGAACATCAGTTTTTAATTTTTAACTTTGATTAATTAGCTAGCTAACCGGTATACAGAAATACTGATTCACGTGATGGCGAACGATATGCCGTTGGTTTCTCCAAGCTGCGCTGCATGTACCGATTTTTGCTCTTAATTCCTCGGCTCATCCAGTAATTGTAAGGGGCAGGACTGCTCCCGTACCCTGCCTGTATATGTATATATATATATATATATATATATATATATATATATATATATATATATATATATATATATATATATATATATATATATATATATATATATATAAATGTTTTTCATCAGCAAGTTGCGTAGAACATCATGTATAGACTGCAACCTCGAACAAATTGTGCAGATAGGTGCTGAGATAGGGTTAGAGCCTTATAAAGCACGCCGTTTCGAAATCCGGCGCTGAATTCCAATGACGCGCATAGATGTTCAATGGCGGGCTCACCGGACGCTAACATTGCAAAAGTGGGTGCCGGGGCATCAGCCACAGTGTTATACAGCTGAAAAAAAAAAAAAAAGGAAAAGAAAAAAAGAAGAAGAAGAAAGCGTTCGAAACCTTGCAATTATGCATGTATTTGTGGATTCTATACGCGAAGAATGAGTATACATCGTAGCAGCGTATATATAGGACATTAAAAGTGGCTGATTTCGTAAACACTCCAAGCACATCAAATTCCAAGCCGAGAGGGCGCCTGACATTTAATTATTGTGCATACATCGAATAATTTCGTACCATTTACTTCAAATAACATTATATTGCTTTGGTATGAAAGGATGGCGCCTTATGGAACTTTCAGTCGCCCTTTCTGGCATTCAATATGCTTGGTCTTTATTTACTGCAAATGCTACTTGTTCATTGGCAATTCACATCTGTGACTTCCTTCCCCTCCCAAACATTCGGGTTTTTGGTTTATTTTCTGGAAGCTGCGTTTCAGAGTCAGTGTACTGCTGAGTGGTATTTAATATACCCCGCGGGGTCCTTTCTTTGCTCAGGATTTGCATCAAGGTGCCTATGGCGAAAGTTTTTCAAGTACATTTTCAACATTTTTGTTTTATCTGTCGTAAATGCTCATCTGCGATGAGTTAGTGACGTGGGCTCTTCTATCGGCCTTAACCTATGCACTGGGTTGTCAAACGTCAAACGTCTTATGTGTTCTTCTTTGTCCTTTGTGCTCTATTTTTGCGCTAAATGTTTTACTTAATGGATCACCAACTAGCCCGGCAACATGCTCTCCTCAACTGGGTCGTGAATACGCCCATGTTTCTTTCTTTCTTTTTTTTTTTTTTTTGAAATGCTGTGTACAACACGGAATTTTGGCGTTTACAAGAAAAGAAGAAAACTAGTTTTCAGTGTGGTTTAGCAGCCGCGCCCTTCAAGCAGCCGTTTTAACTATTCGTTAAGAAATGCTTGTACTCCGTAATGCCGTCGTTAGGTGCAATATACCACAGGCACTACCATGCTGGTGGTCCGCGAGCATGGAATAAACTATAAGAAAAAGTTGGCACGTCGGTTCAGTGCCTGTTCACGAGATTCTCAAAGTATAGTCTCGATACACCGTGAAACTGCATGGAAAAACTTCTGCGTGCAAAAAAAAAAAAAAAGAAAAAAAAGAAAGAAACTCGGTCGCTGACTTTATTCCATTTAACTATTTCTTTCTTCGATTGCCCGCTGCTCGTGGAGCGAAATGAAAGCTTTGCAGGGATATTAATTTGCATTAATACGTTGGCGAATGTAGTGAAGCTGTGCAAAGCGAGTACGATGACCTCTTATATGCTCTGCGTCGTCGCCTTTCCTCAAATAAAAAAAAAAAAAAAAAAACATTCGGATGCAGCTTATGTATGTAGCAACTACAAAAGTCCACCGTTTTTCTTCATTCGAGGTGAACGTCCAGGCCGCGAGCAGAGAAGCGAAATTCAGTAGTAGCATTTACCGTAGCCGGCAGCTGTTATAGTGCATATTGATTCTGTATTGTTTTCGGGATTTAACGCGCCATAGCTACTCAGGCTTTGAGAGAAACACTAGTGGAGGGCTCACGATAATTCCGACTACCTGTGCTTTAGATCATTTCGGCGGCCTGTGGTTGTTTAACGTGTCCTTTCGTTTCGCCCCCATGGATCGAACCCGTGTCTCCCAGCTCAACTATCGAGAGCCCGAACCACTAAGCCACCGTAGAGAGGCATGCATATTTACACCGTATAGCGCGCGTCATCTAGTGTTCTTAGCACAAGTTGGCTCTACAAGTCAGCTAGGTCGCCAAACTCGGTTTGCGATAACCGCGGTTAGGGGTGTAACTCTGGTTTGGTCTGCCGTGTAAGTGCGCTAACCATGGTTTCGCGTAACCGCAGTTGCGCTAACCGTGGGTAACTCTGCCCGTGTCGTCCAGATATATGTTGTCATTAGGTCATGCTGAACTGCAGTGACAAAAATGCGGTCGCATTGCTACATTTCGAACACCCGTTTTAGGTTCACTTAATCACCTTAAACACAAGGGATGCCCCAAAGTTAATTACTTTGAAGCAGAAGTGAAGACACTGTAGTCCACGCAGAGTGGCTCATAGCAGCTCACGAGCTCGTTGCCAGGGCTGCCTGGCTTTTCCCGCACACGTCGCTCTCAACGATGACCGAAGGTTCGGGAGCCAGCGTGCGTGTGTTTTAACGAGAAGAATCATGGCCACCGCAACGCCGCCGTCACCGACTGCGGGCCACTAACGACCTGCAGCTGGCGGCGGTTTGTGGCCTGCTTTGCTCGCTGTCCCACCGCTGCCACCGCCGCGCCGCGTGCCTGCTTGGCCGGCTTCTGCCGCGCTTCTCACTCGTCACCAGCCGCGAATTTGGGCCCGTGTCCCACTAACTCCAGCACGCCCCGGGAGCGACCGAGCACAGACGCCGGAGCCGCCACCCACGTGGTTTTCGCTCCGAGGCAACGAGCCGTTTTATTGCCTGTCTCGTTTTCTTTTCCGTAGTCTTTTTTTTTTTCCTCTTCTTTTTTTTTCTTTCATATTTTTACAATAACGCTGTGCTCTCCAGAAGTGACTCGTAGTTGACGCGTTCTTGTCAGCGATTTGAAAGGCCCCTGGCATGCTCCAAAAACTCCTTTGACCTCTTCCAGTCACTGTTCACTTTATTATTGTTTCATTCGTCCTATGTCGTCCCAGTATGACTCTCGTGGTTGTGCGAGTGGTCCTGGGTGAACGTACAGCACTTGTTCTAGTCAATGGTTGCTTGAAATTTTCGAAGCCTCGAGAATAAGCGCATTTATGAAAAACGCTTTCCTTATTCATCTTTCTCATTTTTTTTTCTTTCAGTCTTGAGTGAGCCTGAAAATCGAGTTCGGACTGGATAATTTTTTTTTTTTTTCATTTCTGGTTTTCATTTACATTCATTTCCATTCGCCGCATTACCGCGCGCGATTATCTTTGTAAGGTTAAACAGCGGGCGCGAGCTCTCTCTTCTGCCCTTTATTGTTTGACCATCTGGGGAATGTCTTTCTCCAACACCCTTTCTCCTCTCCGTTGGAAGCGCGCTCGTCATGTCATGATTTCTGCTATTCGTTACGTTTCTTGACGCCATTGGTGCTTGAAAACAAAGCGGCAGATGTTGGCTGGGAAATTCTAAGCCGCGAACGCAAACACAAGGCGCCTTTTTTGCCTGCTCTTTCTCTGTTCCTGCGGGCTATTTCTCTCCGCCAGCTGGCGGCTTCGCAAAAAGACAGCCCCGCTGAAACGAGGCAGGACCAACAGCCAGATACAGGCGTCGAGAAACAACTGTCTGTTGGGAAACGGATACGAGACCGCTCCGGCCGGCACGCCTCGGCGGCAACCCCTTCTCTTAACCGGAGCACGGTTTTGGTTGCGAAGTGAAACGACGGACGAGACGTCGTGGGGCTTGCAGGAAGCAAGACAGGGAGAGGAAGCACAGGAGTCAGCGAGCCGTTCCGGCTAGCCTCCCCAGCGTGGTGGTTACAAAGCTAGACCAGCCCAGCCGCAAGTTGTGTGCGTGTTCTGCCGCTCCCCTGGGGACGACACGGCGAAGAGAGAGACATCCGCGCGCCTGTCAAACGAGCCGAGCAGCCAGGCGCCACGCTGTGGGAGTGTGGGTAGTGAAGAACATCACTCCGCGCTGCTTGTGTGACTAGCCGGCAGACAGCCCGCCGTGCGCTGCCGGGCGGGAAGCCAGCCAGGAGCTGCTTGTACTTTTGAAAACAAAACGAACCGGACGAGAACAGATTGAGCGACCCGACGGGCCCCGGTCGGTCGCCGTGGTGTCGTTGAGAGAGCAGCGCCCAACTGCTCTTGTATTCGAATCCCATACCGTCCCTTCCAACTTTTTTTTTTTTTCCAAGTGCCTTCTTCTCACGTTACGGCACGTCGCCTTCGAGGTCGATCGTTAGACAGTTCGCACAAAAGCTCCTAAGACGGTGGCCCATTTGACCATTTAAAAGGAAGCTATGGAAGAGTTTCAGAGTCTGAGCCCGGGTCCAGCGAGTCCTGCGTCTGCTGAGCTGTTCTTTCCTCTTTCGGAGTCTGCCTTGGAGGAAGCGGAGTTTGGTGAGAATTTAATGCGCGCCTCTTGCTGCCGCCAGCAATATACGATCACTTCAATCGAAGTTTAATCTAAAGCAAATTATATGCATTTCGTTCCTGTTTTAGTCGTGCCTTAAGTAGGCAGTGCGTAGGTGAAAAAAAAAAAAAATATATATATATATATATATATATATATATATATATATATATATATATATATATATATATATATATATATATATATATATATATATATATATATATACACAGACCAATACTGAAGCCAGGCCAATGGAGGTCATAGACTGTGCAATGGAGATTATAGTATATATGTAAAGCAAAAGAAAAAACAACAACAACGCCGAGATGAGGCGCAGTTCCCAAAGCGCAGGAAGAGAGTCCCAGAATGCAATCCCACTCGCCCTTCGCAACCCTATTTGTATCTGGGCTGTTCTTCATCACATGATCAGGTGTGTAAATTATGCAATGTCTGAATACGAATATTATTTCTTACTTCCCACCTCAACTCCAAACTTTCTTCAGGTGTAAGTTATGCAGTGTCTGAATACGAATCTTTTTTTTTTTTTCGTTCGCTACTTATCAACTTAGTAAGTAGTGAAGCTATGACGAGTACATTCAAATTTAGAGAACAGCGCTGGGGACACATAACAATGCGAATAATGTTAACAATACGTGCCCAATAGCTAAAATAAACAAAAGGTAATGACTCATGAGTGATAAAAAGTTGTAATGAGAATTAAAAGGTCTTATTCGAAGGCCACGGGGAAAAAAAAAACGCGACAAAAACAAGGAGAGACTCGCTCTTCTTTCGTATGGGGTTCAAGTGCTCCATGCTGCTTCCATTGGATACTGAGACTGTCCTGCTGCTCTATAGTACATGTATATCTCTTTCAGTAATGGGGCAGCAATTATCTCGACACTAAGTCAATAAAAATATCCGGGAAGTAAGCAACCTCTATACGGAGCTTGCATTTAGGCCTTGTTATTTTATCTCCACGCATGCAAGGTTCTGCAGAAATTATGAAAATACTCCTAAGTCGAAAATATTTAGTTATCGTCACAGTCAGGCCGTGGCCGCTTCTGTTCGCTCCAGAAGCAACGGCGTATGTATGGTGTACGTTTGATGGGAGCGATTTTCATTGAGCGGGGTTGGTAGAAACGAGGGAGGACGTAGCAAGTTTCTTCGAGGCGCGTAATGCGGTTCTTGCGCTTTCATTGGTTAATACCACGCAAAAGGAAGGGGATGAAGTCCTTTTGCATATGACGCGAGTAAGGACAGTGCGGATGGTAAGCGCTAGCCCCCCCTTCCTCATAAAGGAAATTATAATTCCCCCCTGCTCTAGCGCTTCGCATGACCCTCGACAGTCTATTCTTTATTTATTTATTTTTTCCTGTGTGTCGAACTGTCTTTACGGCAAGAAGCCCGGTTCCATTAACAGGGTCCCTGCTAAGGTTGAGGGGAAGAGCCGGGCAGTGGTAGGCCAAATGCGGCCATGCTTCATTGCATGGTATACTGGGGTAGTTATCACTCGCTCGGCTGGCAACCTTCACTGAGCGGTACGCGTTGTACTCCGTTGATCGTCTTCTGCATTGGTCATGTGCGGGTGCGGTGCTCAACGCGCCTTTTCTTTTTCGCCCACGTGCAGATCCAATGATGGAGCTCAAGGCCGAGGTGCACCGGTGGAACCCTGAGCTGCACCGGAGTCCGGTGCTGGGCCCCGGTCCCGGAAGTGGTCCCGTGCCCATGATGGCGCCGGCTGCCCTGAGCCACGCGGGTCCCGAGTGCGCGGGCTGCCAGAAGCCCATCCGCGAGCGGTTCCTGCTCAAGGCACTGGACCAGCTGTGGCACGAGGACTGCCTCAAGTGCGCCTGCTGCGACTGCCGCCTCGGGGAGGTGGGCTCCACGCTCTTCACCAAGGCCAACCTCATCCTCTGCAAGAGAGACTACCTCAGGTGAGCACCATCCCCTACTCGCGTTCAATGTCCGTGTATCCTGTACGGTAGGCTACCGCTGCTTTCCATCGCGAGCAATGAGCGCCGCTTGAGTTGCTCATGCTGGTAGCGGTATTTATTTTTGGTTACACTTAGTCATCTTTTCACTTCCTTACACAAATGAGCTTCTAATTGCTTTCTCCTCGAAGTATTGATATCTCGTCCGTCGTTCATGCTCTCTTCGAAGGCGCTGCTGTTCGGCTGACTTTGTACAGCGTTCTTTGAAGGTCCTTCAAAGTAAGAGCGGAAATGGCGTCCGTCGCGCGCCGCGATGCTTTGATATCAACACTCTTCTTCTCAGCTCATTTTCCTCCTCACCCTACACATTACGCGGTGGACATGCACCTTCGTGTTGTTTCCGCACATTCCTCTTGCCCGCGACCTCTGTCTACAGTTGCCACCCGCTGGGTCTAGGCCTTGTGACTTTGTTATCTCCGCGGCAGCCATTTTGCGGCCTCTCCCGTTCAGATGGAGATGGCGATTTCGCTCTCTCAATTGTGCTTCTTGCCAACCATGACAATAGTTCTCAGAGGCTCCGGAGAACACGGACACCTTTTCCTGAAATGGCGTTTGTATTGATAGATATTGACAGCATGACTTTAGATGCAAAGGAGGCGCTGTTAGTTTCCTTGAACTCATCCGGGTTGCAACTTACCAGGCAATAGGGAGTTTACTGCGGCACTGCAAACACAACACATCGGAGCTCCGAGAATAATGTCCTCTCTGAAATGCTCACGCTGTTCTACCTGAGGCGTTATCTGCAAGTCACCCGTGGTGTATTTTTGACATAGCATTCGTTGAATTGATATGCAGGCGCTGTACAGTGTGCAGATGCTCAGTGAGATGCGACTATGTAACTGAACTGCGAAGAAAAGAAAATATTTGGGGACATTCCGTATTTAAGGGTATGACACAATTAACAGCTGTCCTGTGTGCGGCTCCCATTGTGGATTGTTTTTCCCATATGTGGGCCCTTAATCAATCATCCCTCAATGTGTTCCTCTCTTATCTCGCACATACTCATGAAGATACAGTTTGTTAGCTACCACAATGACGTTATGTAGCCACCGGACATAAATATCGTTCTGCTCCAGCCACGCCGTAAAACGTGCCTAACGGCCTAGGCGTAACGTTTGTTACTCGGAATTCAGAGTTCTCGTGTTAGTACCCATCTCGAAGTTCAGCACCCATCTGCAATTATTCAGTATCAGGACATGTACCTTTACGAGTATACCATCATCCCAAGGCGTGCTTGTGATTTTTAGTTTCAGGGCTAACGCCGACAACGCTGTATATTTTGCAGAACGGGTCGTTTATCGGTATCGTGCTTAAACAAGCGTAGTCCCCCCCCCCCCCCCCCCCCACACACACACACAGAGAGAGAGAGAGAGAGAGAGAGAGAGAGAGAGAGAGACAGAGAGAGAGAGCAATGTAAGGCTTATGGAGAAGAAAAAATAAAACTAAGGGTTGAACAAACTTGCCCCTCGCCACTATGTCACATTGTCTTCGCACGTCTTTCTGTTCCTTTCCTCTAGCAGCTCGGTTTCAAAATCTCTGATGTGAATATCTTGGCTTTTGTTTGTCTGGCCTCTATATCTATAGTCTTTGAATTTATGACTCGCTCTGGTAGCAGAATATGTTTACACCTCAACCCTTTGCCCAGTCGATGTAGAATTTGCTTCTTGGTAAATTTCAGGGCAGACGGCAGATTATAATTCCGAGCAGTTTTTCATCTGTATTCAGACTTCTCAGTTTGCAAAGAGCACAAGCTGTTGGTTCTCCATAATTAAGTAACTGAAGTGAGCCAGTATTTTGTTTATCGCAGCTAATAATTCAGTCGCGAGGCATCTTGGTTGAGGGTTGGAGATTCTGACTGAGGTGCGCAGGGTTCGATGAAAACTTTATTATAGATGGATTTATTGAAAGGAAAGGCGGAGGGGTTCAATTAAAATTGTATGGTTAAGAATGTCTGCGGGAAATTTCTCCGGCGCAAGAGGAAGAAGCTAACCTTGGCACGATGCTTACAAATTCTAACCAGAGTTCCCATGTATCGAGTTACGTTTGAGATTCTAGGCTGCTGCCGGCGCTAATGTAAGGGCTCATTATTCTCACAGCCGGTTTTTCCCTCCGTCGCGCCGGCATTTAACGGAGGGGGGGAGTTAATGGTGCCGATACTCCCTTAAATCTGGTGGCCGGCGCTGTAGGCTCTTGCTCTACGGTTCTGCCGCGCGCGCGTGTGTGTGTGTGTGTGTGTGTGTGTGTGTGTGTGTGTGTGTGTGTGTGTGTGTGTGTGTGTGTGTGTGTGTGTGTGTGTGTGTGTGTGTGTGTGTGTGTGTGTGTGTGTGTGTGTGTGTGTGTGTGTGTGTGTGTGTGTGTGTGGTGTCAGAGGTGGGCATTTGACCTCAAAAACCTCGACCTCACCTCAAACTCAAAAAATATTTGGCGACCTCACTCAACCTCAACCTCATCAATTGAGGTTGAGGTCCCCCAGGCGACCTCACCTCACTTTTCAGGTGACCATTGGCGACCTCACTCAACCTCACCTCAAACTCAAAATGTGAGGTTGAGGTCGGGCGCTCGACCTCAAAAAGAAAAAAAGAAAAAAAAAAGAATCATTAAATTAAACCGTAACTTAAAGCAAATATACATTTCTCGGTAATCCTGGGGTATATATAGGCTAGCCAGAATTTTGTCGTATGAAGGCTGTATTTTACTCCTAATTTTATACTACAATTAATATCCTGGATAAAAGCAGAGAAACTCTGGACACTACATGTCCAACTCTGCACTAAAGTGGCAATCCTCTCCCCCTCCTCGCCTACCCTTTTGTGGTCGGTTTCAATCTAAGGCCTACATGGTACCACGTTACTACGCATAAGCCCAAAATGCAATACAAAGAGTTTATCCCATCTGACCCACGTGAATAAGATTCGTATTAGAAATAAAACAAGCCAGTTCTTACTATAAACTGAAAAGACAAATGCTGTTGACCCTAGTGACGACGACAACAGTGACGATATGCTCTTTTTCTTTTCTTGCCACATAGCGCTAAACAGACAAGGACACAGCGAGACACACGGGACGGGCACTTTTTTAATCGCCCATCCCGTATGTCTGGCTGTGTCCCTGTCTGTTTAGCGCTATGAGGCAAGAAAACAGACACCAACTTGCCTAAGCTTTCATCCTTGCTCTTTTTCTTAATTCGAAAAAAGAATTGATGATTGCCGAGCTTTTTTTTTTAAATACACTGTACATTGTTTTGCGACAGAATACATTAAATTAAGAAAAAATAGGAATACAGTCGTGCCTCGTTAGTATGGACGCTTTGGTTTCCGACCAGAACTGTCCATAAAGCGAGTCATCCATAATAGCGAGTCATGAATAAAAACGAAAAGTATATAATTGAGAAAAAATTTATAATTAATGGCTGCTGTTTTAATTAATTTGGGTATATAAACACCGCCGAGATGTCAATGCTACCCTCTTCTCCAAAAATCCGTCGACGCGAAACGTCATGTCTGTTCTTAAACCTTGTCAGCCATCCTCTTGAGTAGCTGAAGTCAGTAACGCCTAGACAGAGCGTAGAATAATATTTCTCAGTAAACATCTCCCTGTTTTACTGAATAAAAATTCCGTAAGTCATCACAGGTAAAACCTATCAAGACGGAGGAGAAGCAGCCATAATGTTGCCGAGGCAGCGAGCCTTCTCTTGAAGCATTTCGTCGCTCACGACAGCACCATTCGCGAGCACATTCCCGAACCACATTAACAAGGCTGACTCCATTTCTTCGAACTGTGCTGGGCGCTGTCGGACTGTGGCTTACGCTGTGATGCCGACGTTGAGCCATTTATCGGAGTCCGGTAGTATATATAGATGGTATACCATCGACCTAACGAGGCTGAGGCCTAGTTGAACTTGGGTCCAGTCTTTCACGGCTTGGATTGACTGAGCTCGCTTTTGCCTCTTGTATTCACAGATTTCCCGCTTCGCGCCTAAGTTCAGCTCCATTCTTTTGCGTTTAACTCCCACCATGCCAAAAGTCAGACTAAAGTTGAGAGTTACAGGCTCCTGCTTCTTTGCACTCTTTTTCCCTAGTTAACCTCCCTGACTTTCCGTTCTTCTGATTCTCCTTCTTGCCTTGTACTGTTTTTGTAAGGAAGCGAGGGAGTCAAGTTGGCAGGCTACTATACAGAGGGCTATCAAACAGCCCTTTCCTGTGCCGTTTGTATGTGTTCCTATGAAATAAACACTGCAAGCTGAAGTACAGTTTAGAATGACGACTAGCCGACTACGAAGAGCTCAGACCTTGTCAAGGCCGCATCGTTGACTCAAGACGAAGCCGACATGCGGATCGCTGTGGTGCAAAATGTAGCAGTTCAACAGCGCAACAGTGACGAAAACCAGGAGTATGAGAAGGAAGGGCGTCCAGGACGGGACGCCCGGTCCTGGTTGCGTGGTCGTCGCGTTTCTTTTGTCGCTCTACTTCGTGAGTGTGTCTTAACCCTGACCGAAAAGCGTTAACGGCTTCATGGAACACACTTTGTGTTCTGGGATAGAAAAACTTCAGTTGCCACCCCCAATTTTGGCGCCTGTCTTTCTTCTTATTGTTTCTTACGCTTTTACCGGCCTCTCTTCTGTTCTGCGACCACATGTTGCTGTTTTCCCGACTGCGGCCTCTAGTTGCGGCGCTGCCGCTGCACCCAGAAATCTCCCGGTTCCTTTTGGGGTCTTTCTTAGTTAGCTGACCCTAGGTTTGCTGTGTACGATCCCTGTCATCCACCCTCCTTTTCTCCTCCTCCTCCCTTTCTTCCCGCTCTTGCGCCCCCCCCCCCCCCCCCCTCCCCTCCTAAAACGACGACACGCCCGCTTTGGTTCTTTCCAACTCCACAGGACTCGTTCAGGCATCCGACCGTATCGGCTGTCGCATAGGTTCCCGGCTTGCGCACCCTTCTTTAACTTGCGTTCGGACTCTTCTGCTTTTTTCAAACGATGTCCACATTAACGAGACACAAATACATGGGCCGAATAGGCTGTGTGCATTCATCCCATCTCCATTGTTCAGAGAGCGAGTTTCTATATTAACGAGACATAAATACATTGAAAAATCTTCGCCCCTAGAAAAACTGTCCATAATTCGGGTCCTCCATATTAAGGGATGTCATATTAACGGGGCACAAATTTTCCGTAAAAGGCACTCATGAAACGACTTGTAAAGACTAAATCCCCAACAAAACTAACAAAAGAGGAAAAGACAGCAAAACACCAATTAATCATAAAACTCGGCCAACGCCGCATAAACCTTCAGAAAATTTCGAAGAGGATTGATGTTTATCTTATGAGGTCCCGACCAGCCAATCCTGGGCGTTAGTTTATAATTCTGTGATCCCGTGGCGTATACGCCATGCGCAGCGCCTATAGGGGCGCCACTGAAAGCCGCGTAGCGGCGGCCGTCGGAACCCGAGGCGGGCTTCATGCGGCAAGCGTGGCCGCGGTGCGCGCGTGCGATCTGCCGTTTGTGCGCGTCTCGCGGGCACTTCCGCCGTTACAGTGCGCGAAAGGGGATCACACTTTACAATAGGGGACATATGTTCGATATCACGGCCGTCTGGAACTACATCGCCTCCATATGCACCAAGTACCTCCTGCAGACGAGCGTCAACAAGGTTGCGCACGAAGCGGAGCTCATTTTGAGTGCCCTGTGTTGATTACAACGCCACGCTAATTCGTTCGTTCCTTGACCTATGAACCAATGTTCTTTCTTTGCTTAATGGTACACGCGTGCTTCGTTTACATGCAATATATTGCTACAGTAAACTAGGCAGCATCGTCGACACTGCGAGCGGTTTCGTACCGGTGCGACCGCAGGAAAAGCCAGTGAGCTTGCAAATTAGCATTCTGAGCATTAGAAAAATAGCGCGTATTGGGCTCCTGTAGCAAGAGTTCAGATTTTTTATGATTGCGCTTTACCACTGCCTGTACAGCATGGATTTCACGTATTCGGTCGTCAAAAAGGCAGAGGGGGTAGATAATTTCACGGGGGAGTGAGATATCAGCAGAGATAATATCTGAAAAGTTGCATGACAGGTTAGCCAAGTGCATATTAGATTTAAATTTTATATCCTATTTTATTATTGTAGTATCATCTTCATTTCATTTGTATCCCCCTCGCGCCCAACTGCAGGATTACAGCGCGCTTTATAACCAGCTCTAGAGCCCTTAGTCTGAATAGCTAGTGCAGTGATATGTTATGTTTTCTGTCTAGTCTTCAAAGTAATTGCATGACAAGTTTCAAAACGCATAATGGCAAATATCTGTTCAATAACCCACCGCAGTGGCTCGGGCTACTGAGGAGGATCGAGTTATCGGGACCGAAGTCGACTGCGCCGCCCGCGTTTAGGTGGAGGCGAAACGCAAAATGCAACCGTGTGCTGTGCGATGTCAATGCGCGCTAAAAATCGTCTTTCTAAGTATTTCACCAATCTAATGTGTATTGTACCTTCCCGGCTAGCGGAGGTGACCAAGTTTAAACAAGAAGTGTTCACGGAAGGTGCAATGACAAGCAGAAAACACTCAAAACATAGTTATCACTCAGCCCTGCCACACGGCAAATTTATTGCCTTTTCAATCGAATGACGCTCGTTCAAAATATTTGTTTGCTGCTACACGAGAAAATATAATGACATTCGATGAAAACGACATCAGGTATCGAATGAGTTTGAGGTACTCATCCGAATGCGATCAACGAGGAAATGTGTTATGTTGACACCAGAGACTCGGTGAGAAGATACACCTAAAATAAACTACAAAAGTGCCACCTGCATCAAATACTACTGTGCTCGTATAATATTGCAGCTTGCATCTATGTGAAATATGCCGAGTAGCATCGTAAAAAAAAAAAAAAAAAAAAAAAAAAAAAAAAAAAAAAAAAAAAAAAAAAAAAACTGGCACCCATTGCTGCCAGCCAACCAGTAGCCACCGCACTCAGCGCGGACGGAACAGGTCGCTTCTGCTGCCGCGGTCCGTCGGCGCCGAGTTGCCGAGGATTTCTTTCGGCACCTTCAGAAAAGCGTGCTCTGTTCATTTTAAATAATACGCGCTTAGTTTGAGGAAGGAATCTGAAAAAAAAGTATCTTTCTCAGGATCGCTGTTATGTAACGAGATTTGGAAGAAGTGATAACAGCAATACAAGCAAATTTGAGCTTTTAGCAGCTGCCGCCGGCTTCACGCAGCTCATCCGATTTCGTTCTCTAGCTCCGCTGCTAAGGCGTCGCCGAAGTTACACCTTCCGTTTACTGTAAGACAATTTGTGAGGCAATTGAACTGATAGTAAGGCAGTTTTATGAACAGGAAATTTACTATTTCCAAAGCGCTTCCAGCTACCGCTTTTATTCGAAACCGTTTAGGCGTTTAGGCCTAGCGACGACTAGGGCCTAGCACACGGCCAGAGCGCCGTCGTCGGCCGCCTTCGCGGGCAGCGTCATTGCGGTAAGCTCGCGGCATCCGATGTGGCAAGCGTTACGAATTTGCCATATGCTTTCTTGATGAGGCCAAGCTCGGGAATTTTTCGGCGGGCCTTAATACGCCGAGCGAACGATCTGGCGAAAACGTACGGGAGTCAACGGGGCTGTAGTATGCTGCGCCGTAGGGCGATACTCGAATGTTCTATAAAAGCGCCGTCGGACAGTACACTAAATACTGCCTATTTTACGTGTTGCTCTTGACATTAGCTTTAGTGCGGAAAGTGTACGTTGTTGAACCTCGTACGTATTTCGCAGTCGAGCGCAGACGTGCGTACCTTCCGTACCCTTTCGTAAACAAACGCCGCCGACACAGCCGCTAACGTCTTCGCAATTGAAAGTCCTATCAAGAGGTTGGTTACAATGTATGCAAGACATGAATGTCAATTAGATTGCTTTCGTTTACAGCGCCGTCATCTTCGCAACATATTGAAGGCACTCCAATACTTGTGTATCAATTACAGTTACCATAAATTGGAAATGTCATTAGCTTTGGTCGTGTAGCAGCGCGTCGAAAAAATGACATTAACCTGAACAAATATCATTCGGTGGGATTGCTTGCTTTCTGCGTCTAACAGCCGCGATTCACGGCCGCCGTCGTTCTCGTGAAGCATCACTGGAAACTGATACAAACGTGTTACTGGCAAGATTTTTATGTGTGTTCGAAATCCCAACTATACGCAGCATTTCTTCCTTGACATTGCTAAAAGTTGACAGCGGCCTTATATCTGTTAAACCGCTACCAAAGACAAAAACACGACGCGCGCGCATAGACGCTGACATGAACAGCGCCCGACCGAGCCCGCCTACGCTTTGCGGCTTTGGCGACAGGCGGCGTTGCCGGCGTTTTGCGCATCGCCTATTGCAAGAATTGGCGAAATTGCTTCTTCGAACACCACGCTTACATTAAAAAATTACAAGGGTCGGAACTGCTAGGAAAAAGGGTAAACGTGAACCACTTTGCTGTCGCGAACATCGGCTCGTCCGCCAAATTTCGCCGGAGCAAAAGGTCCTACTCCCACCCGCCTAAAACACACACACACACACACACACACACACACACACACACACACACACACACACACACACACACACACACACACACACACACACACACACACACACACACACACACACACACACACACACACACACACACACACACACACACACACACACACACACACACACACACACACACACACACACACACACACACACACACACACACACACACACACACACACACACACACACACACACACACACACACACACACACACACACACACACACACACACACACACACACACACACACCACACACACACACACACACACACACACACACACACACACACACACACACACACACACACACACACACACACACACACACACACACACACGCGCGCACGCACGCACGCACACACGCACGCACACACGCACACACGCACACACGCACACACGCGCGCGCGCGCGCGCACCCGCACATGCACCCGCACATGCACATGCACATGCACACGCACACGCACATGCACACGCACACACACGATATAAATACTTGTACGTCTGAACCGAATACTGGATGCCATTTCGCCAACAATTCTGAGACGAGCTCCTTTGTGGTATTCACTTGTTTTCCTTTGAAGAATGAACTAATAAATTGCACGGTGGTGTCTCCGAAGCTGCTTCGCCGCATGCACCGTAGGTGAATCTAGAGAAACCGTTTCCCGTTACTGTCGTATAGTTACAGGACATAAACGTAAAATAAGGGCAAGAACAACAGAAAGGAGGCGAGCAAGCAGCCCGGAAGGACCGCGCCCCCCGCTGTGCACGCGCTCCTCCCTTCGCCGTCCGTCTGTAGCAGACATGGCAATAATTGAATTACAGTAATGGAATTACTGTAATTGAATTACTTTTCTCGGTAATTTGTGATGTAATGAATTCCTTTCTCGGGTTGGTAATTTAGTAGTGTAGTGAATTTCTTTTTGGCAGTAATTTTGCAGCAAAAGTAATTAATTCCTTTCGAAATTACTTTTACTAAAGTGCGCCACTACTCCTTCAATAGTCAACGAAGTAGAATGCCGCGAAAGCAAGAACGACGTGCGGCAAGCGAAGCCAGCGTAACGGATCGGCAAAGGGCGACAGATTAAGCATAACAGTGCGTCTGAGACCTCGTGTGTAGCAGGGGCAACCATTCTCCAACTAGCAGGATACAAGGCGTCAAGGGAATCCCGAAGGGAGAAATGGTGCAAAAAGGCTGGAGCTGAAAACTAGTTGCGAGCGCGGCGCAGCGGCACTCCCTGCTGCGTCGGCTAGTGCACAGTGGTGCCTGGTTGCACTCAACACCACGGTGCGAGGGAGGATTGGGGCTGGGGGAGATAGGCGGAAGGGTCCATGACGTGAGGCGCCGTGGCTTTAGCATTACTGAGCAGTGAGCACAAATGTGCCGACGTCGATTCTTGGGACTGCGGAAGCAATAAATAACCTAGCTTCTTCGGGCCCTTCAAATGGCGGAGACAGCTCCGTGCCAGCAAGACGCTGGGTTCGCCGGTCATTTCACGACTGTTCGACCACGTGGTTAGTTTTTTTTTTCTTTGTAATGGCCCGTGCTGTAGGAGAGAGGGAAGGAATAGCTCTCTAGGACAGAATTTGGCGGGAAGACGAAAGAATGTGTGTCCTTCGCGTCCGAAGAACAAGCTTTTGTTTTGTTTATTAGCTTTGATTAGTTTTTGCATGGATGGAAACTAGAAAGTAATTTAAAAGTAATTTAATTTCTCAGTAGAAGTAATCGTAATGTAATTTCATTACTTTTTAGGAGCAGTAATGAGTAATGTAATTTAATTAGTTTTCTTAGATTTTCAGCACAGTAATTAGTAATGTAATTTAATTCATTTTCAAAAGTAATTTTGCCATGCATGGTCTGTAGGCATCTAGTTTTGCTCATGCGGTGAATGCCCAACTGTCACCAATACACACCAAACGGCAATGGCGTATATGTGCCAGCTCCGCTTTCAGAGACTAGATCGCGCTTTCCAATACTTGCAAAAGAAAAAGAAAAAAAAAACTAAATGACCGCGCGGGTAAGTGGAAAGGAGGGTTGGGCTATGGGCCCCTGAAAAAGAGCCTAATGTGAGGGAAGAAGCCTGTTCTCTTTTCGGCAGTGTACGAACTTAATTGACATACAAGAAAATATATATAAATAAATACCATGTTGACGAAAGTAATAACAAATATCGCACACTAAAAACAAGAGAACTGCGCTTCCCAGAGCTATTAGAAGGTTTGAGACATCGACCTAATACAGAATTCCTCAGTGCTAGCATGTAATTGGTTTCACATCACGTACATTAAAATTGATTTTTAAAGAAAAAAACAAATATCTGAAAACATTATTCCGACATCTGGCCACAAAAATTTTCATCCGATTGATTTGTCCGTCTCGAGCAGACGGGAGCACAAAACAGACACGTTCAGTTCGCCACACCAATTCGCCCGTCTAGACACCAAAATCTCCAGCCGGAAACCATCTCAATACTTTCTAGCTCATAAAAACATGTAGGAGAACGCTGTTCTCTTTTTTTTTTTTTTTTTTGCGCCTGAATAAGAGATTTCAAGAAAAACCTGATATTATGAAGTTAAGAATCCCTTACTCTCCTCCTTCCTCCTGCATTGCTTGATTTCAATAGAATTTGAGAGAGAAATAAAGGGCCTTAGCGGAGCGAAATAATTTTTTTTTTTTCATTGCGCTTGGCTGCATACAAGCCCCATATATTTTTTTTTTGTCTGTTCTATCTCGGCAAATGGTTAACATGCGCATGCGTTTTCCTGTATACCAGTTGCGTCTTATAAGATGTGCCGTCCATTTCATCCCATTGTAGTTGTTCGGGGCCACCTGTGAATCTGTATAAGAAACAAGCAGCACAAGACCAAAGAGAGGTTGTTCTGGAAAATACAAGAATATAAATTTACAGGACCGAAATATAGAACGATGGTATTGTGCCGGTTTTTCTGGTTTGTTCATGTTTTTTTTTTATCTGTCAGTATCACGTCCCCTAACAATCTCGCTGCACCATTTTCTGTTAAGTTTCCGTGTAATGTACAGCAGGGTCCTTTATCGAAGGCAGCAGTGGTTATAGCGCCTGGAAACGGGCATGCACAAGACACAGTTCTGCTCCGCGCCGTCTGCGCAAAGACAATTTGCTTCGCTTTTTAGTTTGCTGCTTTCTTTGCGGCCTCCGACAAAAGCACCGCAGGTCAACGTGAGTTATGTGCTTTGCGCGCTCCTGGATGTTTGAGCCTGCCGCAAGCATCGGCCCAAACAAGTCAGAGGAAACGGGGGTGGCTGGCGGGGGGCATGAGGAGTTCGTGAAGTAAAAAAAAAAATATCTCCTTCCAAGTAGATCAGAGGGAAGCGGTCTCGGGCTGCGGACATTACGGTGGAATGCCGAAAGCTGGGCAGGGGCTGCCGCATCCGGTCGTCCGATTGGGGGGTAACCAAACACCGAGAGTCGGCGGGCACACCGCGGCAGTACGCTCGAGCTCCGCGTCAAAAGGGGCGCTCTTCGAAGAAAGCCGCGGCAACAGCAAAAAGCCTGGACCTCACAATTTCGACCTCACACAATGACGACCTCACTCAACCTCAAACTCACGCGTGAGGTTGAGGTCCAAATTCGTGACCTCACTCAAAAAATTTCGAGCTGTCACCGACCTCACCTCAACCTCACCTCACTCCGTGAGGTTGAGGTCATTTTGAGGTTGAGGTCGACCTCATGAGGTCGAAACCTCATGAGGTTGCCCACCTCTGGTGTGTGTGTGTGTGTGTGTGTGTGTGTGTGTGTGTGTGTGTGTGTGTGTGTGTGTGTGTGTGTGTGTGTGTGTGTGTGTGTGTGTGTGTGTGTGTGTGTGTGTGTGTGTGTGTGTGTGTGTGTGTGTGTGTGTGTGTGTGTGTTTGGGACTACGCTTGTTTAAGCACGATACCAATAAACGACCCGCTCTGCAAACTATACAGCGTTGCCAGCGTTAGCCCTGAAAATAAAAATCACAAGCACGCCTTGGGATGATGGTATACTCGTAAAGTTAGGTTGTTCAACTGTGAAAGAACTCACCAAATCTCACGTTGACAGACCCACAGAACCACGCATAGGATCGGGCAAAAAAAAAAAAAAACTGACATAAAGGACCGAAAACGCTGCGCACGGCAATCGCCTCGGATACGGCAACCAAACCGCGCCTTCTCCGCCCAAAAATCGAAGCGGAAATTTCGCTTGCAAAAGCACATGCGAACACCGCAGAGTCACGGGCCGAATTGGGGAAGGACAAGAAAAAGCGAAGCAGTCCGAAAAAAAAAAAATAAGAAGAATGCCAGATTCTGCACGTTTCACGGCTGTTGTGCGTGCTCGCGCCACTGCACTGGGCGGTGGTGGGCGCGCACGCACACGCTTCCCCGGGCCAATCCCAAAGGAAGAAAACTTTCCGGATAGTTTGGCCGGCACGCTCGACCAACTCCTTCTCCACGCGTCAGGCAACAACGCCTACAGCCCACCCAACACCCCCGCCGCCTCCACGGGCAACTCAGCGGCTCGACCGAAGCACGCGACGTTGTGGCGACGCCCCTTGCCTAAGCTCGCATAGCTTGCCGAGCCGACATCGTTGCCGGGCTGCTGTTCTAAGCAAAACTCGCCTCCGTTTGCGCTTGTACAGCCTGTCGGCCAAACGGTCGCGAGAAAAAAGAACAAGCCGAACCCGACACTTAACAAAGCACATGGCTGCCGCCACGCCACCGAATGGGTGAAACGGACCGGCTCTGCGCAGTTTCCTCTTTTGTTTAGGAGCAGGCGAGCCCGCTTTCTTAAAGCACACTCATTCCGGCACCGTGGCGAAACTGTTGTGTAGCAGCTATTCGGGGAGAGACGGGAGGGTCTCCACTGCCGCCACCTCCATCGCCATCACCACTTCCACAGCTACCAACCGCGCTAGCTGTGCGAGAAAACGGAATACCTGCTTTTTTTTTTTCCAGCGGCGCCTCGTGTGCCCAGCCCCGACGCTAAAAGCAAGGGAATGAAAAGAAAGTAAACAAAGCTAAGAAACGCGCGAAACTCGGGTGCGCGCGAAACGAGCACTGCGTGCGCGTTCTGCTCACGCAAACCGGAGGAATGCGGCACGCCGCCGAAGACGCGTTCATGCGCGAAGCCCAGGCCGCGCCAAAAGTGCGCGACATTGGTTGTTTCGAGGCCCACACCCAGTGGTGCGAGCAGCACTTGATGCTAGCGGAACGTGCGCGGGCACGCGTTTTTTGCCCGACGTTGGTTGTGAATGTCGTTGGCTGTCGTAGTGGTGGCCCCTGTGCGCTTCCTCTTTTCTCGCCTTCCTCCCCCACTCTTCGATGAGCCTCCCAGGAACGGTAAAGAGAGGCGTTGTAGAGCTGGGGGGTATCCGTGCAAACCTGAGCTGCGACGACGCAATGGGTGGGCACGTTTCGAGGTTCGTCTCTACTTCGTCATGTCGCATGCATCGGATACAGCGGATGCAGCGGAAGCGATGTCGGTAGGGAGGCAGTTCAATAACATAGTTACCGCTCTAGGAACGTAAAGAAAAAGAGAGACAAGGCATGGCAGCAGCAGCAGCTTTAACAAATATTCCCGGATGTGTGAAGGAGAACAATAAAGGCAAGCAAATAAAAATGCGAGGTGAAAGGGCAGGAGTTTCTCGGCTCGCGTAAGTTCATCGGCAGCGCTTCCTGCAGGAAGTGTAAAAACGGGGTCGGTGAGGGAGAGCAGATACTCATTCTGCAAAAGAGACCCAACTAGGAGGAGGTCACATTTGCGGTAACTCGCACGTGAAAGAATTCCTCTGGCGATAGTTTTGATTTTGCAAATTGCCTATACTTTCAAGGTTGCATTTTGTCGATTATATTTGTTCGCTGCTCTTTTCATGTGCCAAACACCTGAGTAGCAATTAGGAAGAAACGGTAGGGTATTTTATGCTGTGACGAATCCGATTCTGACCCAACTCTTTTAACTATTTTAAATGTCATTTCGTTCTGACGCTTTCGCAAATGAGACTGCTACTATATGCTAGCCATTACAGATTAATGTTACCCTCCAACGCGACAGAGGTAGAGGCCTCGGTCGCCAGTATATCCGCTGTCGGCGTTGTGAGGAAAAAGAAAAGGAAAAAAAGAAATCGGGACACGTCTCTAGCAGGTGGTTGTCGGAAAGTGACACAGGCGAACTGTTTGTTTCGGCTGGGTGCTGGACGTCACAAGATCACGTGACATGCGGCTGGGTTGACTATGGGAATAGAAGCCTGTGCGTCCCTTGGATCCCGAATCACTCTCCTCCAAGACCACACTGGCACGGTGGTGTGATTTGGTTAAAGCGCGAATTTATATCCACATCGGGTTGTCTTTCAAATTATGTGGTAGCTTATGAATTCATAATGATGAGTATGTACAGATAACGAAAGCAGAAATTACACTATTAGTCATTAATCTAATAGCAAAGTGCCTGTACGTGAGTGAGGATCTGCGAAGAAAGCCGCAGTCGGGAGCCATTGACAGTGTAGCTTACATTTCTTGATTTGTGTCGCTCTAAAGAATATGTCGCGCGTGCACACACACGATCCTATATAAGCGTGCAAACGGGCTAGGAGGGTCAGTACATCCCGATTTTTGTTTTGTTTTGGAGGTTTTTTTTCAGCTGCATAAGCCGTCTGAAAGCCGAGTGCGCGCTCAGGAAGAGGGCGCCTGGAGGGGTGCGGCCGCGCGCAGAAATCGCCATAGCGGCCCCGCGAATAAGTCATCTGCGCCACAGTGCCCCCTTACGCCGTGGCCGCAATGCACAATGCTGCGTGTGCGGCCGGTGGGTAGGACACGTCTCGGGGGTGGAGTGACACCGAGAGGGGCACAATGGCGCGAACAGCGCCGACGTGTTGTCGCATAGCGAACACCCCTCGAGCTTACGCGCTGGCCGAAACTTTTTCCGTAATTCAGTGCAGCGCCCCTGAAAACGAGCCCCAGCCTGTAAACAGGCGTGTTCCGGTGGGCTTCAGCTTGATCTCGTATTATCCGCGTGGCTGTTTTTGCGGCGTAGATCCGCGATGCATCTTTTGTTTTTGTATCTAAAGACCGACGACTGTCTGAACGCCGATCAACATAGAAGTTACGTGCAAGTAAGGTGGTTAACGGTACAATAAACCTTACGCCAGTGTCCTCTCAGTTTCCAAAGCTCGCTTCCTTCGCCCTAAATAACTTTTCAGTCAATTGCCGAAAAAGTTTGCTCGCGTTTCACAACGTCTTTACTGCTATGATTATGCTGTTCCTGTATTGCTTATTTAAATATAATAGCTCTGCTTCGTATATGAACTCATGTTTATCCGCAATCCATGTGCCCACGCCTGCCTTTTGAATATCCGCAATAGACTGTTTTTTACTATCGGGCAGATGCTGTTTGGCGGATGTTTTACAGGAATTTAGGGTGGTCACATGCAATATTCCTGGGTTAGAAACGGTTAACACTGCCAATGGTTAAACAATCCAAAATTCGACGTGCAGTTGTTTGACGGTGACAGGAAACACAGCGGAGTGCTAGTCGGCTCGACCGCAGGAGTGGTCCATTGCCGCCAGTTGGTATCCTGCCGGCTTCGTAATCTGCAGCACTGCACCGAAATAAAGCGACGATGGATGCGCACGCTCAGGCTGCGAACTGGTCGAGCGCGCGCGCAGCACTTTTATATGCGCGCACGCTCGGTGGAACCTTGTGAAAACGTCCGACGCGCTGAACGGCCGACCAGAGACATGCCACACGCATTCGGATCCCCGGCGCTCCATCAAAGCGACGGCACGCAGCGCACACAACAAACGCGCCTTTCCTCCTCCTTTCTCGCGACGCTCACGTATACTTTCCGCGCGGACTGGCGTTTGCGTGGAGGCGAACCGCCCCGGCGTCGGGAACGCTGCCGCAGCATTCGGCCGCCGCGTTAACTGCGACGTCGGCGGTGTCGGCTTCGGCGGCGCTTGAAAAGGACATGCGCTCTGTCTGGCTGTCGCGCGCTGCGCTTGTCTGCGCTTCTGGGGAGACGGAAGGCGTTTTGTGTCAAGGGACGCAATGCCGCTGGTCGTGGGCGGTGTGCGGTAGTTTATTGAGGAAATCTCGCGGTATGGCTGCGGACGGTACGCTGTCCCAACGCCTACTCGCGTTGGGTTCAGTCTAAAGCGATGTCCAGAAATATCTTATTGGACAGGCAAGCGAGTCATCACTCGCTCTCGATTTGTGTAGCGATTCCAGGCACATGGCAGACAATAAGTAGTGGTGAACATTATTGCAACATTCGCCCGAAGTGGGATGTCCAGGAGGCTATGAGGCTTTAATGCTCGAAAGGCTGAAATTAATGGCAGACTCGCCCAACAAACAAAAGAAAAATCTGTTTCCGCTCTGAAACGACCTCCGTCAAATGATTGTGAAGTAATAATGGTTTTTATATTATATAGTTGTGTGTGCGTGCATGCCGGGGGGGGGGGGGGGGGGGGGGGGGGGATCCTACTTGACTCGGGGTGCTACCGAAAGTAGACTTGCAGATTATACCAGAGCAGTGTAGATGCAATGCCCGTTGCATAGACGTATTTTACGATAATGCAGTGTAGAAATGCCGACAAAATAAGTAGAGAACCAAGATATGGATAGGGAATTCGCTTTGAGGATGCGGTCAACGCGCCCGGAATTCGCTTTTAAAATGCGACAGACAGACTATAAAGAATTTCCTTTTCGGAGCACCGAGCTGGGTTCCGAGCATGTAGGAAAACAGTGTTCCCCAGGTCTGTATTTGACGCAGTGTCACCGGGGCGGCAGGCAGCGTGTGCAGGTGTATATATAAACGCTGGTACGACGTCACGTGACCCCGGCGTCGTATACCAAAACCATTTAATTTATGGCCGATTGCGTAAGAGCAGGTGGGTGGACATTTCATTCTCCTCCTCTCATTCCCACCGGAACCGCGCAAAAACGTCTTTGTGTGGGTGCACGCAAATGTTACATTGCGGCCGCCGGGGAGAAATGAATGGGTTCTGGGCTACAATATAGATGTCCCGTCACACAACGCTACTGCCCGCCCCCCTACCGTCCACTCCTGTCAAGCGACCCGCATGCGTGCATTCTGGGTGGGTGGGTGGAGGAGGCTCAATAATTCAGTCCCATCATGCGGGCGCTATTTTTTGGGGGAGGCGACAGAGGGACCAGCGAAGGGGACACAAAGGGCAAGCCGCCACGAATTTCTCGTGCGTCTTCATTTCCGCCGCCACTGCGAGGGGCGGGGGAGCTGCTCCGCTCGCTCAGTTCCTGCTACGCGTGTAGCGTGCCTGCTGTCGGCGCATGTTGGACTATAGGTGCGCGAGCTAAGCTAAATTTCGGCACCTCTCTAGCACGCACCTCGCACCGAGATTCGATCACGCAACGCGCCGTTCTATCTGCTGGCTACCTCCGCTGGCGGCTGCAAATAAGCTAATAACGAACAAGCTAATACTGCCCATGTTTTCGCGTCGATAAGTTCAAGCTGTCACAACTCTCTTCAAACTCCTTCCGACTTCCGTTACGGTTGCCAAACAGTTGATACCAAACAAAGCAACGCACGCCCGCGAGGACTGCGAAACTGGCGAGGCCCGCCGAATGGCCGCCGATTCCAGATTTAAGTGACAACATGTTGATAGGTTGCAACAGGTTTCTTTCGACCGGCTCAGTGGCGTCCTGTGCCGCCAGCCGTTGTGCAGCGTCGGAACGCAGTCGCGCCGCGGACACCGCGCCACGTCGCGTCGCCTACGGCTCCGGATAGACTGAGTTAGCAAACGCACTGGAAACTGTGCCTGCTCTCTCTTCCTCGCAGAAAATGGGTTTCTTGGATTCGCAGAAATACGGCACTAATGTGTGAGATAATAAGGGCGCAAATTGATGTATTGCACGAAACAGGATCCGAGACGAGAACAACAGAATGAAGCCGCTAATATGGTCGCGTCATACCTGTGAAGGAGGAGGTTAAATGCCCCGGATCGTTATTTTAACACCTAACAACGGGTGACTGAATTCTTAAAAGATGCCGCATTGGAAGGTCAGTATCCTGCGGATGTTCAGCAAGTTAGCGGTGGCTTCCTGGCTCACTTGTTACGATGCTCGCTTGCTGAGCCCAAGGTAGCAGAGTGAAGAACGTTGGCAAGCTGTGCACAGTGGATGCGCGTTTAAGAGCCGCAGCTTGTGGAAATCAGCGTGCTGTCAGGGACAAATGTTTACCGAGTCCGTAGATCTTTCTCTAGCACGTGGTTTGAGATCGAAGTGAAAGTTAAAGCCACGTGTCGGAACATGTGCGAGTGAAGCCAAATTATCATTGGAAAACTTCACTACTGGCAGAAAAACCTGGCGTTATTATTGGTTTTAAAGCCTCTAGTGTTTTTCAACCACCTTGGAGACTACACTGTATCTGGTTTTGCGCCCGCTCCGATCAGCAAACTCTTCCGCTCTTCGAAGCAGCTGCAGGACGCAGGCGGAAGAACACGACACTTTTTGTGGCGATGTAGCCGTTATTTACGCCGAATATTTGTCTCCCCCCACCCATCTTTCTTTCTTTCTCTCTCTCTCTCTCTCTCTCTCTCTCTCTCTCTCTCTCTCTCTCTCTCTCTCACACACACACACACACACACACACACACACACACACACACACACACACACACACACACACACACACACACACACACACACACACACGCACACACGCACGCACGCACGCGTCTGCGGTGCTGCTCTTTCTTAAGTGCAAAAGATGGCTCCCTTTAATTTACCGGGCGATAATTATAGCCTGGTTCTGGCGCGACTAGCTCTTCCGTAAAAGCTCCCTTTAGCTGTTTTCTTGCTAGATCAAAAAAAAAAAAAAACCTACACATCATCTGTACTGGGGGAGGTATTCACCTGGCAATCCAAATGCTGCACAGTCATGCCCTCTCCACGGGGAATGATCTCGTATATCTGCTCTGTTTTCAGTCCTTACGTCATAGCTGGCGCGACACCGCGTGAGAGCGTGCTCAAAACGACACGCTACTTGAGAGCACATTTTTTTTTTTATTGTTATGTTACTGGCTTTCGGTGCGCAGTGGGACTCCAAAGAAAAGCCCCGCGACTGCGTGAGAGCGTGTGTGGTGCGACGCGAAACGTGAACGCTGTCTGTCGCGTAGGCCTTCCTGCCTCGCAGCGGCAGGCGTACCTGCAGAGGCGTGAAAAAAGAGCCGCCGACGAGATGCTTGCATGCCAAGCCTGCGTCAACGCACCACGGACCTTGCCTCGGATGACGCGGCGGCGATGCTGCGTGTGCGGGGCTATGATTTCAATGGCGCTGCCGCCGCATGAACGCGTTTCCTGCGACACCGCTGCCAGGCTCCTTAGTTTCGTTTTACTACGTTGGCATTTTCCTTGTTTTCGAATGAACCCCAAAAAATGCGGTGAGGATAGTCCAGACAAAAAAAAAAAAAAAGGCAAAGGAAATCAGCTTTTTTTTTTTATATATATATATTGCTGGCGGTATAACTTCTAATTTCGCAGAGGAATATTGCAATGCCGCGGTGCTGCTCACAGGACTAGCAATCGGTGATCGCACATGTGAAACACAATGTGGACTTTATTCTCTACAAATATGCGCTAGCTTTCCACTCTACTTAATCACCACCAGGCTCCAGCACGCGGTCGACATTCTGTGCCGCCCAAACGACTTAAAGCAGGGCAGCGAGCATCGCTCGGTTTGCCGCGAGTGGCTTTCGCATAAAGTCACCAGGAGCGTGTGACCTGACGCACCCTCCGAGTACTCAAGAGTCTGCAAGTCAGCAGCCGGGTACAGCCTGGTGACGAACTGCGCTCTCTGCGGCGGCCCGGCGGACCACAGCTGGATTCCATCAAGCGTTTCCACGGCCAGCAAGCTGCTGCAAGAAAGACGGGCAGTCACTCAGACAGCGGGAAGCTCAGCTGCAAGCGGGTTGCAGACTCGTGTGAAGAAAACGGCCGGTGTCGGGCAAACGAGGAACAGCCGTGAGCCAGGGGCGTCTCTCCCTCTCTCGCTGCGATGACCCGCGGCGCGGCGAAAGAAGGAGCGACGGGAGGTCAACGCTGCACGTGCGTTTTCCTCCAGCGTTCAACGCTGGAAGAAGGCACGCCTCCGGTGGCCGCTGCAGCCGCGGCCGTGGTTTCTTCTTCGCGGTTCCCAAAACGCGCTCTGCAGTTGGCAAACAATAAACGGATCGCACCTGTCTCAACAGGCCGGAACGGGCGAGCGAACGAGCGCTCCGTCGTTGGGTGATATGGTGTTTGCGGGCCTCTGGCCTTTTAGCGCGCCGCTCTGGCTAGGCGCGAGGAGAGGACAGAGAGGTTTGCGTGGTCGATTTTGTTTGAAAGTGAGATTTGCCTGCCTCACGGCGGGATGAATGCCCTCTTTCATACGTGTTTCTTGCTCTCTCTTTTAATTCTAAAGCAGAAAAACCTTTGAGCGTAAGGCTTTCTCCTCCCTCCTGCGTGTCTACCGAACAGCTGACACAACTGGCTGGCTGTTGTGTGTTCTGTTACGCGAGACGCCTCGGCTGTAGCCATTGTGGGCCCTTGCTGCATATTTTGGCTATACCCTTTTGGAATTTGGATTCAGTCGCTGTAGCCATTGTGGGCCCTTGCTGCCTATTTTGGCTATACCCTTTTGGAATTTGGATTCAGTCGTCGCTTACTCGATTTCTCCTGCGAAGTTTATTTTCTTCATTTTAAGCGCTTGTGGACTGGCGTGACAACTTGCAAGCGCGTTTCGCTCAGGTCGTGTCTAACTAAGAGATGCTGCTGTCAAGTGATCGAAATATCAATTACACTGATGTAATTCACAGATCAGGAACGGCCTCGAAGCAATGGACAAGCGTATGATTAGGCCTTCACTTAAACAAAGTGGTCCTGGTCTGTACCACTGTCGAAAGAGCAACTGGTGGCGGTAAACAGACTGAATGTACTCGTTGCTACGCATACCCGCAAAGTAGAACGAAGGTGTGCCAGACTGCTTGAAACCGCAATCTGGCAAAAAAGAAGAAGCGAGTTCTGTTTACGCCTACGCACTCACTGACGCTTACGGAGCGCGAGACCTGATGTCTGACAGCCTCGGCTGAGTCTGGCGTGTCACGCTGTGCACAGGTACGAATTGTTCTCTCCGAGCGGCCATCCGACGCGCGTTGAGCGTCGCGCCGAAACATGAGCGCGAGCAAAAAAGCGAAGCCAGACGCGTCGGCTTTTCCGTAGCCAGCGTGTGCGGTACCTGCGAGCGAGAGCTTTTCTAGTCCCGTCGCGGTGGCTCAGTGGTTAGAGCGTTCGACCACGGGTGAAGCGACAGTCTGGGCTGTCAGAATTTATTCCATGGTAGATTTTGGTGTAGCCACGTGACTGAAGTGGCCTACATGGACTTGCTGATTGCACTGCCGTATTTTGTCGGGAAGTGGTCGTATGGGTGCCTATGAACTTAACTTTTTGGTTACTTTGAACTGGCATGAAGTGAGACAACCCTTTGTTCGCTAATGTTTACTTTTGTCTCGTAATGTAATCGTGAACGCCAGCAAATTATATGTCTCGCCCGACAAAAGAGCCGCACACTCGTTCAACAAAACCGCAACGTTTCTGTGGCAAGTGGGAAACAAGATGTGATGCCATCGGCGACCACACAAGCTCGTACTGATGCGGCTGTTGAACATGATAAACTACGTTGTTAACTCAGATGGCGGCACATTCGTATGACGCCGTCGAGTCGTGGAAGTTCTGTCGGGCGTCAACAAACAAAACATCAGGACACTTAAGCTTCGCCTTAAATGTACACTCAATAGCATCTTTAGCACCGCGTTTTGATTCCGCGAATATTGTTAATTCTTTTCCCTAAATTATTTCCATTCTTAATTATTTTTACTGTAACATTAGTATACGAATACCAGTCTCAGCTTACTTCTTAGGGCTCAGCGCTTCCTTATATTTGTGAATTTCATTATGATCCATGTCTTCATTATATCCCAGAACTTCTTTGTATAAGCACATCACTATCACTTTCCCTCAACTTTGTCACCTGCTCACCGTGGCGGGTTTCAGATGCTTCAGACAAGCGGTGGATAATTTCTTCATGGCATTCCTGATGTTTTTGCATTAAAAATGCATGCAGGTGCGGACAAATCTATATCGCTAATAAGAAGCGGCGCTAGCCATATCCAAGGAAGTTATCACTGGCATATGCAATAGAAAAAAAAAATAAAGATGCAGTTGTAGTGGTTAGTGTCTGACCCTGAGGGCACAGAAGAAGCAACTAAATGCAAGCGCGCTGATTACCGATTAGTTAAGCTGGCAAATCAGCCACACCCACTAAAGGCACCGTACCGCGAGAAGAAATGCTAAAAACGATGCAATGCGTTGTATTAAATACACCGACCTAATACGAATTGCATTCTACACTGTCACAAAGCTGTGAATGTAGAGGTTTTTCGCATGCAGGGGGGCATGAGGTCGCCGAGTTCAGTCTCAGTGGAGAGATGCCAGAGTCTGCAGGAAGGCGCATGTAGTCGTCTTTTGAGCTTTCTTACTGAACCGCACTATGCCACATTCACTGTAAGTTGGTTCCAACAGGACACAGGCCAGATGTTCGGAGGGTTTCCAAGAGCAGCAATTCCTATAAGATCACTATGAAGCGGAAGAAGATGCTTTCCTAAGCAAAAAAAAAAAAAAAAAAAAAAAAAAATGCTCAAAGCCAATGAGTGTATTTTCTTTAGTCTTGACTGTCAAGTGGCCTTTCTGTAAGTGTTGTTCGTTTCAGCCGAGCTAGCGAACTGTACGAGGGGATCCATAGTGTGCGGTTAATTAAACGACGGGAAAGCTGGCGGCATCCATAAAACCCCAATGATGATCGTCTTCGTGACTGCGATAATTAGACAGGTGGTGGCAACTCGGCGCGCCGCGTAGTAAACACCGCCGTTGCCCACGTTCGATGTAAGAATTTTTCTCTTGTTATCTGTGCGCGGCTGTTGGTTGCTTTTGTTGCTGCAGCCTGCTTTTGTTGTGGCGTTGTCTTGTTCTCATAGGCCACGTGTTCGTATAGTGCCGCTTTTGTTCGACAGCCGAGGAGGCGCTGGGAACCGCGTCTGTGGTACTTTCAAAATGCATAATAGAACCTCTTCCTGCTCGCTAATTGAGCCGGGCGTGTATTCCGCGAGTCCCGTGACATTTATTTCTCATTCGGTAATCTCCACAAACTGCAGCGTTGCGCAGCTTTGCGAGAGAAGTTAGTCAGAAAGTATGCGTGTACATATTTCGGGTTATAAAACGGGCTCATTTGCATAAATGTACACTTTTTACACAAATTACAACTCTGCACCGAAAAAAAAAAAGATATACAGAGCAAAAGGTAGAAGGGAGTTGATATAGTGAAATCGAGGCGATTGATTTAGGTGCATTTATTTCTGCCAGAATGTAATAACGGATGCTGTTTGATTTAGGGATTTTGCATTTGTTCCAAACTGAGATCACGAGGCAAAACACTTTTCTCGGCTTACCTGTTTTTTTTCTTTTCTTTTTTGTTTTTTGATGTGTGCCGTTTTATTTGTGCGCTTACATAAGGGGCAGTGCGGAGCGAACTATAGCCCGGAAGATTCTTTTAAGCTCGAATATTGAGTTTGCACCTGCTCTAGCTGAAAACCCAGCTCGCCTCGATGACGCCTTCGGTCTAAACGTCATGCCTTGTACCTCGGAAAAATTTGCATGCTGCCGGAAGACCTAGCTTGCCTGGCCTACATATCTCCTCCCTTCCCAGCTAGTGTCTTAGTATTTCTTTCACAACTTGTGCCGGTATACCCATAAAGTGATGGTTAGAGCAACAGGATGCTGTCCCCTCTGCGAAAAGGAATGCTGTGTATTGATGACAGTCTCAGTGGCGTTCACTGTACCGTGGGAGCCGCCGCGTTTTCGCGTTCAGCGATCTCCTTTGACACTTCACGTGCTGCTGCAAATTGCGTGGTCATATCTGTACCCTTTGACCCCCCCCCCCCCCCCTCCCTCTTTTTCTTCCGTGTTAGCAAAAAAAAAAAAAGAAAAAGCACTGTACTACACCGACACTAAAAGATAACGCCTTCTTCGTCTTTAGCCGTCATGCGCTAGCCGCAGCTGGTGTTATTCTGCTCTTTCGCCGTATCCGCTGCGAGCTAAAGAAGCACAAAAAAAAAAGAAACTTGGCTGGTTGCCTAATTAGACAGCGAGCCATAAGGTTCCGCCCGTGTGAGGAAACAAACATAAGAAGGCGGCCGTGCTGCGCGCGATGAGGGCTTCAGGTGCAACAGCGAGCGCGAATAAACCGTAATAAGATGGCGTGAATAGACGCGCAGAGAAGAGGCGCGCTGAGATAGGAACGCGGAGGTAGGAATGCGAGGAGGGGAGGATAGTGACGCCACCTGGAGGCAGCAATTAGAAGTCGCTCCCGCGGCGCTGCTCATTAGGCGCAAGCGCGCGCGCCCTTAACGTGCGCGCGAGGCTCGTCCGCTAGCGTAATTTTAGCGCAGGCCTCGCCTTTCAAGAAGAGCGCGCCGCCGACTGAGCGATGAGGAGGTGACGGAGGAAAGGCCAGCAGCAGAGGCAGCAAGAAGGGCCCACCAAAACGCAGTAATGAGCAAAGCACGGACTTGGAAGACATGGCTAGGCGCAAGTTTTTACGCAGCTGTTGTTGGACAACGGGGAAAAACTAACGAAGAAAGGGGAAGGGGAAAATAATGAATGAAAGATTAAAAAAAAAAAGGGGGATGGGGAAATGCCATTACTAGGATAGCCCTTTTTACTTGGTGAGATAATATAAGCGTCTTTTTGGCACGTTGCTTACGAGCTATATTTCTTTTTTTGGCCTCCAACAGCGTAGTATATAGAAAAGGAATAAGAATTGACGTTCTCCCAGAGCGTTAGTAATGATCACCTCAGCATACTCACGCGGGCTCAGACGGAAGTGGATCGACGCTCTAGAGTTCGGAGATGTGAAGCCATTTTTTCCCCCATCTGCGGCACAGATAATCCTCAGGAGTGATACACCTCTTTTTTTTTTTTTTTTTTTCAAGAAATTGGTTTTATGTAAGCTCTTGTACTATATAGTAGCAAGTGGGGTTCCTCTGTTACAATGCTTAACCCTGCGCCAAGGTCAGGTGTCAT
>NC_139347.1:34656448-34864188 GCF_055883805.1 Amblyomma maculatum | reverse complement strand
GCACGGATACCCCCCAGCTCTACAACGCATGCTCTTTACCGTTCCCTGGGAGGCTCATCGAAGCAGTGGGGGAGGAAGGCGAGAAAGAGGAAGCGATGTCGGTAGGGAGGCAGTTCAATAACATAGTTACCGCTCTAGGAACGTAAAGAAAAAGAGAGACAAGGCATGGCAGCAGCAGCAGCTTTAACAAATATTCCCGGATGTGTGAAGGAGAACAATAAAGGCAAGCAAATAAAAATGCGAGGTGAAAGGGCAGGAGTTTCTCGGCTCGCGTAAGTTCATCGGCAGCGCTTCCTGCAGGAAGTGTAAAAACGGGGTCGGTGAGGGAGAGCAGATACTCATTCTGCAAGAGAGACGCAACTAGGAGGAGGTCACATTTGCGGTAACTCGCACGTGAAAGAATTCCTCTGGCGATAGTTTTGATTTTGCAAATTGCCTATACTTTCAAGGTTGCATTTTGTCGATTATATTTGTTCGCTGCTCTTTTCATGTGTCAAAACACATGAGTAGAAATTAGGAAGAAACGGTAGGGTATTTTGTGCTGTGACGAATCCGATTCTGACCCAACTCTTTTAACTATTTTAAATGTCATTTCGTTCTGACGCTTTCGCAAATGAGACTGCTACTATGCTAACCATTACATATTAATGTTACCCTCCAACGCGACAGAGGTAGAGGTCTCGGTCGCCAGAATATCCGTTGTCGGCGTTGTGAGGAAAAAGAAAAGGAAAAAAAGAAATCGCGACACGTCTCTAGCAGGTGGTTGTCGGAAAGTGACACAGGCGAACTGTTTGTTTCGGCTGACTGCTGGACGTCACAAGATCACGTGACATGCGGCCGAGTTGACTACGGGAATAGAAGCCTGTGGGTCCCTTGGATCCTGAGTCACTCTCCTACGAATTCATAACAATGAGTATGTGCAGATAACGAAAGCACAAGTAACACTATTAGTAATTAATCTAATAGCAAAGTGCCTGTACGTGAGTGAGGATCTGCGAAGAAAGCCGCAGTCGGGAGCCATTGACAGTGTAGCTTACATTTCTTGATTTGGGTCGCTCTCAAGAATATGTCGCGCGCACACACACGATCTTATATAAGCGTGCAAACGGGCTAGGAGGATCAGTACATCTCGATTTTTGTTTCGTTTTCTTTTTTTTTTCTTTTTTTTTCCCCGCTACATAAGCCGCCTAAAAGCCGAGTGCGCGCTCAGGAAGAGGGCGCCTGGAGGGGTGCGGCCGCGCGCAGAAATCGCCATAACGGCCCCGCGAATAAGTCATCTGCGCCACAGTGCCCCCTTACGCCGTGGCCGCAATGCACAATGCTGCGTGTGCGGCCGGTGGGTAGGACACGTCTCGGGGGTGGAGTGACACCGAGAGGTGCACAATGGCGCGAACAGCGCCGACGTGTTGTCGCATAGCGAACACCCCTCGAGCTTACGCGCTGGCCGAAACTTTTTTCCGTAATTCAGTGCAGCGCCCCTGAAAACGAGCCCCAGCCTGTAAACAGGCGCGTTCCGGTGGGCCTCAACTTTATCTCGTATTATCCGCGTGGCTGTTTTTGCGGCGTAGATCCTCGATGCATCTTTTGTTTTTGTATCTAAAGACCGACGACTGTCTGAACGCCGATCAACATAGAAGTTACGTGCAAGTAAAGGTGGTTAACGGTACAATAAACCTTACGCCAGTGTCCTCTCAGTTTCCAAAGCTCGCTTCCTTCGCCCTAAATAACTTTTCAGTCAATTGCCGAAAAAGTTTGCTCGCGTTTCACAACGTCTTTACTGCTATGATTATGCTGTTCCTGTATTGCTTATTTAAATATAATAGCTCTGCTTCGTATATGAACTCATGTTTATCCGCAATCCATGTGCCCACGCCTGCCTTTTGAATATCCGCAATAGACTGTTTTTTACTATCGGGCAGATGCTGTTTGGCGGATGTTTTACAGGAATTTAGGGTGGTCACATGCAATATTCCTGGGTTAGAAACGGTTAACACTGCCAATAGTTAAACAATCAAAAATCCGACGTGCAGTTATTTGACGGTGACAGGAAACACAGCGGAGTGCTAGTCGGCTCGACCGCAGGAGTGGTCTATTGCCGCCAGTTGGTATCCTGCCGGCTTCGTAATCTGCAGCACTGCACCGAAATAAAGCGACGATGGATGCGCACGCTCAGGCTGCGAACTGGTCGAGCGCGCGCGCAGCACTTTTATATGCGCGCACGCTCGGTGGAACCTTGTGAAAACGTCCGACGCGCTGAACGGCCGACCAGAGACATGCCACACGCATTCGGATCCCCGGCGCTCCATCAAAGCGACGGCACGCAGCGCACACAACAAACGCGCCTTTCCTCCTCCTTTCTCGCGACGCTCACGTATACTTTCCGCGCGGACTGGCGTTTGCGTGGAGGCGAACCGCCCCGGCGTCGGGAACGCTGCCGCAGCATTCGGCCGCCGCGTTAACTGCGACGTCGGCGGTGTCGGCTTCGGCGGCGCTTGAAAAGGACATGCGCTCTGTCTGGCTGTCGCGCGCTGCGCTTGTCTGCGCTTCTGGGGAGACGGAAGGCGTTTTGTGTCAAGGGACGCAATGCCGCTGGTCGTGGGCGGTGTGCGGTAGTTTATTGAGGAAATCTCGCGGTATGGCTGCGGACGGTACGCTGTCCCAACGCCTACTCGCGTTGGGTTCAGTCTAAAGCGATGTCCAGAAATATCTTATTGGACAGGCAAGCGAGTCATCACTCGCTCTCGATTTGTGTAGCGATTCCAGGCACATGGCAGACAATAAGTAGTGGTGAACATTATTGCAACATTCGCCCGAAGTGGGATGTCCAGGAGGCTATGAGGCTTTAATGCTCGAAAGGCTGAAATTAATGGCAAACTCGGCCAACAAAAGAAAAATCTGTTTCCTTTCTGAGACGGCCTCCGTCAAAGGATTGTGAAGTAATAATGGTTTTATATTATGTAGTTGTGTGTGCGTGCATGTCGGGGGGGGGGGGGGGGGGGGGGGGGATCTTTCTTGACTCGGAGTGCTACCGAAAGTAGACTTTCAGATTATACCAGAACAGTGTAGATGCAATGCCCATTGCATTGCAACAAAAGAAATAGAAAAACAAGATATGGACAGGGAATGCGCTTTGAGGATGCGGTCAACGTGCCCGGAATTCGCTTTAAAAGGCGACAGACAGACATATAAAGAATTTTCTTTTCGGAGCACCGAGCTGGGTTCCGAGCATGTAGGAAAACAGTGTTCCCCAGGTCTGTATTTGACGCAGTGTCACTGGGGCGGCCGGCAGCGTGTGCAGGTGTATATATAAACGCTGGTACGACGGTGACCCCGGCGTCATATACTAAAACCATTGAATTTATGGCCGATTGCGTAAGAGCAGGTGGGTGGACACTTCATTCTCCTCCTCTCATTCCCACCGGAACCGCGCAAAAACTTCTTTGTGTGGATGCACGCAAATGTTACATTGCGGCCGCCGGGGAGAAATGAATGAGTTCTGGGCTACAATATAGATGTCCCGTCACACAACGCTACTGCCCGCCCCCCTACCGTCCACTCCTGTCTAGCGACCCGCATGCGTGCATTCTGGGTGGGTGGGTGGAGGAGGCTCAATAATTCAGCCCCATCATGCGGGCGCTATTTTTTGGGGAGGTGACAGAGGGACCAGCGAAGGGGGACACAAAGGGCAAGCCGCCGCGAATTTCTCGTGCGTCTTCATTTCCGCCGCCGCTGCGAGGGGCGGGGGAGCTGCTCCGCTCGCTCAGTTCCTGCTACGCATGTAGCGTGCCTGCTTTCGGCGCATGTTGGACTATAGGTGCGCGAGCTAAGCTAAATTTCGGCACCTCTCTCTCGCACGCACCTCGCACCGAGATTCGATCACGCAACGCGCCGTTCTTTGTGCTGGCTACCTCCGCTGGCAGCTGCAAATAAGCTAATAAAGAATAAGCTAATATCCCCCATGTTTTCGCGTCGATAAGTTCAAGCTGTCACAGCTCTCTTCAAACTTCTTCCGACTTCCGTTTCGGTTGCCAAACAGTTGATACCAAACAAAACAACGCACGCCCGCGAGGCCTGCGAAAACTGCCGAGGCCCGCCGAATGGCCGCCGATTCCAGATTTACGTGACATGTTGATAGGTTGCAACAGGTTGCTTTCGACCGGCTCAGTGGCGTCCTGTGCCGCCAGCCGTTGTGCAGCGTCGGAACGCAGTCGCGCCGCGGACACCGCGCCACGTCGCGTCGCCTACGGCTCCGGATAGACTGAGTTAGCAAACGCACTGGAAACTGTGCCTGCTCTCTCTTCCTCGCAGAAAATGGGTTTCTTGGATTCGCAGAAATACGGCACTAATGTGCGAGATAATAAGGGCGCAAATTGATGTATTGCACGAAACAGGATCCGAGACGAGAGCAACAGAATGAAGCCGCTAATATGGTCGCGTCATACCTTTGAAGGAGGAGGTTAAATGCCCCGGATCGTTATTTTAACACCTAACAACGGGTGACTGAATTCTTAAAAGATGCCGCATTGGAAGGTCAGTATCCTGCTGATGTTCAGCAAGTTAGCGGTGGCTTCTTGGCTTATATACACAAGCCACCGCATCGGCTCACTTCTTACGATGCTCGCTTGCTGAGCCCAAGGTCGCGGAGTGAAGAACGTTGGCAAGCTGTGCACAGTGGATGCAGGTTTAAGAGCATCAGTTAGTGGAAATCAGCGTGCTGTCAAGCACAAATGTTTACCGAAGTCCGTAGATCTGTCTCTAGCAAGTGGTTGGAGATTGAAGTGAAAGTTGGAGCCACGTGTCGAAACATGTGCGAGTGAAGTCAAATTATCATTGGAAAACTTCACTACTGGCAGAAAAACCTGGCGTTATTATTGGTTTTAAAGCCTCCAGAGTTTTTCAACCACCTTGAAGACTGTGCCTGGGTTTGCGCCCGCTCCGATCAGCAAACTCTTCCGCTCTTCGAAGCAGCTGCAAGACGCAGGCGGAAGAACACGACACTTTTTGTGGCGATGTAGCCGTTATTTACGCCGAATATTCGTCTTCCCTCCCTCCCTCCCTCACGCGTCTGCGGTGCTGCTCTTTCTTAATTGCAAAAGATGGCTCCCTTTAGTTTACCGGACGATAATTGCAGCCAGGTTCTGGCGCGATTAGCCCTTCCGTAAAAGCTCCCTTCAGATGTTTTCTCACTAGATCGAAAAAAATAAATAAATTAATAAAGCCTACACAGCATCTGTACTGGGGGAGGTATTCACCTGACAATCCAAATGCTGCACAGTCATGCCACCATTCTCACCCTTTCCACGGGGAATGATCTCGTATATCTGCTGTTTTCAGTCCTTACGTCATAGCTGGCGCGACACCGCGTGAGAGCGTGCTCAAAACGACACGCTACTTGAGAGCACATTTTTTTTTATTGTTATGTTACTGGCTCTCGGTGCGCAGTGGGACTCCAAAGAAAAGCCCCGCGACTGCGTGAGAGCGTGTGTGGTGCGACGAGAAACGTGAACGCTGTCTGTCGCGTAGGCCTTCCTGCCTCGCAGCGGCGGGCGTACCTGCAGAGGCGTGAAAAAAGAGCCGCCGACGAGATGCTTGCATGCCATGCCTGCGTCAACGCACCACGGACCTTGCCTCGGATGACGCGGCGGCGATTCTGCGTGTGCGGGGCTGTGATTTCAATGGCGCTGCCGCCGCATGAACGCGTTTCCTGCGACACCGCTGCCAGGCTCCTTAGTTTCGTTTTACTACGTTGGCATTTTCCTTGTTTTCGAATGAACCCCAAAAAATGTGGTGAGGATAGTCCAGACAAAAAAAAAAAAAAAAGGCAAAGGAAATCAGCTTTTTTTATATATATATATATATATTGCTGGCGGTATAACTTCTAATTTCGCAGAGGAATATTGCAATGCCGCGGTGCTGCTCATAGGACTAGCAATCGGTGATCGCACATGTGAAACACAATGTGGACTTTATTCTCTACAAATATGCGCTAGCTTTCCACTCTACTTAATCACCACCAGGCTCCAGCACGCGGTCGACATTCTGTGCCGCCCAAACGACTTAAAGCAGGGCAGCGAGCATCGCTCGGTTTGCCGCGAGTGGCTTTCGAATAATGTCACCAGGAGCGTGTGACCTGACGCACCCTCCGAGTACTCAAGAGTCTGCAAGTCAGCAGCCGGGTACAGCCTGGTGACGAACTGCGCTCTCTGCGGCGGCCCGGCGGACCACAGCTGGATTCCATCAAGCGTTTCCACGGCCAGCAAGCTGCTGCAAGAAAGACGGGCAGTCACTCAGACAGCGGGAAGCTCAGCTGCAAGCGGGTTCCAGACTCGTGTGAAGAAAACGGCCGGTGTCGGGCAAACGAGGAACAGCCGTGAGCCAGGGGCGTCTCTCCCTCTCTCGCTGCGATGACCCGCGGCGCGGCGAAGGAAGGAGCGACGGGAGGTCAACGCTGCACGTGCGTTTTCCTCCAGCGTTCAACGCTGGAAGAAGGCACGCCTCCGGTGGCCGCTGCAGCCGCGGCCGTGGTTTCTTCTTCGCGGTTCCCAAAACGCGCTCTGCAGTTGGCAAACAATAAACGGATCGCACCTGTCTCAACAGGCCGGAACGGGCGAGCGAACGAACGCTCCGTCGTTGGGTGATATGGTGTTTGCGGGCCTCTGGCCTTTTAGCGCGCCGCTCTGACTAGGCGCGGAGAGGACAGCGAGGTCTGCGTGGTCGATTTTGTTTGAAAGTGAGATTTGCCTGCCTCACGGCGGGATGAATGCCCTCTTTCATACGTGTTTCTTGCTCTCTCTTCTAATTCTAAAGCAGAAAAGCCTTTGAGCGTAAGGCTTTCTCCTCCCTCCTGTGTGTCTACCGAACAGCTGACACAACTTGCTGGCTGTTGCGTGTTCTGTTACGCGAGACGCCTCGGCTGTAGAGCCATTGTGTGCCCTTGCTGCCTATTTTGGCTATACCCTTTTGGAATTTGGATTGAGTCATCGCTTACTCGATTTCTCCTGCGAAGTTTATTTTCTTCATTTTAAGCGCTTGTGGACTGGCGTGACAACTTGCAAGCGCGTTTCGCTCAGGTCGTGTCTAACTAAGAGATGCTGCTGTCAAGTGATCGAAATATCAATTACACTGATGTAATTCACAGATCAGGAACGGCTTCGAAGTAATGGACAAGCGTATGATTAGGCCTTCACTTAAACAAAGTGGTCCTGGTCTGTACCACTGTCGAAAGAGCAACTGGTGGCGGTAAACAGACTGAATGTACTCGTTGCTACGCATACCCGCAAAGTAGAACGAAGGTGTGCCAGACTGCTTGAAACCGCAATCTGGCAAAAAAGAAGAAGCGAGTTCTGTTTACGCCTACGCACTCACTGACGCTTACGGAGCGCGAGACCTGATGTCTGAGAGCCTCGGCGGAGTCTGGCGTGTCACGCTGTGCACAGGTACGAATTGTTCTCTCCGAGCGGCCATCCGACGCGCGTTGAGCGTCGCGCCGAAACATGAGCGCGAGCAAAAAAGCCAAGCCAGACGCGTCGGCTTTTCCGTAGCCAGCGTGTGCGGTACCTGCGAGCGAGAGCTTTTCTAGTCCCGTCGCGGTGGCTCAGTGGTTAGAGCGTTCGACCACGGGTGAAGCGACAGTCTGGGCTGTCAGAATTTATTCCATGGTAGATTTTGGTGTAGCCACGTGACTGAAGTGGCCTACATGGACTTGCTGATTGCACTGCCGTATTTTGTCGGGAAGTGGTCGTATGGGTGCCTATGAACTTAACTTTTTTGTTACTTTGAACTGGCATGAAGTGAGACAACCCTTTGTTCGCTAATGTTTACTTTTGTCTCGTAATGTAATCGTGAACGCCAGCAAATTATATGTCTCGCCCGACAAAAGAGCCGCACACTCGTTCAACAAAAACGCAACGTTTCTGTGGCAAGTGGGAAACAAGATGTGATGCCATCGGCGACCACACAAGCTCGTACTGATGCGGCTGTTGAACATGATAAACTACGTTGTTAACTCAGATGGCGGCACATTCGTATGACGCCGTCGAGTCGTGGAAGTTCTGTCGGGCGTCAACAAGCAAAACATCAGGACACTTAAGCTTCGCCTTAAATGTACACTCAATAGCATCTTTAGCACCGCGTTTTGATTCCGCGAATATTGTTAATTCTTTTCCCTAAATTATTTCCATTCTTAATTATTTTTACTGTAACATTAGTATACGAATACCAGTCTTAGCTTACTTCTTATGGCTCAGCGCTTCCTTATATTTGTGAATTTCATTATGATCCATGTCTTCATTATATCCCAGAACTTCTTTGTATAAGCACATCACTATCACTTTCCCTCAACTTTGTCACCTGCTCACCGTGGCGGGTTTCAGATGCTTCAGACAAGCGGTGGATAATTTCTTCATGGCATTCCTGATGTTTTTGCATTAAAAATGCATGCAGGTGCGGACAAATCTATATCGCTAATAAGAAGTGGCGCTAGCCATATCTAAGGAAGTTATCACTGGCATATGCAATAGAAAAAAAAAATTAAGATGCAGTTGTAGTGGTTAGTGTCTGACCCTGAGGGCACAGAAGAAGCAACTAAATGCAAGCGCGCTGATTACCGATTAGTTAAGCTGGCAAATCAGCCACACCCACTAAAGGCACCGTACCGCGAGAAGAAATGCTAAAAACGATGCAATGCGTTGTATTAAATACACCGACCTAATACGAATTGCATTCTACACTGTCACAAAGCTGTGAATGTAGAGGTTTTTCGAGGGGGGCATGAGGTCGCCGAGTTCAGTCTCAGTGGAGAGATGCCAGAGTCTGCAGGAAGGCGCATGTAGTACGTCTTTTGAGCTTTCTTACTGAACCGCACTATGCCACATTCACTGTAAGTTGGTTCCAACAGGACACAGGCCAGATGTTCGGAGGGTTTCCAAGAGCAGCAATTCCTATAAGATCACTATGAAGCGGAAGAAGATGCTTTCCTAAGCAAAAAAAAAAAAAAAAAAAAAAAAAAAAGCTCAAAGCCAATGAGTGTATTTTCTTTAGTCTTGACTGTCAAGTGGCCTTTCTGTAAGTGTTGTTCGTTTCAGCCGAGCTAGCGAACTGTACGAGAGGATCCATAGTGTGCGGTTAATTAAACGACGGGAAAGCTGGCGGCATCCATAAAACCCCAATGATGATCGTCTTCGTGACTGCGATAATTAGACAGGTGGTGGCAACTCGGCGCGCCGCGTAGTAAACACCGCCGTTGCCCACGTTCGATGTAAGAATTTTTCTCTTGTTATCTGTGCGCGGCTGTTGGTTGCTTTTGTTGCTGCAGCCTGCTTTTGTTGTGGCGTTGTCTTGTTCTCATAGGCCACGTGTTCGTATAGTGCCGCTTTTGTTCGACAGCCGAGGAGGCGCTGGGAACCGCGTCTGTGGTACTTTCAAAATGCATAATAGAACCTCTTCCTGCTCGCTAATTGAGCCGGGTGTGTATTCCGCGAGTCCCGTGACATTTATTTCTCATTCGGTAATCTCCACAAACTGCAGCGTTGCGCAGCTTTGCGAGAGAAGTTAGTCAGAAAGTATGCGTGTACATATTTCGGGTTATAAAACGGGCTCATTTGCATAAATGTACACTTTTTACACAAATTACAACTCTGCACCGAAAAAAAAAAAGATATACAGAGCAAAAGGTAGAAGGGAGTTGATATAGTGAAATCGAGGCGATTGATTTAGGTGCATTTATTTCTGCCAGAATGTAATAATGGATGCTGTTTGATTTAGGGATTTTGCATTTGTTCCAAACTGAGATCACGAGGCAAAACACTTTTCTCGGCTTATCTGTTTTTTTTTTTTCTTTTTTGTTTTTTGATGTGTGCCGTTTTATTTGTGCGCTTACATAAGGGGCAGATGTGCGGAGCGAACTATAGCCCGGAAGATTCTTTTAAGCTCGAATATTGAGTTTGCACCTGCTCTAGCTGAAAACCCAGCTCGCCTCGATGACGCCTTCGGTCTAAACGTCATGCCTTGTACCTCGGAAAAATTTGCATGCTGCCGGAAGACCTAGCTTGCCTGGCCTACATATCTCCTCCCTTCCCAGCTAGTGTCTTAGTATTTCTTTCACAACTTGTGCCGGTATACCCATAAAGTGATGGTTAGAGCAACAGGATGCTGTCCCCTCTGCGAAAAGGAATGCTGTGTATTGATGACAGTCTCAGTGGCGTTCACTGTACCGTGGGAGCCGCCGCGTTTTCGCGTTCAGCGATCTCCTTTGACAATTCACGTGCTGCTGCAAATTGCGTGGTCATATCTGTACCCTTTGACCCCCCCCCCCTCCCTCTTTTTCTTCCGTGTTAGCAAAAAAAAAAAAGAAAAAGCACTGTACTACACCGACACTAAAAGATAACGCCTTCTTCGTCTTTAGCCGTCATGCGCTAGCCGCAGCTGGTGTTATTCTGCTCTTTCGCCGTATCCGCTGCGAGCTAAAGAAGCACAAAAAAAAGAAACTTGGCTGGTTGCCTAATTAGACAGCGAGCCATAAGGTTCCGCCCGTGTGAGGAAACAAACATAAGAAGGCGGCCGTGCTGCGCGCGATGAGGGCTTCAGGTGCAACAGCGAGCGCGAGTAAACCGTAATAAGATGGCGTGAATAGACGCGCAGAGAAGAGGCGCGCTGAGATAGGAACGCGGAGGTAGGAATGCGAGGAGGGGAGGATAGTGACGCCACCTGGAGGCAGCAATTAGAAGTCGCTCCCGCGGCGCTGCTCATTAGGCGCAAGCGCGCGCGCCCTTAACGTGCGCGCGAGGCTCGTCCGCTAGCGTAATTTTAGCGCAGGCCTCGCCTTTCAAGAAGAGCGCGCCGCCGACTGAGCGATGAGGAGGTGACGGAGGAAAGGCCAGCAGCAGAGGCAGCAAGAAGGGCCCACCAAAACGCAGTAATGAGCAAAGCACGGACTTGGAAGACATGGCTAGGCGCAAGTTTTTACGCAGCTGTTGTTGGACAACGGGGAAAAACTAACGAAGAAAGGGGAAGGGGAAAATAATGAATGAAAGATTAAAAAAAAAAAGGGGGATGGGGAAACGCCATTACTAGGATAGCCCTTTTTACTTGGTGAGATAATATAAGCGTCTTTTTGGCACGTTGCTTACGAGCTATATTTCTTTTTTTGGCCTCCAACAGCGTAGTATATAGAAAAGGAATAAGAATTGACGTTCTCCCAGAGCGCTAGTAATGATCACCTCAGCATACTCACGCGGGCTCAGACGGAAGTGGATCGACGCTCTAGAGTTCGGAGATGTGAAGCCATTTTTTCCCCCATCTGCGGCACAGATAATCCTCAGGAGTGATACACCTCCTTTTTTTTTTTTTTTTCAAGAAATTGGTTTTATGTAAGCTCTTGTACTATATAGTAGCAAGTGGGGTTCCTCTGTTACAATGTTTAACCCTGCGCCAAGGTCAGGTGTCATTGCCTGGAGTAATACAACATTTTGGGCGAGTTGGTTACATACATTACATACAGCGCTGTTGTGTCGTCCTCTTGTTCTGTGCCGTCTTTGCGCTGTAATAATGAAAGCCTGGAGTAATCGGAAAAGAAGATAGGGTGATCGTTTCGTCTGTTTAACACGCTGCTTTGCTTGATGCATTTAGGCTGTCAGTTGTAATGCCACAACTGGCAATTCCGACCGCCGTCACGATTAGGGTGCCCCTTAGCATTTTTAAAGAATCATTCTTTCCTACAACGACTCGCCAGTGGAATACCTTACCTGCTGATGTTGTCCAATACACAAGTGTATCTTCATTCTGTCACGCGCTGTCCTCAATATATTGACACATTTGTTGTATTGTTTTCACATCGTGGCGTCGCTTGCTGGTCTAACGTTGACTTGTATTTATGATGTGTAGTTACGGCTCCGTGTATTGACGCTATGTATGCATTGTGTAAATTGTATGTTTTGCAAAGCATTGTATGCCTGCTCCTGCCTAAAGCCTGACACTCAGGCTGGCAGTATGTTCTTAAATAAAAAAAATAAAATAATTTCCCGTAAATTATATCACTTGCCCCAATGGAAGATACGCAGAAGACATTGCAGACCATTCAGCTGTTACGAAATCGGAGAGCGTTCTTGCAGCGGCGTTTTGACGCACGCAAGATGACATCGAGCAATCAGTCAGTCAGTTACTACCCGTTGAGTGCTTGAGATACTGCTCGAAATATCTCGGCATGAACACAGGGGGCAACGCTGATCTCAAGTATGCTGAAAGCGGGTCATACAAACAAATCCCGGGCAACTGCGGAGCTCCTTGTTCCATTGCAGAAATTCACCGCAGAGCCAACTTAATTTACGAAGCGCAACATAACCGCTTAATATATTTTTGTACAAAACAAATTCAGATATCCTCGAAGGCATCGTGAAAATTGCAGACATCTTGTACGATGTCGAGCGGTTCACTTCGTTCTCTTTTAATTCAATAAGCCATACCTTGTGAAGCATGATGTTCGTATCCTGAAGTTTCATTTCGCGACACATATACATCTGGGACGAAAAAATGGTTATCATACCAGCTCCAAGTGCCGTTCCGGATAAGCTGCCTGAAGAGAGTCTACGAGCCTTTTGAGACGTTCCAAATTCATTTTGTTGCTAGATAAAAGGAATGTCGTTCAACTCGCTAGCCATTTCTACGAAAAAGGAACAAACCGCTTCACCGGTAGCGCAGGTTGGGAAATATTTAGCATAAAAACGTGCTACCAAAATGCGTTTAAATTCCATGCCTCATATTGTAAATTGTGCCTTGAGAGCGCGTGAACATGGTAAGGGTGGGAGTCAGAAAGCATCGGAACTTAAGGCGTCCGAGACAGCTCAGGCCAACATGAACAACATTGGAAAAGCTGGAAAATCTGCAATAACAGTGGAAACCAGCTTGAAGAAATGAAAAAAAAAAAAAAAAAAAGGAAGTCTAAGCCGCCGATGACACCCAGTTAGTAAGAGTTTGTTAACATAAAATAACTCGTGTAGTGAGACTTCATCATCTCAGGGTAGTTCTTCTCTTCCCCCCCCCCCCCCCCTTGTTTTTTTGTTTTTTAAGTTCATCATGAAGGGAACGAACGTGAAAAAAACGCAATAAGAGTGAGTGCCCACGGCTGTATCCCAATGCAAAATAAGTACGTATGAAGCTGTATACGATAGAAAATTTCGGGCAGTGCATTATATTTTTTATCGTGAAAGACAGAGAATAAACGTAAGCAGAGCAAATACAGGGCATATCAATTTCCTCCAACCCACGGCCTCGATCCGTTGTCTTACGTGACTTCCAAATCAACCACATTACAATTGCCACCTTTCACCTGCCAACGGCCACAGGCAAGGCGGTTGACAGTGATGTCATAAAGAATCGATTCAGTTTGTTAAAAAGATGTGTTTGTGGAACATCTGTTGCGCCTCGTGCCATTATTGAGTTGTATCCAATTACCGTCGTGCCTCGTTCCCATAGCAAACAGCTGTTATGAAGTTGAGCACTTTTTGCAGCTCTGAGTCACGCTTCGCAAATATGTTGCTGCTTGCTTCCCGTTTTGCTCTCATTTTTTTTTTTTTTATATATATTAGGCGGTGTTTCCTGGAAGAATATTTTTTAATGAGAACAGTTTTTCAGGTATGGCGTCCTTGAATGTATATACAGGTTGTATGTTTGTCATATCAGTGCTGCTGTGAAATGGCCTGCCGAAATGTAAGAACTGCCTTGTGGAAAATGACGGGTATTTATTTATACGGGGTATCATAATGAGAGTAAGGTTCATATTTTATACTTTTGACTTTATTTCTCAAAATCAATTCACCGGGTAAAAAATGTGTAAATGTAACTTACGGTTACAGACCCTCTTTCTATTGCCACCGACGCAAAAGTGGAAGGTATAAATGGAGAACGAGATAGCGGTGAGAGGAAACTCGGCGGAATTCAGGATCGCGCGCCGAATTCAGGATTCGGCTTGAACCGAAAAGCATGCGCTTCTTATCCAAGCCATGAACGATGATGCTGGAGTAGAAGTAGACGGCAGGTTAGTTAGCCAAGGTAGCAGTGAGCTCTCAATTAGGAGAGGAAAGAGTTGATAAAGAAATTCTCTGAGAAGCTTATATCCCATCTGAAAGAATAGAATGGGCAGAGTAATTAAACTTAATCAGCAAGGAAACGTAAGGTAACCGACGTAAGGAGGTAATAACATGAAGAGACTAGAGCACGCTCTAAAGAACAAAGTTAGCCTGAAAACTACGGTGCTGAAAACAACGGGAAGCGAGGCAAATGAGAGAGAGAGAGAGAGAGAGAGAGAGAGAGAGAGAGAGAGAGAGAGAGAGAGAGAGACGTATTATATTCCTCAGTTCAATAAAAATGATTGATTCGCGGAGAGGCAAAGAAGAAAATAAGGTGTACGGTGCTAATACACACGGATGTCAATGCCATTACTAGTATGGAATGGATAAGATATTTAATGCAGCCGGAGAGTTAAATATAGATCTGTACGGTAGCCGGAGTAATGATAAATAATAAGAAAGACAGTAGTGGAAAGCAAATGAACATTGCGCTGGCAAAAAAAAAAAAAAGCAAGTAAAGAAACCTTTACGGTGCAAAAGGGAAAATCATATGGCGGGGGTGAGGTAACAACATTGCTGTTGAAAGACAGTGAGGATATGGTACTAGAAAAATTGAAGGCCTCCTCACCTCGAGCTTACGTGGGTACAAATCTTGGAAGTATGCTGAACTTACTTTAATCAATAAGAAAGCGGGGTGTCAAGGATTTGAAGCATTAGACCGATCAACTTACTGTCAGTAATAAGGGAGTAATTACTCATTAGCATCCACCTATGCGCAAGCAATAAGGCTACGAAGGAAAACTGTATAGCTTTCTCACAAGTGATAGTTTGGTGGCAAATCAGTGCGGAAACGTCGATTTTCTTAGCTTGGACGTTTTGCTTTTGTAAAATTAACGGTTGTATAGAGTTTTACAGTTGTAGTGCCCACCATGGGTTAGTCAGCGTTACGGGATGGGCAAAATCTAATGATGCTGTCTTTCCTAAATTGTTTTCTCATTGCGCCGCCTCAAAAGCCTCCATTTCTCTGATGATGACTTGCGCAAACTTTTTTATGGATGTTTCTTGATGTTCAGCTTACGCATTTTATTGTTTTTTTTTTCCGTAGATGAAATAACGTCTTAAAGCGGTCGTTACAAGAGAATATTCGTTTTTATGTGTGACGACATCACACTAGACCATCATAGAACATCCTGGAAAATGTTGAGCGCTCTCATCTTTGCAGGTGCCAAATTCCATGCTCTGCGACTTGTACTACCGCTCGTAATGTAGTTACCGCTGCGTCACAAATTTATGTTTACTAAGGTTGGGAACGGTTCTCGCTAATGCGTGTTCTGTTTTTATTTATACACTCTCCTATTCACAACATGTTGCGGACGCTTAGGAGGGCTTGGACATTCTTCAGCGCCGGTGTTTCTTAGAGCTGCCCTGATCAACTGATGTGTCTTCTTACGCCAATTTTGAAACAACATTAGCACTCGTTCAATATTTGGAGACGCAACCACCGGCACACACGCTGGGCAGTTTATTATTTACTCTTCATGGGTTCCAATAGTCCCCAGGAGTTTTAGGATAGGGGGACTCTATCGGTTATGGTAATAGGGTAATTGCGGGGCGACAGTGCGCACGAGCGGAATACTGCGATGCGTGGGCGAGGAGTGCACCAATCACTGAGCATACGCACCCCCCCCCCCCCCCTTCCGTTACCCTATTCCCCTAACCGATACAGTCCCGCTATTCTAAACCTCCCTAGTGTCCCAACGCCTTTCGCTCCTATTTCGCTCTCTTTGTGCACTGACCATGTGTAGGGTAGCCGACATCACATTATGCCCTCGTGTGCTTGTTTATAGACCTCTCTTTCGCTCTTTACTTTATCTCTCATCATCATCATCAGCCTGACTATACCCACTGCAGGTCGAAGGCCTCTCCCATATTTCTCGAATTAACCCGGTGAAATATGGGGGAGGCCTTCGCCCTGCAGTCTCTTTATCTCTTCCTCCTCCTTAATAATATAAAGTCATGCCGGAGAAAAAAAAAATTGGCATTGCCTTAACGATGATGTTTCCCAAAGTTCTCGATATGGACATGCGCAAGATCACAATTTCTCTCGTTCATTTTGTCCGCACGCAGCCCCCGGAGACACAAGCCCGATTCCGAGGTCGCACTCTTCTCCGTGCAGCCCCATCAGCTCTCCCGGTGGTGCATTTCCTTTCCGTAGCGTTTCGGTGCGATGCGCGTGAGCTGGTCGTCGTCTTTCGTGCCGTGGCGTGTCCAATAGCGCAAGAACGCATCGTTGGTCTGCTGCCCTTTTGAAAATCTCCCACTCGTGCGCTTCTTCGTCCTCCGCCCCAAGAAGGGCGCGCAGCGGTGCGCTGCCGAACGTCTCGCTGCCGCCGCTTTGGTGTTCTGCATCTCAAAGGCGACCGTCCGTCTCGAATGAATGCCGCCGAGATCGTACGCGCTGCCCCGTCTTCCCGCCCGCCTGTACAGCTGCCCTTTCTTTTCATTTTGAGGCGGTGTCTTTTGTGAGAAATGCGCGCATACCGAACAGAACAGCGTCCCGCTGAGAATGGTCGGGTGATGAAGAAGAGATACGCGTGTGTATGTGTGTGTCTGTGATGGAGCTCTCGTTGATGGTCGGCCGAGGCTCTGTACAGCGCAGCGGTTGTCTGCGCTGGGGTAGTGTATTCGCCATACTAAACCCAAATTTAGGAGTCCGGGGCTTGGCTTGGGCAAATGTAAAAGCCTGTGTGTTCTCTTTTAATTCTCTGTTCTTTTCGCCCCCTTGTTCAGTCTGGATGACATTCATTACTCTCTGTGTACTGACTGGTGAGACTCGTTTTTGTGCGTTCCGTGTAAATGTGTGTGATTTTTCTGGCTTTTACGTGACTCTTTTTCTTGTGTGTCCGATTAGCACTTGAATCTCGAATATTCTAGAGTGTGCTGGCTCGTCTGATTAAAATCGTCTCTCAGCTCTGGAGAAAATCCTCCACTTGCATTGAACTTAGTGCATAAGAAGATGCGACTAATTCTCACCGCTGCAGTGTGGTACCGTTGGAATTGACAGTAATGAAAACGCTTAGTGTGCACACTTACGGCCTCTTTGCTGCTGTCGCGTAATTATTATTTGCTTTTTCGGTACTGAATCAAACGATTTCTGAGTCTGGCCACTCCCTACTTTCGTGTGGTACTGCCTTCATACTGACGTCCGGCCAAATGAAACAGAGAGTGGAAGTTTGTGTAATAAGGCCCCCAACTTCACCAGCGGGCCGTGGTTCGCTTTATGAGTGCATGAGAGTGCTGGCGCAGATCTTCACGAAAGCTACCAGCCTTTGCGAGAACCTGAAAGCTATTTTTTCTTTTCTTTTCTTTCTTTCTTTTTTTTTTTTTTTTTTTTTTTTTTTTTTGCGGTGGCTCGCTTAAACCTCCACCTAGAGAAACATTTCATTGTTAAAGAAAAAAAAAGATTATTATTTTTAATAAGCGTTCTCTGCGTTTCTTACATGGTCCACGTGCGTGTAATTTGCCGTGTAAGAAACAAATCGTCCTCGAACTACTTTTTCCTCGTCGACGAAGTTTGTGGCTAGGATGTGACACAAGACGCTGTTGTACGCATCTCCTCACGTCGAGGAGTAGCGGTAGCGCGACGAACAACACGCCAAAATTGTCGACCTCTCCCCGGAAGGTGGCCTGCCCTCGAATGCCCCTTTAGTTCCTTCACCCTCACGAAAAGCGTTCGCCAAGATGAATGCCGTCGTACATCGCAAAGGTGATCGACTACCGCGGGTGCCTCTTCATGCTAGACCTGCTTCTCAAGGGCAAAGCGAAACACACTGAGATCGGTGTTCTTGGTTCCTGGAACAGCGTCGTAGGAGTTCACATTCATGAGATGAAGAACCTCAAAGCCGGCAGGCAGTACGAAGCACAGGATAAATAATAATACAAAAAACATGCCTCAAAAGATTGCACTCACATGAAGCGCAAAAATGCAGAAATTCCGCAGCATGGCTTTTGCGGCGAGGCAGACCCAGAAACGCCCACGCACGGTGGGCAATTTGCATAAGTTACGGAGAGTCGGTGCTCAGCTAGAAACCACGGTGGGCGGCTGCACGTGCGACGGTTGATGCTGGGGATTGGGCATTGCTATAAGGAAAGAATGGGCGGCAAACGGGATTTAAAAGCCGCTTTGATGGTGTATAGTTGGCGGCCGAACCTCCTCTCCTTTCCGTGTCTCTGCGTGTGGATAAGCCGCAGAGACGTTTCGCTTTGACAGGAGCAACGGGCTTATACTTAACCTTCCTTCTTGTGAGTTTCCGCAATGTCATATCCGCAGAAAACGGTGGAGTAGGCGCGCTCATTGACGCGTTTGTCATTCTTTTTCTCTAAGACCGCCCGCGTATGGTTCTTTCGCGGTAGGAATCTTTCCGGAATCTCATTTTTGCTTGTCGTTCTTCAGGCGTTGGTGAAAAGCACGCTTAGGAGGCAATGCGAGACTTTCAGCGAAACTGCATTGCTCGCTCTCGAAAGAGTGGCCCATTAATCATTTCGCCGGAAGTCTTCCATTGTACAGAGTGCACCGGTCCGTCACATATTCGTTTCAAGAAGAAAGCATACACGTGCGTAGGGAGAGGGGGGCGGGAGGTAATGGGGAGGAGAAAGGATTACATCATGCAACGCACTGGATGCAGAAAAAAAAAAAAAAAACAGAAAAACAGGGAGTCACGTGTTCTAGCCTATAGATGTTAAACTTCAGGTATTCGACGCATATTTGTTGATAAGAAGGACATCAAAAGAAGGCGCAACAAGAGGTTTTGTGTTGGCACGTGTACAGAATTATTAGGATGCAACTCATGCTTTTTCGCTCGACCTCCACTCTCGTCCAATTTCAGTTACTAACTTGAGAAAATTAAATGATCCTTTTTCCTCAATATCCACCGTCAGCGTTGCCGGTTTTATGAGGGAAAAATTACGATCATGGCTCTGGCAGGTGCAAGTTGGCAGGTGCCACGGCCAGGCGCTGATTCATTGGTGGGTTGTGCGGGGTCACGAGACATGACATGGCCAAGTTGGCAGGAGCGGCCGACTAGGTGAACTCCTTGGAAGTAGGAATCGAGTCTTGCGGGGTGCTCGAATTCTGAGTCCGACACTCTTCTCCTACACCTGCTGGCTTCCCACATTAGCTTATGACTACATGCTAATGGGTTTGTGTGTGAGTAACGGATGCACAAATAAAGGGTTTAGTAATTACACTAGTAGCAAATTAAATAAGCAGGAGCCGGCGGTCGGGAACCAATAGCGCTGTCCCTTCATAGCCTTTTTTGTTATCAGATTTCTTTCAAGTTGGGCTTGTATTAATCCAGAGGATTTAAGCCAGATCTTTTTGATAAGGTAGCCTGCATCCGTAACAAAAGCTAACGGCAGAACTCTGTGAAGGGAGATATAATTTCCGGTTTAGTTGTTCGACCATTAAAAGCGGGATGCAAGTTTGTGCATAAGATTTCATACGGCAATGTACACATTGATCAACCGAGAACAGTTTCGTGCCACGGTTCATACTCGAGGAACGAAGTGTAGATGCGCCCATGTTTGAATTCGGGTCTCCAGCGTATACTATTTGCACTCACTATAAGTGGGCTCTCGTTTCTCCTACGCTTTTATTAATTTACAGTCATTTTATATTATTACAAATCTCCTTCACTTTTATACTTACGCACATAAGCCGTGGCGCAACCAGTGGTTATTTCTTTGCTGAAAACTGCGTGCTCAACACAAAACGAACGAAAGCGCTTTTTCGTAAGGCGTGTAACGCGCTCACGGCAAGAGCCGCTTGCGGTCACAGGGGTGTGGAGCTGAAGTAAGGACGTCATTTACGTCTTAAGCATCGACAAGGGGGCGCGACCGAGCGCGAGCAATGGCCGGTGGTCTCCGAATACTTGTTACATCGTACGCCGCAAAGACCGTTCTGCAGAACAGACCGCTGTGTGCGTGTGTGTGCGTGTGGGGGGGGGGAGACGGCGATCGAGGGACGCCCTTTTCTCGCCCGATGAGCCCCAGTCACGACTGGCCTGTTCGGCGTGCCGGTCGCCGCCGCGCTCCAGGCATATTTAATAGAAGAGGTCAATTAATAGCGGCCGAAGAAGACTCTCGCGGTCATCTCTTCTGCCGCGGAAGGGGGGGGGGGGGGGGGCGCAACGCCGAGCTGAGCCACGCCCCTCAAATGGCGCTGCGGCGTGTCTCAGGCCACTTAGGGGTGCACTGCTGCGGCCACAAGAGAGGCGTGCGGTTCGTTCTTTCTTCCTTGCTGAGGTCGCGGGCGCAGCTCCGGGCGCGCATTAAGAATATCACGGAAGCGTCGCAAGACCAGCTAGAAAGCGGGGGAGAGAGGAAGAGGACAGCTAAATGTACGCGTGGACGGCGTTCACCGAGAGAGCCGTGATGTTATGTGCCGTCGCCGCCTTCGCTTTCTGCGGAATGACGCTTCGTGGTGGTGGAACGCTCGCGGGAGAGAAAAAGAAAAAAAAAAAAAGTGAATGCGTGCGAGCACGTCACACACTGCCGATGTTCTCGCGAGCGCTGTGCAGCGGTCTTTAAGGCGACGACGGTGGGGCTGAGTAGAGGAGGGGGTTAGGAAGTACACGACCCGCAATTTGCGGCTCTTTCATGCGGCGGCGGCAGCGTTGGAGGCGTTGGCAGTGCTCGCATTGGGGGGGCGAAAGCGAAAACCGCGTGCTGAGATGGGTGAGTGGGGGAGAGTGCAGGTCTGGCACTATGCGCGGCAGATGTGCCGGGGGGAGAGGTAGCATCGCATGCGTGGAATGGGCGATTAAAAGGGGCAGTGCGTGCGGCTCGCGGATGGAGGACAACACCCGGCCATTAGCGCTCACTGCGAAACTGGGCCCTCCGCTGAGCGCCGCCACGCCCGGAGACGAAAAGAGAAAACGCCGTTCCCTCAGCGTTCGGTCTCGCCGTCGTCGTAGCCGTCGTCGCAGCCGTCAACGCTGCTGTCCCGAGCTTTTACTTCATTAGGGAGAAGCCCCTTGCCTCACGTCCATTAAAAAGGCAGGCCAGATTAGGCGAGATGAAAAAGGGGGTTTATTTCTTGGCTCGGTTCTCTGTACACCCGGGTGGTCTGTCGTCGATGCCTCGGAAGGTTTTTGCGTGAGCTTTGCACGAATCATTTAACGTCCGTTATGGGGAAAGCAGGTCTCGATTAGCAGTATTACGCCGGCCTGGTGGGAATTTCGGGGCTACTAAAGAGTAATGGTGGCGTAGGATGCGTTCAGGAATGATAATGACTGAGTGCGAAGATGTTGCGATGTGAGACTGAGGTTGTCGCGGGCTACTGGCAGTGTTAACCTTGCGATGTACTGCTGGCAGTTGCTGTGCCGTAGCGACACTTCATATAAATAATGGACGAAGGTCGATCATTCGCTTTACAGCTGTTTTTCTGATAAGAAACCAGTCTGCCTCCATCGCCGTTTGCGGACTGGGTCAATGTCATGAAGGTGTTCTTGAAGTCAAGAAGAACTGACAAGAAGCCGTTCTATCCGCTTCGTCAGTACCACCTCAGCAATGCCTGTGATTTGTTAGTGCAAAACCGAATAACTGGAAGCCCTCCACTAAGGTGGTACCACGATTGTTTTCTAGCCGTGATACAAAGAAAGAAAGCATTGCTTACAATTTATGTTCATACGGCGTTACTTTTCGCCTTGTTATCCAAGGCAGGGGATATGTGATCGTGTTGACCTAATCTGTGCTTCTCCCTACCACTTTTATTGTTGCAGATTGTTTGGCACGACAGGCCTGTGCTCCGCATGCAGTAAAGCCATCCCTGCGTTCGAGATGGTCATGAGAGCACGGGGCAATGTGTACCACCTGGAGTGCTTCGCTTGCCAGCAGTGCAATCACAGGTAATTAAGGCAACTATCAGATATTTTTAGATTTCACAAACTTACGTTCTTACTGTTTCTTTCTACCAGTATTTGTGCTGTATTTTTTTTTCCCCATCGAGCTGTTTATGCCCATTCATTTCCCGCGGAGCCCAGTCTCTATGTTACATCCGCGCATTTATCGCGATACTTTGAACTCATGGCTGTTTCTGCCAATATAACATTCATAAAGCAGGCATTGGGGTGGTGAGAAGTCGACATGTCGTGATTATTAGTCCTTAACTGTATGCCCTCCCGTCGTTTCGTTTCTGGACAAATCGCAGGTTCTGTGTGGGCGACCGCTTCTACCTGCACGACAACCGCATCCTCTGCGAGTACGACTACGAGGAGCGGGCCCTGATGGCAGGAGTGCCGCCACCCTTCTACGCAGCGGCCGGCGGCGGCGGCGGAGGTGGCGGCGGGCCGGGCGGTGTGCCGGCACTCAACCACCAGGTGGCCAACCCTCTCCCAGTAAAGCGTCAACAGCAGCATCAGCAACAGCATCAACAGCAGCAGCAGCAACAACAACAGCAGCAGCAGCATACGCAGCAGACGCCTCTGCCTCAACCACAGCCTTCTCAACAGCAGCAACAGTCTCAGACATCTCAGCAAGCACCTCACTCGGTCGACGAGCCGCCCAGGGACGACCGCTCCAGTGGTTACGGCAGTGGTGACTCCCCGTACGACGGTCGGTAGCTATGGCGATCCCCAGCGCCGACCATGATCTGCGCTGCGCGCCCCTTTATCGGCAACGGCGCGACGAAGAAGAGGAAGACCAAGAGGTAGACACGTGAACGGTGGTGACCGAACCGGCCTCGCATACACGAGCATCATGTAGGGGCATCGGAAAGACGTGTGCACCTTTTGCTGGACGAACCCTTTGTGACCTCGTGAGCGTTAATTGTGTAACCGCTGCCTCGCAATCGCGTCACCCGTGTGCCTAAGATTTTCTGGGAACGAGTGGGTGAAGTGTGACTCGAGGACGGTGAACGCGCTGCTGTTTATTTTTTGTTTTTGGGTAAACAAAAGGGATTCCTAGGAAAGGAAAGCAGGAAAAAGGCAAGCCCTGTCTGTTAAATGATTAAGATGGTTGCAGTTTTCTTACACTATGTGCTGTTGTACTCTGCACCTATGACTTACTGTCACTGTGGATTGGCTTGCTGACATTGGCATCATCAATGGAATTTCACACGTTTGATGTGACCTGCAAGTGTGTTAGCATAAGGGACATGGTTGAAGTTATGAAACAAATTTACCTTAATCTAAGTCTTGTTTTCCTGTTGTATGAGTGTTGTGTAAACCATGCTTGCTTCAAGATGCTGCCGTAACTGGGCCTGTTTGTGTAGTTTCAATATACTGCATTCTCACTTTTTCCGTGCTGTCACCCGTTTGCCATGGGTTCGAGTATCCGATAGCCAAGCCGTTTGAAGCATTGAAGATGTCAGGCAGGGAAGGTGCCCTAAGACTGTCATTAACTTCACCTCTGGTGTGCCTCAAATTCTATTCAAAATTAACTCCATGTGAACAATACTTGCAACAGTCTTGTTTTTTTATTAAATGATAACCTCTGGGTACTTAAATTAACTAGCAGTGAATTGATGTAAATACACAAATAGCACTGGGTGCCGCTTCCCCACATTGTCTACCACGGATGAAGAGTGCTTGGAGTCCTCACCAGTGTGACCCACATGTGATCGATTCCCTATCCCATCTGTGACTCTGCGCCGATGCCTCCCTGCTTGATGCAGCTCTTGCAGCTGTTTCTCATCGTGTGTGATCAAGGAAGATGTAACACACTGTTGCCTGCATGCGACGAGTCAGCCATCGCCGCTGGAATTCTAGACTGCCGCCTTGTTCAGTCCTTGTGTGAATACTGCTCTACATCCAAGAGATGTCCTCGAGAATAACAACACTGGCAAACCCTTCCATGTGAACAGCCATTCCCACGTACTGTGAAAGCTAACTGCCCTTTGAGACCGAGCAAAAGTGTCCCTTGGTGCGGTGTTTTCATGTTTCGTGACCTGCATATGGTTTTGTTTCCTCTTTTCCCCGTGTAGAGCAGCTTGAGTATTTATATTTTTCTTGTGTTCTAGTGAAGAGAACCAAATCCTATCGGAAGGATTGGGGGAAAGGATAGTTAATTTCTTTTTGTCAACAAAATTTTGCGAATTGTAGTGCAATTGATATATAGATATTCACAATGTTCAAAGGTTCTTTTTTACTTGTCATGACTCCCGTATTTCGAGGAAATGGCGGGAGCGATGGTTGTTTATTTATTCAACTTTTTTATATCATAACCAGCAACAGACTTTGTTTTGTTCTTGGGTATTGTGTGAAACGTTCCTGCAGTGTTAAGCTGAAGTTTCCACGGGCATTATGTTTTTCAGAATGAAAGTGCGCGAAGAGGACACGTTTTAAGCACTAGCACGTGCGCACCTCTGATGAACATATGTGTAAAGACCATTGTCACAAAATAGACGTCCCCTGTACAGCCCGTATGTTTCCTCTGGAGTACCATCAGTGGAACTGCGTGGGAGTCCTTTACGCGGTTCGCCCCTTTGCACCCTGCAGAAAAGGGAGAGAACATTGGGTGCCTTGTGAGAAATGTCTTGTACATACAGGCGTGTTGTTCTTAAACGACATTTTCCCGCAGCCGGTAGGACTCTTTTCTTTTTCTTCTTAACTATTTGTTCCTGGTCGTCGTTTGCGGCCGACAGCTCTCAGCTGTCCATTCTTTTTTTTTTTTTTTTTTTTTTTTTTTGTGCGTGCATAGGGTAGAGGGACGACAACGTCTCTTAACCGTTTCACGGCGTGGTTAAAAGGCGCCTTGGTGATCCAGTGTGCATTCTGCTATGGCATTACCCCAACTAAAGAAAAAAATACACTCACCAAAGATACACCGCTCGCAAATATCCTGCTGCAAAGAATGGTGCCTCCGGGTAGTTGTTGCTTTGACCGGAGATTACCCGGAAGTTGGGTTCAGTCATTAAAGATGGGGCCCTCAAACTATTTTTTTTTACGTGACCTAATTAAAAGACTAGGGCCTTCTCATGGAGTGTTGCTCTTAGTAGTCATGCGTGAAAAGCTAAATGCAAACGAATTTTGTCAGTCCTAAAGCGAGTTACGTGAGGAGGTGACCGCGCTGATAGACGTGCAATAACTCTTTAAGTCAAGCAGTTACTAGTCAAGAGACATTTCTAACAGTTATACAATCTTTTGAAGCACCAGTCTTTGAAAATTGGGATACATAGAAAAAAAATTCTTCCGTTCGCCTACTGTACATCTGACAAGCGTTTTGTCGACATCAGGATGAGCAGTTGGGAATAGGGTGATGCTACCTAAATTTTCTCGGCACTGTTTTTTTTTTTTATGTATATTGCGCGCACGAACACAGTAATGGCGTCCGTGGTGCATTACGTTTGAGCTGTGAAAGTTAGTTGACTGACCAGTGAAACATTTGTTAGCAGACACAATCAAAATTTGCAGGTCAGAATCGATGAGAAAACGTGCAACTGGAATTGAATTATAAGAGCAACAAATTGGATGCCGGTGTCATTCTGAAGGTCTTCTAATGCGAAAGTACAAAAAAGGAAAGTGTGCACTAAATGCAAAATTAAATTTAAGAGGCCGTGATGACTTCTTAGTGCTGGCATTTTTGTACAGAACATGCTGAAGTGCTTTAGGTTCGTTTCCGACTGCAGAATGTTTTGAATGGAGTGTCCACGCGATATCTAGTTCACGTTTCAACTGTTGTGCTTAGTTCTATCAATGAACGCGGGCATCACTTCACAGCGTTTCAAGTGCTGTATGTTTCCCTCCAAGTTTCAGTGAATCACCATGTTTGCTCTTTTGGAATATAATATAATGCTACTTCCCAACTTGTGTGGTTTGTTCATGTTCTCGGAGCGCATTGTGGGCTCCGTTTGCACGTATCCACACGACCCAAGCCTTCACAATATCACACCGAGCAATAAAATGTTGTGTCGTGAATGCTTGCGCGACTCCAGATTTTCACGGCAATCTCGTGCGGAACACTGCGGAGTGGTTATACATCTGCAGTCGCGTAACCTCAAACGAGACGTCAGCTGCTGCTGATCTGGGTACGTACAACTGAGGCGTAGTCGACCCGACGGCGATGCAGACTCTGAGGTGGCGGCTAAAACACGCCACAGAGCGTCCCATTTTGTGCGACAGCGCCAGCTCGCCATTTTATCCGCAGCAACATTGCTGAACATACTGCTATTTAAATACATCGTAGGCTCTGAGGAAGATATTATGACTTTTAACCACCAAAGGAAGATATCAAAGACGGATCTTGCAGCAGGATATTAGAAAAGAAAGAAACAGAAACAAATAATACCGTTTTGAAATGTGAAAGCTATGTGGCCCCAAAGTACAGTCGGCAGCAAAAGTTAGTGGGACGCGGGGGCTCAAGAACAAATGTGTTATAGCTCGGCTTTGCGGCCCGGCAGTTGACTGACTCCAGCAGACAGAGCGCATCAGGCGCCTCCTCATCTTTGAGGCTGTATTTGTGGTACAGTGCAGAAATATCTTTTCATTCGGTCCTCTTTATCCCGTAAAACGTTGACTGCTGCCTGTACTTTAGCCTGTAGCCTAGGGCTTCCGCTGCATGCAGTCATCTCCTCAGTAGCTACCCCTACATATAGGATAATTCAGCATGAAAGCAATGTGCTTTCGAGTAGTGACAGTAATGTTCGTGTAAGAATAGCCTCTTGTATCTTGCCTATAATGAGGGGTTGGACTGGTCGGGTCTCTTTGAAGAAGGCAGCAGAGCAGTTGTTACCTGCTGTGCTGCCTTCTTCCAAGAGATGTGTGACCAACTAGCTCAACGTCCCACTCTATTATTGGTCGTGTCTGTTTATAACCGAGACAAAAAAGATATCTAAACAGAATTCAGTTCGTGAAATTGCGTTTCAAATGAAATAGGTTAGCATTCTTGAAATATGGGTGCCTCAGCTGGGAGGGTGCGAGTAGAAAACACAGAGCAAATGGAGCAAGGAGAAAAGAGGAGGCAGTGCTTTGACAAGGGGACCGTGACAGTGGCACAAGCCGCGAAGAACAGCGCCAGTTAGGTCGGCTACCCCGCCAGCCTGCCAACCCTTGTGCACTTTGTTCCTTGTCGTCAAGAACCGGTATTTGTTCAACCGTGCTGTCATTTAAGACATCGCCTACTTCTTTTGTTGCCGACAGCTCTTGTTTCCGCATTTAGGCACCGCTACGTCATTTTTAAATAAATCGTGATCACTAATGCGTTAATTATCGGTCAATCAAATGACCGGCCTCACAGAAAGTCGAGATAGATGCCAAGTTAATATTGACTGTAAAGTAAGTGTCAATGGTTATTATAAGGTCAGTACAAAATTATAGTTTAGTATATGTTGTTCATTCGTATATGAAAAAAAAAAAAGAAAAGTAATACTCGCCAAAAACTGCACTCTGAAGTAAACATCTAAAAAGGCTCGGGTTTAAAAATGTACAGACCATTAAGTCCGACCTCTACCCATAATAAACAATATATCCTTGAGGATTACCCTAAATAAATAAAGGTTTGCCAGTTTACTGCATTTTCAGTGCAAAGTCAAAAAAACTTGTCGACATGGGTCGACGACATCCAGTCCCACTCTTTGTCGATAGTTTTCTATCAGACACAACGTTCCGTGTGGCATTGCCTCGCCTTTTCTCGATCTCGCCGCGTACCAGAATCATTTTTAGCTCGCCATCTTTGCGGCGCCGTAGAAATAAGTACGTGCGTACTAACCGTTCGCGCTTCTGAATGCGACGCAGCGTCGAGCCTTTAGCCTCCGTCAATGTCGATCTTCATAAGAAGCGTGCTTCGCGTCGTCACGCTACATACCTTATGACGTATGCTTATCACTTTACTTGGCTTACACTCGTCAGCCCGTGGTTGCTCGCGTACACCAACTCCACGTGAGTCCCGTCAACTGTACAACCAAGGTATACCACAGGAGGGTTGTACTGTTAATAGCGACATCTGTGAGACATTATATATAGGTTTAGCATAGATGAGGCGCGCAGGTATAGATTAATTTTACATTATGGGATGAGAGAGAAGCGCCTATAGATGCAGAGGGCAACAGGGGGATATAATTAACACAGGGCTCATCCCGTGTCTGGGGCACACCGGGAGCGGGTTTAGGGTTCACTTTTGGAGGAGGTGGTTTAAAGAGTGTTTATTCAAGATTATCTGTCGAATTATTCAGAACTGCTTTCCTATGTCATTTCTCGCTTCGAGTGGCAGATCCCAGCTCCCCCAAACTCGCCCCACCTCCTCCTCTCTTGCTGCTAATGCAAAGGACACAGGTAAGTTCGTGCACCTAAAACTGCTCACAGCGAATATGCACTGGATTGCTAACAAGGTATGCTATAGCATGTGTCTCGCTTAGCTACAAAGAGATAATATCACTCACGACTCACTCATGATCTCGTTCATCACTAATAAGTAATAGCATGCGTCTCATTCAGGTATACAAGGGGTATACTGAGAGTATATGAATATGTTCGGGAAAATAATTACCGTGACATTTTTAGTAGGATACACTTCTAGCTCCGCTTCTCGGTAAACTCTGGTGAGCATCGCCCTAAATAAACGCCGTCCAAAGCTTAGTGCGTTCCCTTTCATAAAGCTCACGACTGCGCATATTTCAGTATTGTAGCATACTATAGAATACAGGAGAATGTAAAGACAGCCCCGTGGGGCTGTTTTTATGCGAACGTGTGAGATAAACCGGTTCTAGATAGTGCCACAATGTGACAAAGGCTCTTGACGATGGCTTTGAGCATAAATAAATAAGCAAAAGTTCTTGCCAACATGTGACTGATATATGCAACTTGCTGGCGGCTAAATTTGCATGCGCATAAAAGATGGTACATGATACTTCGTGTGCGCTCGTGGTGAGCTGACTTGTGGAAACACAAGTTGTATATCGATTTCCGCCGCCTCAATTTAGGTGCTTCAGATATTAGATGGCGGATACCGGGGCTGACAAACATCTTTTCCTTTCTTTTTTGATATCTAATAATAAAATAACCACATACTACTACTACTACTACTACTACTACGACTACTACTACTACTACTACTACTACTACTACTACTACTACTACTACTACTACTAATACTACGACTACACTGACATGTAGAAAGGCTAATCGTCGTCATCCTCAGACACCTGTTCTGCGCTTCAAATGCTCATTGGTATAGTATATTGCTACAGTCATGGCCTTGTAAAGTCGTTTTAGCATATAGGTACAAAAAGGACCGACTACCACGTCGCTAAAAGGCGGCTTTACTGTGATCGCACACAAAGATAAGAAGGCTGCCAAGGCGCTGTAAGAATAGAAGCGGCTGATGGCGGCGGCGTCTCATCAAGCCGCGACAGCAGCCGCAGGGTGATCAAGCATGTTGCCCTGGTCGAAGAACGGGAGCAGGCGAAGATCGACGACAGCTCCTCCAAGCTTTGCAGGCGTCTGACCGATATCAGTGCGGCTTTCTCAATGTATGAGCAATTGAAAAGTGTGTTACAGCTTTTGAAGCAATGTATTTTATGCACACCTATTCTCGATGATGAGGTCGCACATGCTTTGTGCGAAAAACTCGCGCCCTCAATTCCCGACTGAAATACATATAGTTAGCCGACATTAAGAGCTTAAAAAGACTTCAAATAGGGCCGAGCACGAAAGGAAGGATATTGTGGTTACGCTGAGTGCCCTTCTTTCAGCCTTCAAAGTGATTGCGGGGAGCAACGAACTACCAGGCTTGCTGTTTCCGATGAAACGTGCGCGTAGCACGCGGAACGCGTATACTGTGCGAGCAAGCGCGTCGAAGCATGGCAAGAGAGAAACGGAGGCAAATCACCGGAAGCTCTCCAGCTATGTGGATCAACCGAAACCTGCATCTACCTGCGACGCATTAGCGCAACATTTTTGTTGTTTGGTACCTTTGTTGCGCGTTTCGTTCTTATTATTACTATTACTATTACTTTTTCTTTTTTTTTTTTTTGCTTGCGGGAAGCCGTGAATAGAGCCATGCAGTAGTCAAATGTATGCCACGTGAATATTTTTATACCATTCACTTGTTTAGAGGCTGGATTTCACCTCATTTCATGCGCATGTTCCTGACCTTCAAGTTCTGCAGAGAGTTTGCAAATGTTTTAGAAGTCTAGAATTTCTTTAAACCATGTTGTATGGTTGGCATAAGCAGGAGGACGGAACATTTGGGTACCTGCAAGAAAGTAGGATACGAATTACGGCACTAACAAAATTTTCGCCATAGCGCAAAGAAAGGCATGTGGTATATTTAAAAGGTTGCAATTACTCCCGTATAACTAGAAAGCGCTATGAACATTTAACTTTCCCAGGCGACGTAGGCTATGAGAAACAAAGTAGTGGAATGTTCAGTATTAATTTAAACTACCTTGAAAGCCTCACCTTGTCGCTATCTTCGGACGCTAAACACTGACGAAGCTAGGTGCCTCTCGCATTTCTCCTGAATCGAAACGCGGCCACTGCGGCCGGATTCGAAACCGATTTATTGCCCCAGTAGCCGTGCCTAACTACTGAGCCACTGAGGCGGGTCAATTACTCGAAAGCAGCCGTTAGTAAGTCACTTGCTTCTTTTTCAAAGAAACCTTGCGATTTTCATTAACAGTTTCGCTGGTAGTAAATACTACGTTATAACTTCATAGGCGTGTTCCTTGAGGATGAAAAACTGCTGTAAACCCGCATTGCGAGTTGTGCAATTTAGGCCTTGTACGTGCCAATGGGAATTTAAATTATTTAGACTTGATCATGTAATTCGAAAAGCCATATTTATCTAACTAAATAGAAAGAATGACAAAGTGATAGTACTTGTCATGAATACCCATAAACACTATTTCTGCCTAACAGCCACTGCACTCAATCGTATATATATATATATATATATATATATATATATATATATATATATATATATATATATATATATATATATATATATATATATATATATATATATATATATATATATATCCTTGTTCGCTTGTTCATAGAAATAAACTCAAACTCCCACCCTTATGTGATACCGCCATAAAAGGGAGTCCTTAGGGTAATAAAACTGAACTGAATTGGCATGGAAATTGTCCGACGTGCGCCTATGGTTTATAATGCAATGACTTTAGTTAGGCATCATTCAAATACAGGTGAATACATATTCGAAAACGGTCGTGCCGACCGTCTGACTCCACAAAGAAAATAAATGAAGAAGTTGCACGTCGGGGCTTGCTTTTGACGTTGTATATATGAACTTAAGTTTCCGGCTCCCTTCATGCGGTTCAGCTCGAATAACTGACGAGTAAAATAAATAAATAAATAAATAAATAAATAAATAAATAAATAAATAAATAAATAAATAAATAAATAAATAAATAAATAAATAGGCGAGAAGGTTAGGAGCAGGCCAGAGCGTGCTTAGGGCTTGTACTACTCCTTCGTAGAATACCATCAGGACAGTAGGGCAAGCCGCGGCTCCCGGACGTGAAAAGCTATGCGCGGAGAGGAAGGGTCGGGAGAGGGCACCGGAGTCGCGCGTGCGCTGCACGACTCACGGAAGGCAGCCGTGCCCCGAACCGGAGCCGCGTCCTTGGTCGGTGCGGCGACCAGCAGCGTCGGGCGGCCAGCCGGTGCACCTCGCCTTTCTCCCCGCCTCCAGCTTGTGTCCGACAACCGTGCCGCACGCGGATTTTGCGCAGGTCCGGAGAAGACGCGCGCTCTCAGTGCTTCTCGCGCCGGCGCTCCTCCGCAAAGAGCGAGCAGCAGCAGCAGCAGCACGGAGGTCACGCACAAGAGATCACCCCCACGGGAAGCGACGACGAAGAAGGGATTCTGGTGCTACATCGCCGGCGCTGGGCTCCCAGCGGACAGGACTTGTTTCTCGAGGCGGCGACGCAGAGAGAGCTGAATTGCCGAGGGAAGTAAAAGAAGATACAAAGGAGACCTCGCATGCGTGATGAGCTTTGCGTGGCTCCTATATAACGGGGCGAGCTAGGCGTTTTTACAGCGCTTACTGCTCGCTGCTGCTACTCCGGCTCCTCTCTGCGCTCAGACGCACGCACACACATGCACCGCTCGGGGTTCCTCGGAGAGGCGGGCGAGCGTGGCTGCACGCGCGGCGGCGGCGGCGAGATCCGGCGATTCGCCTAAGTGGCGCACTTCCTCGACCCCCGGTGGGCGCACACGCAGTGTGCATTTGCGTTTCAAATGGAGGCTTTCGCGAGGGGCGGCGCGCGCACGACGGATGTGGTCCCGCGGTTAAGAGCGGGCGTTTTCCACCGGCCATGCTTCAATGCGGCGGCGGACACCCGAGACGTCGGCGGCGGCGGCGACGACTGTATTTCGCGTGCTCGGGCACCGGAGCGATTTTGGCCGCTCCTATGTGCGCTGCCCAACCGCCTTGCAACCCCTCACCCTTCTCTCAATTTATAGATGCATTTATTGCTTGCCGTGCACATCTCAGTCTGTGCGACTGCGGCTATTCAGAGCCCGGATTTTTCCAGTTTTGGAATTCGGCCTCGATCGTTGCGTAAAAGCGTTTTAGGTCGTATAGATAGCGTTGAGAGGGTGAAAGGGAAGAAGAGAAATAAGAATTCGAATGCCTGACTGTTTCCATCCTCGACATTAGCGGAGAAAAAGCACGTGTCTCCCTCTCTCTGTTCCTCTTTCCTCTACCGTTTTCCTTTTTATTTTAGATTGAGGCATCGGGCATTCCCGGAAAGCGAGCCAGCTTTTTTTACTTCAAATGCGATTCACGCCGACTCGAGAGTGCAGCGCATCAGTGAATAGGTGCAATGATGCGATTTTAGCCCTTGCACCTTGTATTGTGCTTGATACCATTACATCGGGACGAAATTAGTCTGTTGAATTACTTCTCTTCCAGAGCGCCCAAACCTCATCGGTAGAATCGAATATCTGGAAACTAGAGCAGTAGGGATGCGAGCAACTGACGAAGCGGACAACTATAAGGCATATTATAAGGCACATTATAAGGGACAACTATAAGGCACGCGGACAAGCTAGCAGCGAAGAGTCTAAGAAAGCGCCGTAGAGTGATTTGGTGCTGTAGTCAGCGGGACAGGGTGGACCATAAGAATTTAATGAAATCGTACGCAAAGAACTGTGTCGTAGCGACCTCATTCTGTAAATGAATGTCGCCGGCTGTTTGTAAACTCAGAGCATGAGGCGCGGCTGGTTGCTGTCAGAAAATAGCACACGGAAATGGTGACCTCGCCATTCTAGCTTTCCATCTCTGCATATATTTATAAAAACGGATTGTTGTTTAAAATATCGTATGATTATTCGTATCTTTTCGCGTGGATGAACTCATACGTGCGCATAATTATCAGCTGAAACTCGCGCTATGACGACCAACAAAGTTTCTTTTTTTTTTATTTATTTATTTAATGATACTGCGATCCAGTACAGATCATAGCAGGGTGGGGGAAAAATCAAATACAATCATATAAACACAACTTCAAATTTATAAAATTCATAACATTTGCAGGCACTTTTCAAATATTACTACACTATTCTGAGTACCAGTCTCGCTCTTAAGTTCGTTCCACTCAGTAATTGTCCTAGGAAAAAAAGAATATTTAAAGCAGTTATTTCGCGCATTCAAGGGAGTTATTGTCAGATCGTGCCTTTGTCTTGTGTTATAACGTGAGAGTAAACACAGGAAGAGTGATAATAGCTGTGTTTTGTTACTTTTGGGGCTAAACGCACAAAACTCCGCTTCTTGTTTCGCCCCCGCTCATCCCTTGTATAATACCATCAATCATTGACACCATAATATTTGATGTCACGATATCTGAATTTGCTGGAATGTACGCGTCGGAGCCATATGGTTCCGATTTCCAGCCAGCCGATTTCAAATGCGAGTGAGAGATTCAGCTACACTATCGAGATACGAAATACTGGTTCAGACAAGCTGCCCCCGTTGGCAAACAAGTGAAAATTTATGCAAGTTTAACGCGAAAATTTTCAACATACGCGATTTCATCGGGGCTGTTTTCTGCAATTTACCATTACTCTCTCTTCATGCTTTTTTTTTTCTTTTTCTTTTTTTAGCCAGGCGTAGCGAAACAACCGGACGAATGGTAGCTACCGAAAAAAAAAAAAAGTTGAAAATGTCTCGGGAGGATGGACCGTCGAAGGTCCGGCGGCCTTCACCAAACTTTCTCATCACGTCATACACGAACACTGTGTGGGCGACTGGGCGGTGTCCAGTTCAAAGCACACGGCGAAATGTATTTGTTGAAGGTCCGGAGCGGAGAAATATATATACAGCAATACTGGACACTCATGACGAAGCGATTAAAAAGGCTGCTCACAGAAAGGCTCTCCCAACGGGCGGAAATGAACTGGCGGATTTAATGGCTGTCGGCTGGGCGGAAGAAGTCTTCGCGTGACGTGAGGTGACCACAAGCGGGCTTTCAGGAGTCGAAACAGAAAAAAAGAAAAGAGAGAGAGAGAAATAACCATCGTCTCAAGGCAAGCAATGGAGCCAAAAAAGGAGAAAAGAAACAATATCAAAGCGGCAGCAAAAACGCTCAATCAAAGCGCAAGGCGAAAATCACACCAATGCGCAACAGTCACGAAACAGAAATGCTGAGCCATAAGACACCGAGATAACGGCAAAGCAATGACGCCGAAATCAAAGCAAAACTCGCGTGGTCCGTTATGTCTCTGTGTGAAGCAGGGTGGGGAACCGAGGCGACCGGCGGGGAATCCGGGCGCGTTCGAGATAGGGTCACTTCCGTTCTGAAATGTCTCTTCCACTCCATTCGTCCGCAACAGTCCGCACCTTGCGTAACGCCGCCGCCTCGCAGACGCGGAGATAAAGCCCGCAGCGGTATACTAGAGTACAAGCCCGAAAACGACCTTCCCTTCGCAGTTGGCCGTGGCGGCGGCCGACAAGAGAAAAGGAAATGGAAGAAAGGGACATTCTCGAACCCATCCCCCCTCCTACCTCTCTCGGCGGCGACAGCATCCAACGCTCTCGCTCCTCTCCGTATTTCTGCCCGGCTATCGGCGTGTTCCCGGCGATGCGATATAGCTGAATACCCCCATCCCCTCAGCGGCCGAGAAGAAAGGCCTCTCGCGGGCTAAGGTATATAATATCGGCGACCACCGAACGGAAACCCCGTGGACGCACGCCACATCAGTTGGCTGCTGTCCCTCCTCCGCACTCGGCAGCCCGCAATGCCGCGAGCAGCGGCGGGCAGCGCAGAACGCAGCAGGCGCCGGCATCCTGCGGCTGTCGTCGATTATTCCGATTTCCTCCCCTTTCTTTCGGACCGTTCTTTGTGTGGTCTGCAGCCATCTCTTTCTCGGTGTACGTGTGTGGACGACTGATTCCTTCTGGTTGGTTCCTTTTATGCGGATGCCGTCCGGCAGCAGCGTCGGCAACGCTTTCTTGCCTCGAGCGGAATGGACAGAGCGCGCAGCGGCGCTTGACCAGAAGAGCGCTATAGATAGCGGCCGTTGATGCTCGCTTTGCCGTCCGCCAACGCTGACCGAGCCATATAGGAGCGCAGTACTCGGCCCTTCTCTTTCACCGCCGTTACTATCGGACCGGAATCGTACACGATGAGGCTCTAGACATCCAAAGGGACAAGCAAAGTGAACCGCTGAGACGTCCGTTCAGTGTTTTGCTTTTCTACGGTGTTTTCTTTTACTCTGTTCGCGCGAGCTACACCGTGTAGATGAGAGCAAGACCGGCCACTGCCGGGTTTGGTGGGGCAGTGCAGTCGTTGTATGTGGAGTGGTCAGTGCAGAAACTGGAGCTTTTGTATCTCCCGTCGTCCGCATGATTGCTGCAGGCGAGAAGGGGGGACGAGCCGATATGGGGTGTCGCCGATAGCGCGGTTTAGTGGCGCGTGTCATCAATGCAGCGAGATGAAGCCCTCGAGCGGCGCCACGATGCGAACGGTCTTGACGATGACGGTGGTCGTTTCGCGCTGAGAGAAGGCTGGAATATAGAGAAAGAAAAGAAAATAGGGAAGTGTGGTGCCGAGCAACCTATTTGCGCCCCAGCCTCTAGATATTTGCGCCCAGATAGCGAAGATTAGTGCTTAGGGCGATGCGCTTAGGCGGAAAGTATGAGCTCTCGCAGTTACACTCTGCGCGTCTCTTTTTCACGTCGCTATGGTATACCGGCTGCCCCATTTTTTTTTCTTTCTCTTTTGTCATCAGCATGATATTGCTTCGTTGAGTGTCTGGATTAAGCTCCATACTCGAAGCGAGAAGTCTTTGGGAATGGTGTATGGAATTGCCACGTTCAGGCGGGGCTCAACCACGTATATATTGGCCCTTTATATTGGCCACTTAGATACACACGCAGTTCTTTCCGAGCTCAACAAATGGCACATCGTTAACGGTATGCGTGGATCATTATGTGTCAAAGTGCTTACTTGGTATGGCGTATACACTTCGGTCCTATGCTAGGGACAAAAACCATTTCGGTCAGCTCGAAGGGCTTTTGTAGAAGGTCAGCATCTTGCGCCCACTCAGTAAAGAAAACTGATCATTGTGCCTGAAGTGTTATGTAATTCGAGGATCGCCAGCGACCTATTCTAATTTGAACTAACAGGATACTCATTAAGCTGTGTCTCTGCCCAAGCATTTATAGTAGCCGCTTTCGCCGCCCTTCACCTTCACACTTGCAACCACGAATACACCTCTATCCAGGCATCAGTGAATAAAGTTTCTTTTTTTTTCTTCCTTGAGCTAATTCCGAACTTCAGATGCCATAAAAGCTGACTGCCATTTCTCTTTTCTAGTGCACTTAAGTTTTTTTTTTAGAAAGGCCGCTATGGGGCATTTTTCATAGAAATCTGGTTTTTACTTGAACCGTTTGAAACTATATATACCTGCACCTGGGACACTGTCCTGCACCACCTGAACGTATCTGCCACCGGGCGTTTTCGCTGCTTTACCCGTGTTGCTTACTTCCGGCGGAAGCGGCATCGAAAACATTACATCTTGCGTGACTGATTTTTCATGGGATCTTCGTTTTCCACTGTTCTTCCCTGCCAGTAAATCTACTTGTTGTGTTAAGCATACTGCCCTCGGTTAAAACTATTGGACATACATGGCTAGCTCAGTCGGAGTGCAGCTGGCCAATTCAGGGACCGACTCGGGCCACGTGCCAGCCAGTAGAACAGGGCTCATACTATTGAAAACGGAACAAATTCCATTTATCTCCTTGCATAGACTAGAAATGCGAAAACACGAGACTAGAATAACTGTAGAGAACAGCATGAGCCCATACTGCCCTATCATGTTGTTCGCGAACGTTTTAAGACCGAAGCGTTGCAATCAGTCGTTATGCAACTGCACCTGCTAATATCCAAAGATTAATACGACGCTGATAAATTTACAGTACGAAATAGAAGCTTTACTCTGTAACATGTTCGGCTTAAAATTAATTCTGGCTCGGCTTTGAGATTCATTGGAATGATATTTGAGCGACATAGTCCAGCAAAAGAAGCACGGCCGTCCCAGCATATTTGCAACTGTTTCATGGAAATATTTTTTCTAGACATTCACATTCCGCAGACATTCTCTGTAGACTTGGTAATTGGAAAAAGGTTCTGCCTGCGTTTTAGCCTTATCAGAAATCTCGCAGTTTTACGAAATTCTTCTGAGAATAATAAAGAATAAATATTGAGATGCATATTCCAAGGAACAATATCCTCCGCGCAATTCACTTCGAGCATTCTAATAATCCAGCTACCCTTTAGCGAACTTCGCTTCCCACATCCGACACCGTATGGGGAGGCTGCACGTCCGCCACGCCGGAAGCAGGCCTCGTTGCGCCACGTGTTGCCAGCCGCGGTGCGCATAGGAAAACATCTCCAACGAAGTAGCGGGCGTGTGCCGAACGAGAAACCGCGCGCCAAAACGTGCGCGCCCGCGCGCGGAAACGCAGTAAGCATCTATCAGTGAGCGCCACCTTGCTCGCGAAGGGCGCAGCCCCGCTGAGAACGCGAGACGACGAGCGGGACTCGATAAGAAAAAAAGTCCGCCTTCCTCCGCCTGGGACATCCGACAGCGGTGCGCTATATCCTGCCCTACACTTGGAGAGCGTCGCCCGTTCAAGGTGGCGACGCCGTTGCTGACACCGGCGTGGACGGAAACGCCGAATCGAGAGAGAGCGCTCGATGGTATAGAGGAAGCAAATCTTTCCGGAGACGAGACGCTGTCAGCAGCCGCCAGCTTGACTTACTTCCTCCCGATACTCCGCGCAGCGCGCGCGTTTCTAAATAAGCTTAGAAACAGTGCGATAGTGGCGTGTTTCTAGCGCGTACTTGTGCACGAACACGTGCGCGGTGTTGTATTGTTCCGATGACCGCGGCAACACGTTTCCGTTGCTTACGCCTCGCTTCAGGCGCTTTTTTGCAGTGCGTGGCACTTGTATACTTACACGCGATCACATGCGAAATCCCTTGAAAGACACGAGAGGCGGCTAGGAGGAGGGGGTGGAACTTAGGCAGTGGAGTATGCACAGAGTTTTTTTTTTTTTCATTTATTTTTTAATGTGTGTGTGTTACCACGAAAAATTGTTCTCGCACAAAGGGAGAGATTCGTCGATGTCCCCTATCCCGCTCCATACGATAACATTCCAAAAGTCATTTTTTCTCCGCACTGCCATGGATTGGAACGACCTTCCCGACCACATCGCCTCACTAACCGACATTCATCATTTCAAGACTGCCATCGAAAGATATTTTTTATTGTAGCCGCCGTACTTCAAGCCCACCCCTCATGTAATACCCCTTAAATGGGGCCTTTGAGGATTGAATAAATAAATAAATAAATAAATAAATAAATAAATAAATAAATAAATAAATAAATAAATAAATAAATAAATAAATAAATAAATAAATAAATAAATAAATAAATAAATAAATAAATAAAACAATAGCACGGAAAATACGACATTGTCGTTCTCGCCATTGTGGGCAAAAAATTGGGAGCGTGCCTCCGGTAGTTGGCAGGTGACGTGGCTAGGCATTGATTGGTCGAACGATTTTCCGACGTCACGAGACCAGATGGCATGGTTGAGATGGCAGGAGGGCAGGAAATTGGAATCGAGCCAGTGAGCCTTGGATTCCGACTCAAGACAAGAGGTTGTGCAGGTACGTTCTCAAGACTTTGTTAAACGTGATTATACGTGTACGTCGGGTGGTCTCTAACATGTAATGTGGTGCCTAGTGGTACGAATTAAATGGTGAATGATTAAGCTAGTGGCTAAGCGTATGTACAGTCTTTGTCAAAAATGTAGAGCCCAGGGGGTCTCCTTCTGAGCCACTTTGTTCCGCTTGTAATGCATCTTCAGTGTTCCGAATCGTTCCATGGTAGTGATTTTTTGTTCTACCCTCTCCAATGGAAAGAACTTCGGCTAATGCCAAATCAGCGCCACTACACGGCTCAGAAGCAGACCCTGGGCTCTACACTTTCGACAAAGACTGTACGCTAACGATGATCCGCAAAGGGAGCCGGCAGACGAGAGCCAAAACGATGTGGCAGCGAGAGCCAGCGGAAAAGCTACGTACACCTTCCCCTTCCTCGCTCTCTCTTTGTCCTTTGCACCCTTTGTGTACAACGGGGCAGGAGCCGGGCGAGGGGTGGCTTTGTTGTCGACACCGAAAGACAGCGGGAAGATTTCCCCTTTTATCTTCCTCTTATCCCTATACGGTCCAACTGAGGGGCAGCATGGAGGCCAGACAGGCCGCCACTGCTTCGGGCGTATACATGTATATATAGCCCCGTCTCCTTTTCGTCCATACGCCACTAACGACTGACACCATCAGGCCACTGCTTAACCGGCTAGCAGAGTCTGTGACCCCATGGCGGCTTTGAGCTCCGGTTGATCGGCGGTGCGAAATGCCTATTGACGGCAGTTCACTCTCGGCAAGCTTGCAGCGTCATTGGGGGATTAACTTTTTGACGGGTAGCCTTTCCACCACTTGCCATTGATAGCGCATGCAGTCCGCGCTTTTGGGTTCAGCTGCTTGTGCGTCAACAAGGCGGCAGGTCGACCAAATGGGTGGCGGCGGAGAGCTTCGGGCTCTCTGTGCCGACGCGGGAGCTGCCCTCTACACCTGGTGCCTAGTCGAGTGTCCTCCAGGACCCCTACTGTGGGAAATAAAGTTTTACCAAACCGAACCAAATGGGAGGCGCTGGGTGTCATCGAGACATCAGTCAGCCGGCGAGACATGACGTGCGGAGACGGACCAGCTTTGTCGCAGAGACCATCGAAATGCGGCGGAATTTCGGATGCAGACTTATGTCCCGGATGTCGCTTCCCGGATCGAAACGGTTGGCGGTGTTCGGACAGCAAGAGTGCACGTCGTGGTTGTGATTCGTAACCATCCACTTTGGCAAGAAAGAACAAGGCTGAGGTATGGCTGGTGCCGTCCCAGGGCGTGAACCCAGGATACCATTAATGATTTCAAGAGTACGAAGTATGGCCAAGCCCATTTAACGGGTCTCTTTGGTGGAAAGTGAGATCCTAATTTAATAAGTAATCAAAACGTTTTCTTCCAGTATAGAACCTACTATTCTGCTTAATGCTGGTTTTGTTCAATGTACATAAAGCTGAAATAACTTAATGCCTCCGAAGTTTAGCGCAGAAAGTATTACAATGAGGCAAATTTGATGAAGGGAGCTGTTGAGCTCGAAGGGGGCTTAAGTGTCCACCATTTTAAAGCGAAGACATTATATAGAGGCCCAATTACGCTAACTTCCATTGGGCGTTGCTGTCATCACTCGATGTTCACTAAGGGACTGTGGCTCCAGAACACCTGCGCTTAGTGTCAAAATTTTGGCGTAAGCTTCTTCGAGCAGCTTCCATGTGGTGTTGCACCATTTCCTTCCCCCTTTAGCATGCAACCGCTCGTCAAGTTGGAGGCTAGCTTGTGATAAGAATTCGAACCGGCAAAATATGTGTACCTCCAGTTGTATGTCTTATCACCTCAGCACACCATGAGATCTAGAGGGGCGTCGCGAGAGGTGGAGGTGTGTCGGAGGTGTCGTCAGATAAGCTGAAATCTAAGCTAAAAATGCACAGAGCGCTTCGCGCTACCGATTACGTGGTCACCCTACCGATCACGTGCCCGGATGCCGCGGCGCAACATGTAGACTCCCAGTAGACTCCCTACTTGGGCGCGGGCGTCTCGGCCACGGCCGTTCTCGAGAAAGGGCGCGCGCTCGGCATTCCCTCTGCCATATATCAGCCGTCCGCAGTCAGTACTAGCGGCCGATTGTGCGCGAACGTATGCTATGTACAGTGAGCAACAATGGTGCTCGTGTCAGGCCTTGCAAATGCGTCGACTCCGAAGGGGCACAACGACGCCAGGCGTGTGAAGAGAGTATATCGCCCATTACCGACTAGCCGTCTCGTTGTCTTACAATTTGGCACCTCTCGTCGCTTTGTAGTGAGAACGCTTGAATATCGCCTATCTAGTGCGTAAAAGCATGTCGCTACATTTGGAGTTGCATTGCAGCCACAAACAGTAATGCTCTCGCATTCCCACACGTAAGCAGCATTAAATGTTTCAAACGATTTTTTTTCTCCGTGCATGAACGTCTACATATATATGCTGAAACTGCAATAGAAATGACCGAGGTGCCGTTTTAGCAAAATGTTTTAATCAACTGTCCCGGGCGTTCAGACTTGACAGGTAAAACCACACCTATAGTGCCGAGAGTGACCCCGGAACTGAAAATAAAAAAAAAATAAAAATAGGAATAGACGCTAAGATGACGGAGAGGAGGCACTGAGGTTTGGCTGGCGTCGCTGCTTTAAGGCACATTCTGCATGAGTACCTATATATGTAGAGCACGATATTTCAGTTGGTACTGCAAAGCCAGGACAGTTTTGCAACAAGCCCGATCATCCATAACTCCTCGTTTATTATTACTATTACAGTATTATAAATATTATTTGTCATAAGTAGTACTTAACACACACTTGGAAAGATGGGGAACAGAGTACATTTTAACAAAGTTGGCCAATTAAGGAAGCAGACGTTGTAACCTAGTATACGTTAATAAAAACACTAACTACAGTATTTACAGGATCGTCCTAAAAGCCGTCCTAAAACTGAATATGCTTGTCGATGCAAAGTCATTCGTCATGAGGGAAGCCTGCACAGACACTAATAATAAAATTTATCTCATAGGACTGCTTCCCAATGCCAGATTTTAAAAGCTGTATTCCTTGCTCCCCTGTTTTGGTCGAAAGCTTGGCCACATAACCGGCTTCAAAAAAAAAGAAAAAAAAAAAAAAGAAGGAGCTCTTACTATATGCTTCGCTTAGGGAATCACTCTGTATAAAGAAAGGTTTATTCAGCCAACTCTTTCAACACCATCTCTCATTTTTGCCTTCCCATGGCTAGGCACATGTCGCGCTACCTGTACGCTGGCCCAGACACCGCCGTGACGGGTGCTGCTCATTCAACTTGACTTATGGGCGCCGACGCTGTCCCAGCGGTGCGCAATAGTTTGCACCCGTTGGTTCAGCTGGCGGCAAGGGTCGGAGAGCGCGGCTTTTCCGAGCCGAGTCGCGGAGGCGAAACGGAGTCAGGGTGAGATAATGAAACATGCTCGGTGCAAACAACGACGGCGAACACCCGGCCTTTCGCTGCTGTAGCTGCAGCTACGCAAACTTAACGGGGCCACGGATCGCTGCCCCGAATAAACGCGCCCCCGCACCTATAGCTCCGCAGCGCGCGTATAGACGTAAATACACTGAGCGCGCAAATAGTCGAGAAAACACGGTCGCTCTCAATTTTCATTTTTATACATCCCCCCCTTCCTTCTCCTAGTGTTTTCTGAACAAATACGCGCGCGACTATACTGCCGGAACAGCTCGAGCTCACGGCAAGCAGCTGCGACTATCGCACGGGCCGGCAAGCCGCTTCGCTGTTCTTGCTTCTTACGGGGCAAATAAATCCCTCGTGCGCAGCGACCTGTCGCCGATGCGTAGCGCGAGCTGCCTAAAATAATCGCTCTAATAAAGCTTGCAGGGCCTCCAACCCTCCGCCCGCGCATGCACTCCTCGCGTGCACACATTAAATTCAGTCGAATACAAAACTGCGCCATTTGTCACAGAATTTAGCAGGGATTATCAGATTGCTAAATTATTACACAGATACTGGCACCGTTTATTTTTGCGTTATCCTTCCTAGTAGTGCACGAGTCGCCATCGGCAACGTCAATTGTACGCGGCTCGCGCGCTCACTCATTTACTTGCTCATTCCCCCCCTCCCCTCTTTATATCTACCTCACACACACACACACACACACACACACACACACACACACACACACACACACACACACACACACACACACACACACACACACACACACACACACACACACACACACACACACACACACACACACACACACACACACACACACACACACACACACACACACACACACACACACACACACACACACACACACACACACACACACACACACACACACACACACACACACACACACACACACACACACACACACACACACACACACACACACACACACACACACACACACACACACACACACACACACACACACACACACACACACACACACACACACACACACACACACACACACACACACACACACACACACACACACACACACACACACACACACACACACACACACACACACACACACACACACACACACACACACACACACACACACACACACACACACACACACACACACACACACACACACACACACACACACACACACACACACACACACACACACACACACACACACACACACACACACACACACACACACACACACACACACACACACACACACACACACACACACACACACACACACACACACACACACACACACACACACACACACACACACACACACACACACACACACACACACACACACACACACACACACACACACACACACACACACACACACACACACACACACACACACACACACACACACACACACACACACACACACACACACACACACACACACACACACACACACACACACACACACACACACACACACACACACACACACACACACACACACACACACACACACACACACACACACACACACACACACACACACACACACACACACACACACACACACACACACACACACACACACACACACACACACACACACACACACACACACACACACACACACACACACACACACACACACACACACACACACACACACACACACACACACACACACACACACACACATACACACACACACGCACACACACACACACACACACACACACAGCCTCTCCTTATTCAGTTACTCAGACACTAGCTCAGTCGCTCGTTTCCTCCCTCCCTCCCTCCCTCCCTCCCTCCCTCCCTCCCTCCCTCACTCACTCACTCACTCACTCACTCACTCACTCACTCACTCATGCTCTCCTTTAAGTGAGTTCATCCATACCACATCGCCATCGACTTGATCAAAGGAGCAGGCCTCGTGAAAGCTGGCGCCCAGAGCACCCTTACAAAACCTTAAAGTCCCATTTTATATAATCTGAGCAATGGCCTGCTTACGGTGGACGCTGCTCAAAAAATGTTACCGAAATAATAATGAACAATAAAGATACATGAAAAGGAGATCGCATGAGGATTTATGCAAGTCTGCCCGTTACCTCTCCCCAATTTTTCTTCTTATAGGGCCTTTTGTCAAGCTCCTATATATATAGAAACATTTACTGTGGTGCTGGTAACCTTCCAAGGACGACCTCAGAATTCGCTCTTACAATTTATTCGTGCCGATTCACAACTGTCGTGTACGTAAAAAGAAGAAAAAGTGAATTCCATTGGGATGCGACCAAGACGTAATCGAGCATTACGAAAATATGGCAATTGCTTGTCTAGTCCTCCTTTTGAGAGCGCAATGTGAGCTTCGTTTTCTTTGTAGTCAGAATATTAAGACGCAGTTAGACATGGCGGGTGTCTGCGGTTGTTATTGCAACGTCGGGCCTTGCGATGTGCAGACGCGGTTCGTTTGCGTGTGACGCAATGTAGAACGGGATGAGACGGGTGGATGTAGTTTTTCTTGACGCCAATGTACAGCTGAATTTATTTGCACAGTATACACACTTTTTGTATTACAATGAGGACGGTCGCTATCCTACGGATCGATCGGGAACGTCACGCCAAGGTTCGTCCGCAACGAGACCCTGTCCTGCCTGACCGACGACTTAACTCATGTTGCGGTACTCGTCACGGTTCCTCGTTCCTCGGAGCGTGGTCAGCGCAAAGTTTGACCCGGTCCCAACACACCCTCCGACTCTCCGCCGAGAGTCTCAGTCCAAGTCTCTCCTTCTGGCGCCAAAACGATTCCTTTTTAAGTCCACCCAGCATTTTGAGGATCACCCACACCGGTTTTAGATTTCGATGACTGTCGAGCGGTTGAATGATTATAGCGTGCAGTTTAAGCATGCGAAATATATTGGTGGTAGCATTTGAAACAATAGCGCAGTTAGCGATTGAAGCCACGACGGTTATCAAGCTTCACTGCACTGCACAGCGACGGCTGGGGGACACATGATGACATCATTGACGGTACCGGCACGTTTCTTTCGTAGACACACTTGGCTTGAAAAAAAAAATAAAAACAAGGCTGCCGAAAGCAAAGTCCTGGAAATGTTGATTGCCACCATCAGAAATGGCACAGCAAGATCTGAGCGGAGGCAACGAACATAAGAAATATTTCATGAGCTTCTCTGCAGAAATATAGTGCTGTGAGGAGAAGCTCGAGGTTTAATCGTCGTTTACGCCATCAGTTTAAACTATAGCGCAAAAACACTTCGCATTCATTACTTACAGCCTATGTAGATTTGAATCCTTGAATATCGCGAAATTCTCGAAAAGCAATGGAGCTGCTCTTTAAATTTTAAATGGCACACTGGTGCTCCCGAGTTCGAGCAAAGGATGCTTTCCAGGAATTCTTTGGAGCTTTTCTCCTCTGAAAAGATGGCCGAGAGACCCAGTCTCCCAAACTGCAATAAAATAACAAAATCACTCTGAAACGCCACAGACACGAGCCGTTCCCGCAGTGCAGAAGCACAGGGCGTCTGAACTCGGCTGGCGGGCCATCGACGAGGTGCGACCAGAAGCCAATTAAGCGCCCCCATTTCAGTGCGACAGCTCACACCTAGCTTTACTACGCAACACTCTCCAACCATCCCAGGGCAGCGTCTCCGAAAGGGGCCATAAACCGCGGCATGCGGACAATGCGTGGAAAGTGCGACACATTAAAACTAACACTGTAGAGTTTGAATGCATTGCACTTCAGAGAATGCAGCGTCAGAGTTGTAAGTGAAAAATCACAGGCATGCCTGTGACAGCTGGTAGTTGGCCCATGACATGGCTTTACACTGACTCGTCGTCACGAGACCAAGTGATGAGGTCGCTTTGGCACACGCTGCCGACTCGGGCGTCGCCTTAGAAATGGGAGGATGAGATCGGAATCTGGCCTCAAGGACCATTGGATTACAAAGCCATTTCACCAAATAGCCCAATAGTCCACGTATAAGCGCGTTCATATAAGACTGGGCAAAAACGTGGCTTTATATAAATGTTTGATGGTCTTTAACTTAAGGGGTTAAGTTGTGTACGTGGGATGACAGAAGCAGAATTCAAAAGGACAATGATATAACGAGTAGCAAACTCCAAACACGCGAGCGAGAGTCCGCAAGACGTATCGGCCAACGAGAACCATTGACGCTATAGCCTCATATCCTTGAAATTGGAGCCTAAATGTCCCTAAATTTTTTTATTTGCTTTTACGATTTACACGACTTCCCATTGAGATACACGGGAGTGCACGGAATCCAAACTTAGACAACATATCAACGGTTCTGAATTGAACAGCTGCATTTCAACGCAACACATTTTCTCGACGAATGCCAAGCAGTAACCAGATATCTTTTTTTCCTTATGCATTTTTTTTTTTCACACCGACGCTTCCCATTCGCATTTCAACGAAGTAATACGACCACAGTGCATGCCCTCTGATTGTGGTGCCAAGCGCAGTTAAATTCCGAGCCTGATTATGCAGTAACGGCATAAAATAGCACGTAACAATGGCGCAGCATTCAGCCGGCAGAAAACGCTCCGAACTCCGCAGTTCCGCCACCGACGGACAGCGAAAAAATAAAGCCCGCACCAGCCGTGCACGGCTGGGCGCGTTCTATGTAAAGCCTCCGCGGGCGAAACGCGGCGCGAAAGCGGCGCGCTAGGGAAACCCAACCATTCACGCTTCAGATAAACCGCCGTGTTCACTAGCTTGAAATTCTCGGCATTCCCGAGCGGCGATCTTTTGCAGCCGCAGCGGAGGCGCAGCGCAGTCCGGGCTTCGTATATACTGGAGGCGACGCAACGAACACAAATTGCCGTCATAGTTCCCTCGCTCACGCTCACAACACCGTGGCCTTCTGTAAGAAAAGGACCCCTGCTCGCAATGGAAACCACTTGCTGCGCTCGAGCGGATCTTATTTTTGCGTCGTTTTATTCTCGTCTTTCATCTTGTTCTCTTTCGCCTTGGGCTTCTCCATCAGAGTGGAAGGCTTGCATTGTGAATGTCTCTTCCATATTTTCTCATTCTCGTTCACTCCAGCTGACCTCTTCAGCACTGCACTGTTCGTCTAGTTGCTGAAACTGGGATGTCTTCTCCTGATATTCTTTAATTTCATAGCGCAATGGCGCTGCGTCCCAGTGCACACCGTCTGATATTGTGGTCAGCTGACGGCACACAGGAGCGCCGTGCTTTTTTCATCTTTTTAATTAGGCAAGACTGCGTGAACTATGGCTCCCGCATGGCTCCCGCTTAGCGACGCTGACTTGCATAGAATATGGGAGGGTAGCTACAAACCCGAAAGTGTGAAGCTTTTCGTGATGCAGTGGAGAAAAAGAAACAAAGGAATTAAGATAAATGTCCGGGAACGTAAAAAAAGAACAGTGAAAAGATTAGCGTATGGAACACCACTTTCATTGCTGAGAACATAAGAATTAGCTGTCTAAGTGCATCGGGTGTATTTAAAGGATCCTTAACATTTGGACGCAGACTAATTAATGCTTGCAAACGGGTCAGAAAACGTGTGGAGTGCGCTCATGTGCATTAAAGTGGTCAAGGACTCCTCCCTCCCCCTTTCCCCAGAGAAAACAAGGTGAGCTATAAACCTTTAGTAAAGTGGTCAAGGACTCTTCCCTCCCCCTTTCCCAGAGAAAGCAAGGTGAGCTAAAAACCTTTAGTAGTTTTTCGTGTCTGAACACCTGTTAAGTTTAGAGCACCCATGCCCTCTAGCTATAAATAAAACAGCCATATGCAAGGATGGTCCTTCGCGTGGTGGCCATTCTCTATCCAGGCTGGAGGAAAGCGCGGACAACAGTCAGCAAATTTTCAGCGCATGCTGAACACTGCAGGAGTCCTCTGGGCTCTCGCACCGACCTGCTCGCCTTTTCTTCGCGCGCAAGGAGCATAGAACACAGAAGGAGAAGACCGAGCTCTTGCGCGCGAACAGCGGGAAGGCTTCTCGCATTAAATGCTATTCGGCAGACGCAGCTGAGCGGAATTTGAGCACCTCCTATTCTTCTCATTGTTCGTGGGCAAAAGGGGCGTTTCATTCATTCCTCTTCTCTGTCCCTGCGCCACGCATTTTTCTCTGCGTGCCGCGCTCTTAGCCACGCAAACCAGACTGTGAAGCGGTGTGGGCGGAAGACACGCCTCTTGCTCCTGTAAACGCCAGAGCACCCGTGCCCGCCGTTGCAGCCCGCTGAGCCTGTTGTGATGGCCGCACTGTTTAGAGCGGAAACTGGACAAGAGCGTACAAGAGTCAGCGTTGAGGACGCATGCACATGACGCGAGCGGCAGTTCGCCCGGGTCGTAGGTTGTGACGGAAGTCACTGAGTAACTCGCAATTAAGTGACTCTGTAGAGCATGCGGGTGACATGCTGTAAATAGGAAGTTTTCTTATGTGTAATCTATCTCTAGTTCTCTCTTTTGATCAACATTTAACCGCGTTCATCACACCAACATCGGCGCAGTTGAGATGTGTCATGTCTCAATGCTCATTTTATTCTCAACTGCTACAACTGCTTTGATGATCACCACCAAGCACTACTGGTACAACTTCTTATTACTGTTTCTGTTCTAATAAAAATGCTACTGCCTGCACGACTGGTTGTACTAATACTAAACAACAACAACAACAACAACAACAACAACAACAACAACAACAACAACAACAACAACAACAACAACAACTACTACTACTACTACTACTACTACTACTACTACTACTACTACTACTATACTACTACTGCTGCTACTACAACTATACTACTACTGCTGCTACTGCTGTTACTACAACTATAGTACTACTGCTACTACTGCTACTACTACTACTACTACTACTACTACTACTACTACTACTACTACTACTACTACTACTACTACTACTACTACAACTACTACTACTACTGCTGCTACTACTACTACTACTACTACTACTACTACTACTGCTACTACTACTACTACTACTACTACTACTACTACTACTACTACTACTACTACTACTGCTACCACTACTACTACTACTACTACTACCACTACTACTGCTACCACTACTACTGCTACCACTACTACTACTACTACTACTACTACTACTGCTGCTGCTACTACAACTATACTACTGCTGCTGCTACTACAACTATACTACTGCTGCTGCTACTACAACTATACTACTACTACTGCTGCTGCTGCTGCTACTACTACTACTACTACTACTGCTGCTGCTGCTGCTACTACTACTACTACTACTACTGCTGCTGCTACTACTACTACTACTACTGCTGCTGCTGCTACTACTACTACTACTACTACTACTACTACTACTACTACTACTACTACTACTACTACTACTACTACTACTACTACTACTACTACTATTGATACTACTACTATTGATACTACTACTACTACTACTACTATTGATACTACTACTTCTACCATTAGTGCTACTAATACTGCTGCAAATAAAGTTCCGCGGAGATTCAGCTACAAATTAGCAGTTGTGAATGGGAAGCAAAGTGGCAAATGATAATTGATAGAAGATTAAGACTGATCGAGAAACATTCTATACGTCGCCCTAATAGAGCTTCATAATTACATATAAAGCACGTACTAACAATGAAAAATCCGTGCATTAAGATGGAGCTGGAAACACCACCAGTAACTTTAGGCCCTTGTAAATCTGATAGTGGGGTATAGCTATTCTCTGAACCCTAATGACGCTCACGCGTTCACAAATGTACGGCCCCTGCTGTGAGTCATATGCAGCCTTCCAGACTTTTGCTATACTCTGCCTCGCGTTCGGGGGAGTAGTGTTTGATCCTCACTCACAGCTGCTGCGCAACCACCAATATTTTTCTCTAGCCTGGTGCGCGGCTCATCTGGGATGAAATGCTTAGAAAACGGGTCGCTCACCCCAATTTGTGCAGTCGGTAATACCTTGTGTGTGTCAAGACGCTGATTAGGTAAAAAAAAAATCCTTGAGCCATAAAAAAATTCACCATCGAGACTTTCCGCTACGAATGCGCGTCAGTGCAGTTTCATGTAGGGTGGTGGTAGTGCTCTGCATGCTGCGGTTGAACTTGTCGCAAGCAGTGTGAAACCTTCTTCATAGCCTATTCTGCCGCTTGAAACTTCCCATTGGGAACAGATAACTTTGACATCACGAATCAGATCATGATCATGATTATATCGAAAATAGGGTTTCAGTCCATACCGCCGCCGACAACGTTACTGTCAGAACCATTTAAAAGTTAATCCATGATGGTGCGTTGAATTAAACATACGTTAATGAGTAAAATCATCACGAGTGAGTTAGCGCGACCTCTCCGCAGTACACAGTTAACTTTTTTATCTGAAATTTTTTACTCTAGGAAACCACTTTTTTACTTAATTTTTTCTTACTCGAATCTCTCAGTGCGTTTTAAAAGTTGAACTAGCGGAAATCCGAATAATTTCAGAGCCGACCAAACTGGATGTCAGTTTCTTGTTCTTGCTCCACCAATAAACCTATATTTAGACGCTATTTATTTATAATGCTAAAACACCAGCTTGCAATTAAACAAGCCCCCCCCCCCCCCCCCCCCCAACTTTAGAAAGTGTAGCTATTTCCTATGTATGTAGTTCAACGTGCATTGTATACACGTACGAGTTAAGGGTGCAACATCACAACCATCCCAAATAATATGGTATGAAGTCGTGACGGGGGTCCAGAAGGGATAAGTGTCTTTATTACAAGTAGTTCAATATATATATATATATATTGTAGGGGTGTGTTTATTCGGTGAACCCAGATGATTCCAGCCGCTCAGGGGAGACTCGCAGCGAAGCGTCAGGCGTGGCGAAAGAGCAAGGCAGCGAACAACTTCTTCGTCCTTGAGAGCGGCAGCACGCGACGCATGTCAGTGGTTATATCGATGAAGATTACCACACTACAGTTTCCCCCCGGGCAGAGAAGGAGCCATCCTGGCGACTCATGGTGCCGAAAGGACAGACGGATCGTAGTAGGGCTTGATTCGGTCCACATGAACTATTTCGCGTCCACGGCGACGCAAGTCCGCAGATGGCGTAACGGGCTCAACTACGTAGTTCACAGGAGATGTTTTTTGAAGGACTCGGTATGGACCGTGATACCGAGCAAGAAGCTTCTTTGACAGGCCGGCGGTTGTGGCAGGAACCCAGAGCCACACCAGGGAGTTGGGCGCATATGAAGGCGCCTCACCAGTGTCACGATGGTGTTTTTGTTGCCACTGATTTTCCTTTGTGAGTGAACGAGCGAGCTGACGGCATTCTTCTGCATACTGGGCGGCGTCCGAGAGTGGCGTCGATTCAGAAACATCAGGGCGGTAGGGAAAAAGCGCGTCCATTGTGCAGGTTGGCTCGCGCCCGTAAAGAAGAAAAAAGGGAGAGAATCCAGTGGTGTTCTGTATCGCAGTGTTGTACGCGTAGGTTACGAAGGGAAGAACGTGGTCCCAGTTGGAATGAGCGTCGTTGACGTACATGGCCAGCATGTCACTCAGAGTACGGTTGAAGCGTTCTGTCAGGCCATTCGTCTGAGGGTGGTAAGAAGTAGCGGTGCGATGAATGATGCGACATTCTTTCAGTAGGGCCTCGAGAGCGTCGCACAAGAAAACGCGTCCGCGGTCACTGAGCAGTTCCTTCGGAGTCCCGTGGCGAAGAATCAAGTTGTTGAGAATGAACAAAGCAACGTCTCTTGCAGAGGCAGAGGGTAACGGTGATGTTTCAGTGTAGCGAGTCAGATGGTCTACTGCCACAATAATCCACCGGTTTCCAGCAGGAGTAGTCGGAAGAGGGCCATAGAGATCTATGCCAACGCGGTCAAACGGACGAGCAGGGCAGGGTAACGGCTGCAACGAAACAGAGGACTTCTGAGGAGTTTTTCGGCGTTGACAAGATTCGCAAGCGCGCACGAAATGTCTTACGAAGCGGTACATTCCACGCCAGTAAAATCGCAGACGTAGGCGCGTGTAGGTTTTCAATACGCCACCGTGAGCACATTGTGGGTCACCATGGTACGCAGCACAAATGTCGGCGCGGAGATGACGCGGGATGACTAGAAGCCACTTCCGTCCATCAAGCAAATAATTGCGGCGATAGAGAAGACCGTCACGAATGGAGAAGTGGTGGGCTTGGCGGACGAGCGCTTTGGATGAATGACCGGGAGTAGGACTTGAGAGAAAATTCAAAAGTGCATTGATCCAGGGGTCATTCCGCTGCTCGGTAGCCATGTCGATAGTTGTAAGAGTCGACAAATCGTAGGCACAGACGTGGTCAGACGAATTATCTCTAGGCAATGGCGAGCGGGAAAGAGCATCCGCGTCCGTATGCTTCAGGCCTGATCGATAAATGACATGAATGTCAAACTCCTGGAGACGAAGAGCCCAGCGAGCAAGGCGACCGGATGGGTCTTCCAGAGAGGCAAGCCAGCACAAAGCGTGGTGATCGGTCACAACGTAAAACGGTCGACCATACACATAAGGACGAAATTTTCCGATAGCCCAAATAATGGCCAAACATTCCCTTTCTGTGACTGAATAATTAGATTCTGCCTTTGTCAATGTTCGGCTGGCGTATGCCACAACATACTCGCTGTAACCAGGCTTACGTTGGGTAAGGACGGCACCAAGCCCAATACCGCTGGCATCAGTGTGGATCTCCGTAGGCGCAGCCGGATCAAAGTGGCGTAGAATGGGCGGCGAAACCAAAAGGCGGCGTAAAGTGTCGAAGGCTTTATCGCAGGCTGGAGTCCAGGCGGAAAGGTCGGAGCTGCCGGCAAGGAGCTGGGTCAGAGGAGCGATGATAGAGGCGAAGTTCAAGATGAAACGTCGAAAGTAGGAGCAGAGGCCGATAAAGCTCCGAAGCTGCTTCAGGGAGGTTGGCTTCGGGAACTCTGCAACTGCGCGAAGTTTGGTGGGGTCGGGAAGAATGCCGTCCTTAGAAACTACGTGGCCTAAAATTGTGAGTTTTCGAGCGGCAAAGTGGCACTTCTTCAAATTCAACTGAAGCCCAGCGCGGGCGAGACACGTGAGGACATCCTTTAGGCGGAGAAGGTGAGAAGAAAAGTCGGCAGAAAAAACTACGATGTCGTCCAGATAACAAAGACAGGTCTGCCACTTGAGTCCACGAAGAACAGTGTCCATCAGGCGCTCGAAAGTAGCCGGGGCATTGCAGAGGCCAAAGGGCATAACGTTGAACTCGTATAATCCATCCGGTGTTATAAAGGCAGTTTTCGAGCGGTCATTATCAGCCATCGGTACCTGCCAGTAACCGGAGCGCAAATCCAAAGAGGAGAAATACTCGGCTCCCTGTAAACAGTCCAAGGCGTCGTCGATTCGCGGCAAAGGATAGACATCTTTGCGCGTGATTTTGTTAAGCCTACGGTAATCGACGCAAAACCGGATGGAACCATCTTTCTTGGTGACCAAAACAACCGGAGAAGCCCATGGACTGTTAGATGGCTGTATGACGCCCCGGCGAGCGGCAGCACGCGACGCATGTCAGTGGTTATATCGATGAAGATTACCACACTACAATATATATATATATATATATATATCTGCACTGGCACAATTTTACATGACAATACTAATTAAGTATAGCCTTACACCAGTCTTGGGTCATCGCACTATGTTGTCCATTCATACCACCTTGGACTGCTGCTTACTTCCCTCCCTCCAGGAGTGACGTAAACTGGCGAGCATATATTTTCCTTTTGAGCGTTTTTCTCTCGTTCCACGAAAGCGCGTCCCCGTTGGTCAGTTTACATAAATGGACACTTGCGCAACACGACCTGTTTTGCTCCGGAGCGCGCGTGCCGCACCAAGCATCTGCTTTTGACCGGGCCCGAGAAAGGGCGACGCAGAAAAGCCTTCAGACATATAGATGTGGTGAATAAGACAGTCAATGTTAGAGCGCTTGGTTTATTACAGAAAGCGCGTGGGTGTCTGGACAATGGAACAGTCCGCATCTCGGCAGCGGTAGCTGCCGTCTTGCTGGTGTTATTCTGTATACCTTGAAGCGGGTGATGTCTAAGGGACGCGAGTCTGTTCGTCACACGGCGCGGGATTGTCGCGATACGGGCCACATAAAGGGTGAAAGCGCACGCTCGTGTCTTGATGACACTGAATTAGCATTGATCGTGAGGTTAAAACGCGCTGTGTCAGAAAGGGCGTGCATTGCTCGCGAGAGAACTATGTCCCAGGTACGGGGATAACGGGTATCTGCATGGGCGGGGGTGAGCTTGCATCAGAAACTGCAATGCGTTCGCGAATACATTATACTGCTGTCAACGTGTTGTTTGATGCTCGTCGTTGAGTTTTATGTCCTTTCTCCAGGAAATCACAATGCAGGAATTCATACAATTCCTGTTCGCTTTCTCCGTTAATTGATAAATTCCCGAAGGTTGCTGATAAAATGCGCTTAAGGGAGAGGAAGCAGCAATCAAGAGGCAAAAAAAAAAAAAAAGCGAAAAGAAAAAAAAGAAAGGTTTCTTCAGGACGGGGTATGTCATTACGTCATATTGCATCTTTCAAATGCAGGGATAACTATTATAAGTATAAGAAGTACAGTTGCGATTGTTGTGTTAAGGAAAAATTGGAAGAACGAAAAGGCGTTTTGCTAACACTCTTTACGCAGCTCTCTTTTTTAGGAATATTCTGTGTTCTAGAATAAAATGGGAAAATTAGGCACCACACCGGAAGCGCATCCGAAATTAGCTGTTTTCTCATTCACCATCGTAGTATTAGCGTGGTATAATTAAGCACGGGAAAACATAAAAAACCATTAAACAGCAAAGTACAGAATGACAAGCATTTCATCTACCCAAAAGTAGTTTTAAGATCGCAAGAGTGTTTGATACAGTAACACGTAATAGAGTAAGGGGCCAGCAATGAAATGATGGCTCTCCGTTCAGCTTAATCCTGCTGCTTGCTTGCAGTCAGAGGGTCCTAGATTGTTTTATTAGGGGTTAACTACTTGGTAAGAGCCGGCAGTAAACACGCTGTTCTAAAACACAAACTGGACAAAACTGCAACTTCGCCTTCTCAATACGCGGACCATACAGCGTGGATGGAAGCCAATACGCTGTACCGCACCGTGACTCCGCGTGCCCCGGTTCTCGCAGTCGCAAGTAGGCGCAACATCAGCGGTCAGTCGAACCGACCAGGTCCGAAAGGCCCGGCTTAAGCAACTTAAAGGCAACATAGTGTCCTTTGATACGAGTACGCATTTGTATATTTTGTGACATATTCATTAGCAAGCATGACAACCCCAGCGCCCAGTTTCGCTAATGATAGAACACAGCGTGAGCGCAGACGTAGACAGCCTCAGCCATCGTGTAACTGTTCATGGTCAGAGAAGTAACTTTCTGCGCTGATTGGTCCCTTTGAGACGACAACGCTGAGACATATCCTCCGCATTCAGATATTTTTTGGTGCGTCCACATTTCTTTCTCGCCAGCTCAGCGCAGCGAAATGACGATCTGTTCCTTTTTTCGTTCAAAGAAGGTATGTCGGTAACCGAGTATGAAGCTATTTTCAAAAATTTAATTTGATGTTTCTGGCTGGGTTGTTCCGCGTTGCTAGTACAACGAGCGGTACAATTCTGAAATGAAAACTAGCTCGCTCGGAGACTGTTCACAACAGATCCCCGAACAGAAGTCCACTTAAGCTTAAAAACGTATTCCTTCGACTTTGGTGCCACTTAAATTCCAAGCAGACGCGCGGCAAGACGTTTTCTTTTGCCAGATCGGTGGCTTTCACGGGAGGCTTTTAGTTTTGCTTTTTACGCGTTCCCTAACAATCCAAAGCCTCGCCTCCCGAGACACTCCAACTAACGAGCCGGTTGGGGCGAAACGAGCTTTGCTTACTCGCCCTGGCGGAACGCGTCCCTTGCTCGTTCGGTCGTATGCCACGCAGGGAGGAGGAAGCTTCTTACCGGAAAGTAATTGGTCCGCGCACGCATTGTTTGCCTTCGGGAGGATGTGGATGTGCCTCCGACGAGAGACCTAACCTGTCAACGCCGCGGGTGCCTAATGACGCATCCTGTTCGTCGCTTGCACAGGGCCGGTGCACGTGGCGGCCGCAATGAATCGCTCAGGCGTGCTCTCACAACGCCCACTGTACCGGACGTCCTCCCTCTTTTTTTTGGGTCGCCAGCCAATGACTCGTGAAGGCGAACCACGAAAGACAGAGCAAATGAAGAACGAAGCGCTCCCAAAGCGTTGCAAGCGTTGCAATCGACGAGATCCGCTGTAAGCAGACAAGGACATCATAGTGGGAGCTTGTCGCCAACACACACAGATTTACAGTTCTTCTCGCAGGATCCATGGCAACGCAGTGCACGAGGGGGCCGACTACAGCGAACGCATGCAGTTCGTGGAGTTCCTCCGTCGTAAAGTTCTTGTCGGCTAGTCGCGGAGTAGCTTCCGAGTGACGCAGAGAGGGAAGCAGAGAGATTTGTTCCGGACTGCGTCTGTCAAAGCACGGGATCTCAGATGCAAAGAAAACGCTCGAAATAAACCGCACGTGATCTTCTCTGTAGCAGTGGACTTGGTACCTGCCCCATTGACGTATATGGTTGTTGTAGAAGCGACCACTTTGCAGGCGACGAGAGGACTGACATAAAATCAATGCAGTCACTCTGGAGACTAAATTACCCTAGGCCAAGAGCTTGAACTGGCGTATTTTTCGCGCCTCTTAAGACTAAATGTATTTATTTATTTATTTATTTATTTTCAGACCAGCTTGTGCGCTGATTGACCTGCCACCCCCTGAGTAAGTACGCTTACTCAGTCTTCAGACATGGCTGCTGATGCTGATGGGAGTCCGTAGTGGAGCCGGACACTAGCAACTTGTTCTGTCTAGGGTTTTCATATTGTTATTGGCTGCTATATTCACTATCTGGCAGCCTAATCATTGTACTTTGTTCCATTCGTGTTTCAGTCACCAACGCTCGCTACACTTTCAGCGCTGAGGAGACTGGTTCATATATCGTAGTCAAATAATTGAAAAAAAAAAAAAATCAATCATATACGTGTGTGAGGCGTTAATTGCTGACCAAGAATAATGAGCACTGCGTGCATGCATGGTTCTAGGACTAAAGAAATCAAGGATGGGAGAAATTTAAAGGCGTATCCCGCTAATACTGGCACATTCTCGCATCCCAAAATATCACCATCGGGAGGCACTAATTCAACTAAGTCTAACAGCACTGCATTGTAGAATCTTTGCACAGCAGCCCATTCCTTACAGTAAACGCAGCCAATCAATTATGTCGAACTCCTCTGAGCGGCGCGGATCAACGTAGGCAGGATCAACGCTGGAATATCCGTCACGCTCGCCGTTTCGAGCACATGCTGTAAAAACGCGGGCGAATATGCATGCTTGATATAAACATATCCATGGCGACGGCTGCCTCTTCCGCCACGGGTTCCGGAAAAAGTGACAGGAGTACCGTCAGGCATCTCCCGAAAAATGACAATAAAAAGACGCCTATAAATAGAAAACGAGAGACACCGAACAGGAACGAAGCGGAAGCGAGATAATAAAGGGCGCTCTGTGAAAGTGAAGGACGAAAACATTCGCAGCGGCAGCGCCAAGACCAGCAAAAGCAACGCAGGCATAGTTGCGGTGCAAAACCGGGCAGCAGCATAACGCGCGTCGCGTGTTGGTGTGTTGCAGGACCCGCACGCGAGGTTGAGCTAAGGGGGAGCGAGGTTCGGAGGATGCGGCCGACCCGAGATGCTCCGCTAATGAGGCGCTTCAGAGGCGACCGCGCAGCCCGCTAACGAGCACCGAGAATTGGCCGGAGGAGTGCGCGACGCTTCTCCTGCAGAGGTCTGCTCGCGCACCGTCGGGTGGGGGCGTCTGAAGAGGGAGGAAGGGGGAGGACGAACTCAGAGCCCGGAAACAGGGCCACGTCAAACCTCAGTCAGCCCCGGAGCCGCCGCCGTACGTCGCGCTCTTTCGACTTGACTGACACTAACAAAGCCGAGCCGCTGCTCGTTATGTGCTGCTATCCCGAAGAGGCCCGACGACTGGAGGCGCCAGCGGACGGCGCGCAGCCACCACCACTCGACGTCGTTGCGCCTAGTTGGTCGCCGCCACTCGCCCGCTGGTGGTAGCACTGTGGAGAGCCTTGTAGCGGCACGCCGGTTGGCCCATGCATGCAGCTTCCCGAACTGAACGGTTACGGTGCACTATATATATGCACCCCAGCTGTTTGGCTGTATCGACGTTTAACTGCGCGAAGCCGCATTTAATGAAGAACAGTTTGAAAACCGTGCCCCTTTTCTTGCCCTGAACAAGCGTTGACGCGCTGACGGCGTGTGGCCACGAACTGCACTGGTGCTCGAAGTAGAGGAAGCTGCGTGTTCGTGATTAACGGATGATGTATGTACTCATGTATGTACCCCCCTTCAAAGAAGTCGCCCATGCAGGAGTCGAAACGTCGAGAACATTTCTCCGTTTCTCGGTGTTTCGCCTTGTAATCTTCCTCACTTAATCGTTCATTCTCTACAAGATGGGTTTCCTTCAAATCCTCCACTTCAGTACCTGGCGTGCACTCATTTCTATTTTCTGTTAAACTTGTTTAAGCACTTTGGTTTTCTTGTCCTCTTTCAATCATCCGGTTTACTTCACCGGCGGCATTTCATTCGGCGCAGTTACCAAAGTACTCTTCGTGCATTAAAGCTTAAAAATATTCGTGCGTCACCATGTAGGTTTGAGTGTGGTGCATAACATTTAATGTGCCGAAGGTACGTTGGATAAACGGGACACCGCAGTGAAGGGATCTGGTCATTTCGACAACTTAATGTTCTCTAACGCATACGGCAACCGGAGAGTACACAGGCTGGGATCGCATGTCTTCAGGCTGTGAGTTTGAGCGCCCTAACCATTGAGCCACCGCGGCGGGACGATACACAGCTAGTTGCACCGGTATAAACACATAGACTGAGGAGAAACAATATCACGCCGTGTAAGTGGGACCCTGATAGTATAGTAAACAGCCATCGCGGATGTACCAACATGCAACATTCATTGTTTGATGGATTTTCGAACACATTACGCGCCGCAATGAATGGACAAGCGACTTTGTTGGTGTGTGCTAAAGAAACTTCCTTGCACATTCGTTTGATGACTACAATGTGACTGACATGAAATGTGAGATAACATGACAATTATACCTAACTCATTTCATTTTAGTAGAAATATTCCTCAATTTCTTCAATATATTTACATACTACCTTTCCAAACGTAGGAGGGATTTTTCAGAGGAATCACGGAGCACGCTATCAGCACCGCTCTAGGTTGTACTCTTGTACCTCACCGAGAGACGAAAGTAGAAAATGTAGCTAATATGAAAACTATGAACAGTACTGTGTCTTTATTCAATATTTTTATTTCGATGGTATTATTTCAGTCAGGCATTTGCTTTTTATACTTTGCTGAGCATGTATTTGGTGGGGCACTTGCCCAAAGAACGGGTGCATATAGCAAACAATGACCGTATATCCTACTGTTTGAGCACCGTCACTTTAGCTCGATCTTAGCTTAAAGATTCAGCATCGCACGGCATTACCGTTATTACCGACAGTGACAATTCTCTAATTTTCAGCCCTATATTGAATGGCTTTTGCTAATCTCGTTCCACAGCTTAATAGCGCTTTGTCGCAGCTGCGCAAACACAAACACACAAATTGTTCGATTCACTTCGCGGAGGACGCGTATAGCCACAGCTCCCAGTGGCTTTCCCAAAACCAGCGTGCGTGGCGCCGCCGTATACTACATCATCACTCTATTCACACGTCCCTAATTGGGCTGCAAGAAAGTCTGGAGGGGCGTGCGCCGTCATTTCAGACGAAGCCATCGCTTCATCACAGAAAGAAAGAAAAAGAAGCTGGCCTCATCGAGCCAGACCATGCCGCTCCAATTACGCATGGCGACTTCCTTCCGAGCGGAGAAGGACTATCTGGACAGCGCGACGGCGGCGGCGGCGGCGACGACAGAGGACGACGCCGCGCGGCGCTGTCGTCGCAAACTGTGGCCGTCGCCGATGCGTGCATACTGAGCTCAAGAGACACGACGACGCCCAGGCCTGAGAATGCCCACAGCGGTGGGACACCAAGATGGGTCTAGCCAAGTTTCTGCGTGATGCCATTAGTGGAAGCGAGAAGCGCTTCATTACTTGTCCCTCGAGTGTCGACGAGCCAGTCCATCAGTCGCCGATGGAAAGAGCAGATAAGAATGTCATTTGCGCTAATGAAGGCGAATAAAACAGCGCTAGAGCAACGCGGTCCGTCCTCTTCACCGAAGGAGTTCCTTAGGCGCCATGTTTAGTTCCTAAGGGAGACCTGGAGAGATGCATGTTCGTTGTCTTTCTTTTCTTTTTTTCGTGATTCTTTCTCTCTCTTTCTTGGTCACACAGGGGGTTATTAAGAAGCCTTAAAATTTTGAGATGGCATTGTAGAAAGATGAGGTCACAAAATAACTACTGTGCTTATTGTAATGAATGAAACTAAGACAAAGGAGAACGAAGGTCGCCGAAGATTTATAAGAATTCATTATACTCTTTTTTTTTCTTGCGTTGTCCGAACTATGCGATCACTTAGAACGATGACTGTTACGCATGACCTACTTTCTTTTCTTTTTTTTCTTTCTTTGTAGTGAGAGGGTGAGGGGTGGGGGTGAGAGTAATACCAGCGTGCGCAAATGATCTTATTGAAAGCAGCTGTATTAATGAGTATTAAATAAATAAATAAATAATGTGACAAAGAGACGCATTTGCAATTATTGAAATTTATTGCACAAGAAAATATCTTAATTTTTAAAACGGAAACAGAATCTTCTCATTGTAATAAGCGATTGTAATTTGTCCTCTATGTGTTGTTGTCACCTTTTTGTTACCTTGTTCAGGCAACGCTACTTTCTTAAAGTAATAACCTGCAGTCAAGTATTCCAGCTTCATGCTGATCAGCGTCAAAGGATATGACAAAGTACTGAACTTTGCTTTAGGTTACCCTTTAGGAAGTGCTTGCGATAAAGGTCATTTTAGCAGAACTTGCGATCTAAGATTCGTTGGCGACGTTGCTTTGCTCCGAGCTCATGCGACGACTTGTAATGCATGATCGAGTGCCAAGCATAAAGGAGGCTCCACAAATAAATGCGCACAAAACTAGACATACAACAGTCTCGACCCTTTACTACAGGCAGTGAATTATTGAAAATGTTATAGGAACGCGTCAGGTTATTGCAAATATCGACCGTCTATCCAGACCACGACAGTGACATACAAATAGAGGAGGCGTTGACTAGGAGAATGTGGTGGAGAGCATTTGAGAGGTACTCTAAAATTATGAATAGAAGTTTACCAGCACCCCTCAAGACAAAAGTGTACAATAGCTCTATTTGGCAGGTACTCGTCTATAAGGCAGAAACGTGGAGGCTAACGAAAAGCTTTGTACTTATGTTAAGGACAAATCAACGAGCTATGGAAATGAAAATTTATACTCATCAGTACGGTGCACTGTGTTTTTATGTTACATATATTACCGAATCCATGATTTCATATAAACTTTTTATCTATTTTTTATTTATTTGCAAGTACTGTTAGCCCTTCCGGGCTGTTACAAGGTGGGCAATGTACATTTAAGCGGCACAACGAATTTCTCAAAAGTTTCTAAAGAACAAGATTTTCAAATACGCCTCGGTCAAGGTTGTCCCATTCAATGATTGTTTTAGGCAGAAACGAAAATTTAAATACATCAACTCTTGGCACATACGACATCACTGCAAATGAATGATTAGTGCGAGATGACAGTCTCCCGGGCGGCCGCAAGTACAAGCCGGAATCCAAATTGAGTTTATTGTTATAAAGTTGATAAAGGAACTTGAGCCTAGCAATTTTTCTACGAATAGCCAAGGTTTGTAGCTCAGCAAGTGAAATAAGATTGGTTGCGGACTGTATTCCTCGATAGCGAGAAAACACGAACTTCACTGCGAATCTCTGAATCCGTTCAAGCTTATCTATAAGATATTTCTGGTTTGGATCCCAAATTATGCTCGCGTATTCCAGACTTGGCCTTACCAATGATTTATAAGCTTTTAGTTTGACAGACGGTGGCTCATCTCTTAACTTTCGCCGTAGGAATCCAAGCTTTCGTTGGGCTACTCCACAAATATTCTGTACATGATCACTCCAGTTCAAATCATGAGAAATCGTAGCACCTAAATATTTTAATCTATTAGAACGTCTTATTTCAATGTTATTAATTATATATGGAAACACTAATGGGGTTTTCTTGTTCAACACAATCATAGCAATTGACTTTTCAAAATTGATTTCCATGTCCCACTTAACATACCATTCATACACAACTTTTAAAGAGTAATTCAAAAGGACTTGATCTTGCAGGCGTTTTATGCGGCAGAATAATACGATGTCATCAGCAAATAATCGAGCTTCGACGAGAGGGTGCATGTCCTTTACAATGTCATTTATGCGCAACAAAAATAATATGGGACCAAGAACGGACCCCTGCGGAGCACCGGATGACACTGGGGATGTTGATGAGTAAACATGATCAATAACCGCAAACTGTTCTCAGTTCAACAAGTAAGCCTGAATCCACCTGATAATTTTCACGTCGATACCGAACTCTTGCAGGTTGTGCAAGACTTTCGTATGACACACTGTCAAATGCCTTCGACAGGTCCACTGTAATCACATCAATTTGTTCTCTCTGCATGGTCATGACTACTGCATGATCATTATGTCTGCATGTTTAATCACGACAATATGCACCACCCCGTTAATGCCATGGAACTTTTCTATGCTGTCTGTAATATCCTTATTGATCCATAATCCCGCATCTAGTTTTCGTCTCTCTGCTAAACAACGATAACATAGTACCTTCACGTTATTTTGCGCTCTATATGCTTAATATTTTCTTGCGGCGCACTAACCTCTATTAAACCCAGTTTAATGCCCAAAATTGAATTCCTCAAATCACTATCAGATGGCCAAAATATAAAAGTTTCTAGCATCAAACGTTGCCACGCTAGATTTACAATGGCGACCTGCCCAGGAGAGATATTTAAAACACCCTCCGCTGCGTCACAGGGCACTGATCTGTTGCTCCGGAGCTGCTGTGAAATAATGACCGCAGAATACGCTGTATTTATCTCGTAAGTTCTGCCCAAGAACTACACTAGGGCGGTCAAATCCTTTTCTGGTGAGAGGGTGTGTTGTCGGACCTGGTCGCCTAGTTCAGGCCACACATCAGGCCTGAGATCATTAATCGATTCAAATGACGCTCGTTTTCTTTTTCATTTAACATGGCGGAGAATAGGAGTTGTCCTCTTGCACGCGAAGCGGATGCTCTACCTCTAGGTTATCGCTTGACATAGTGCATCATCTTTTGAGCACTAGTTGCTTCAAACGTTCTTATTCTCGTAACTGCCCCCACTTTCACTCCCAAGCTACACGGAACGGAAGGGATTAAAAACCACGTAAAAAGGGTTGTGCGTCCATTCCAGGGTGTTGCATTTGAGCGCCCGCCAGGTTTCGTATTTTCTGGGATATTACTGGAGGTCAAATGTCACTAGCTGGGTTCACTAAATTACGAGAAAGGCGCGAGCACCCTTACAAGGGGCGCCTCATAAAGAGCAACAGTCTGCATTCAGAGAAACTGGACGCGTAAGATCACCTGGGGGTCTATTTACGGTTCTATAAGCCAAGATCTGCATGCATAATATGCTCTTTTTGTTATTTTTAAAAATCTATACCGATATCGTTCACAGCGACAGTTGAATGAACCCAGACAGAATGAGGGGTGCCGTTGAAGGATTCAATGGCTAAGGATGGAAACGTAAAGCTGCAGTTATGTACGAATATATTGGTTGTACTGTTCCGCCTTCCCGATCAGGCTCTGCAGTTGCCGCAAGGCTCACGGTAGAGGCACAACTCGCTTTATCCTCTGCAAATTCTCTCATCGGTGCGCACTGCACCGGAGCTCATAAGTTTGGCAAGAGTTCAGATCGAAATATACAGCGTCCGCTAACAGCAGCACAGCAGAATTCCGTGGCCGGGGTAAACAAGCAATTAAATGAAAATTTTATTCCATTAATTCATTTCGCTTTTGGCCATTGGTTTCACACAAGTCACGCCGAAAACTAAAGCAGCTGGTTTGGCCTCTTGGTGAAGCTGGAAAGAAGCGAGTATAGATATACAGGAAACCAATAGACTCCGAAACCATCCTTTCCTTGGCTTCCTTCATACTGTTCGGAGACCTATATGACCTCTTTACCCATGGCTTCTCGATGGTATTTAAATAGTAAGGGGAAAATATAATTACCCCTTTTTAGAGCCCTGCTCTAATGCGCCCGTTTGGCCTTGCGTCGCCGTTGTTGTCGGTAGCCAAGAGAAAGAGTGTGATGCATGAGCCACGAGAGAGTCCCGAGCCAAAAGAATTCATCAGGAGAAAGAACCACGAGCTCTACGCCGCTCGGTCGGGGCTCCTCTTTCTCTTCTAGTGAGCAATTTTCTTTGGTTGGTGAGAAAGGCAGAGTTATGTGTAACTGCACATGCATACTTACAAGCATCTCTCAAATTATTTTCACCAAAACATCGAAACAATCGCTCAGATTTCGAATTAGGGAGTATCGTAATCACACTGAGTTCTTCTTTTTTTTTTTTTTTTTTTCACTTTAACGTCTCAAACAACGCAGCTAAGAAATATCCATCATTCATTAGCTGAGGTATTTAGGCCCTTACCATCTTAAAGCTGTTGCCATCGTTTGCCAGATAATTCATCGGCAAAGACGTAAGCTACAACGCATTTAGTATACGGGTCCTTGGGAGCGGGTACGCATGTTTCGTTGCTCTAATGGTCGTATACGTTAGATTCAGGCAAAAACACTAGTTAAGTTCCATTTAATTGAAAAACTAAAGACACCGTGTCTAATAACCGTTGTCAGGAAACCGATAGATTCGCCTTTTTGCTCCACTTTTTAACCTCCGTTACGCCTGAAAACTGTTCGCTCCGAGCAACTTCGGCCAAGCAATAATAATTTGGCTTCTACAATATTCCCGGGAAACAAAATGCGATCAGTGCCCCTCGGCTAGCCCGGATTCGAAACTCGCGTGCACTAATCTTCGAGAGCATTTCGAAAACTACAGCTCATCGCCGCTCCGTCGCATACGAGGCGTTCATAGCCCGCACGGCACCAAGCGAGAGAGTTTGGCAAGAGGAAAAGAACGACGAAGGAACAAAAGGTGATCATGTATAGCGGGGCTTCCTTTCGCATATCGCGCCGCCATATTTTTAATAGCCAGACAGAGGGAAAGAAGAGAAGGAAATGCCTGATTCAGACGCGCTTTGCAATAAGGGCAATGAAAGTCGCGCACGCGACGCTCGCCGAATACGGCTCAAATGAGATTGGCGCGCGGCCGCGCGCGTCTGTTGAGCGCGCGCACAGGCTATATCATCGTTCGGCGCGGAGAATATTTTAATTAAGGCGCTGGAGCGGGGGAAACCCTACGGAGGCGGTGTACTGGCGAAATGAGAAGCGTTTTCAATCAATGGCAAATTAAATTAGAGCTTGTTGGGACGGCATGAAGATCATAATAAGGGTCTCCGAACGGAATAGGCACTCATGGTCCGAAAAGGAAAATAGCTGGGAGCTTCGCCGAGCTCGCCTTCGAAAAAGACGGGGGAGGTGGGGGGAGGGCGAGAGTGTAAGAAGGGGCAAATGATGGCGCTTCGCACGCTACGCTCGCCCATGGAGACGTTGATTAGCGGATGGCGATCTGAGTGGAGACAAGTGGACTAGCACTCTGCAATATCGTTTGTGGCAAGAAGTGTATACCTAATATATATATATATATATATATATATATATATATATATATATATATATATATATATATATATATATATATATATATATATATATATATGTGTGTGTGTGTGTGTGTGTGTGTGTGTGTGTGTGTATACCACGCACACACTGGCAGTCAAGCAGGCAGACACAGACACACGCACACAAACACTCAAACACACACATACACATGCACTCTCTATCTTCCTCGCATGCGCGCAAACACACAGAGCGCACGCACACACGCTCACACACACACACACACACACACACACACACACACACACACACACACACACACACACACACACACACACACACACACACACACACACACACACACACACACACACACACACACACACACACACACACACACACACACACACACACACACACACACACACACACACACACACACACACACACACACACACACACACACACACACACACACACACACACACACACACACACACACACACACACACACACACACACACACCCACACGCGCGCACGCACACGCGCACGCACGCACACACACACGCACGCACACACACACACACACACACACACACACACACACACACACACACACACACACACACACACACACACACACACACACACACACACACACACACACACACACACACACACACACACACACACACACACACACACACACACACACACACACACACACACACACACACACACACACACACACACACACACACACACACACATACACAAACACACGTACGCACGCAAGCCCGCACGAGCAGGCTGTTTTTTCTTGCTGACCTTATTTCAATTCGTGTCCTCCAAAAGTAATACATATAGCCTCCAATTTCGTCTGAAGGTTTTTTTTTTTTTTTTTCTGCGACCAACCGCGATATTCTTATGGCGATGACACAAAACTTTAACTTTACTTATGACACCGCGCTGACGAAATAGCCTCCTCAGAGTGGTCGCCTCAAAATTAAATTTACATGAGTGACATGGCCAGGCACTTATAAAATGCGATGTATAGCGATACAATTTACGTTCAGCGATGTGGGTCGAATATTTGGTATTTGTATCGATATTGCATTCACTTCGCGTAAGTCCATTTCAGGCTTGTCTTTTCTTGCTTGTTTAAAGCATGCCACGCTGTTATCCCATAATAACCTTGTCTCGGGCCCTACGGCGCCATCTTAAGTGTTCAACGTAATTGTGTGGAAGTTTCGTTGGCAGTTGATTTTGCCATTACGTGCGTTTCGCGTGGAGCTTCTTGGCTGTTTTCATTCCATGATTACCTTGTGACTACATGAACGCTCATCTCTTCAGCCCTTGTTTCAGAGACCAGCGTTGCATGACATTTTAAAGTTGAGAAGCATGATGAAGTTGTTCCGTCAGCGTTCTCTGCATTTTAGTTTCGTTATTTTTCGTTCTCTGTCTTCAAACCAGCCGTTTATTCCAACCTCTCTGGGCTAACTATTTGCTCTGTCTCAATTCTGCGCGTTTTAGAAAGGAAAGCGGTGCCATATGGAAATTTCCCTTGCTTATCTTCTACAGACGGAGCACTTAGAGTGGAACGCAGTAGTCAATATAGCATTTCAGGTGGTTAAATATTCGATGGCTGATGTTGCGACCGGTAGAAATCTTTTATATCCCTTTGTATTTATGTTAAAAGGAATTATTGGAAGTACCATTTCCCCACAACTTTTATAGCTCGATATTGATGCGACTGTTGAATCACGTTGCCAAACTGCGATACTGACCGCCACAACTTCAATTGCGATTTTCGTCCTCTGCAAGACCGACTTAATTAGTACAGCACGCGCTTCATTCAGTTCGGTGCGGGGCTTTGTTATTTCTTTCGGCAAAAGTTCCTGTGCAATGTCACTTGCCGACTTTATTTCAGCCGCCACGGTTGCTCAGTTGCTTTGGTGGTCAGCTACTGATGCCACGAAGGCAGAATCGAAACCTCTTTCACCGGCTGCATTCCGATGATGGCGTAACGCAATAAATAAATAAATAAATAAATAAATAAATAAATAAATAAATAAATAAATAAATAAATAAATAAATAAATAAATAAATAAATAAATAAATAAATAAATAAATAAATAAATAAATAAATAATTAATTAAATAAATAAATAAACTAATAAATAAATAAATAAGTAAATAAATAAATAAATAAATAAATAAATAAATAAATAAATAAATAAATAAATAAATAAATAAATAAATAAATAAATAAATAAATAAATAAATAAATAAATAAATAAATAAATAAATAAATAAATAAATAAATAAATAAATAAATAAATAAATAAATAAATAAACTAAAAATGAAATAGAATGCGAAGCTGCTTAATTATCAGTTACTACGCGATGAAAAGGCCTTGACACATTGTGTTCTAGTTGCTTTTAACTGCATTTAATTTTTTTGCCCACAAGAAATTTTCATTTCATTTCATTTTTATTTCCTTAAATACCCCCTTGTTGGGGGTTTTACATAAGGGATGGGGTTAACATGACAAAGCAAAACATTTTTTTTTTCATGATGGCAGATGGGATGTAACTTTCTCTAGGAAGGTTGTTGGGCAGGTGATGGCCGCAATTTCATGGGGAAGGTCGTTCCAGTCGCTTGCTGTTTGGAGGAGAAATGACTTGGAAAACGTAGCCGTACGGGAACGCTGGCACGCTGGATCACTTTTTTTGCTTCTAACTACTCCTAGTGCTTTTTTTTTTTTCCCCAGCCTGTTTAAAGATTCTTTCACACCATCTCTTAGAATATTTTCAGGAAGTAAGTGTGCAACTTCTTCCACAGCTGCGTCGCCGACCACAGCGCTAGTTGCTGCCAGCTAAAGAGGTTGCCAGCCCAGTACATGTGGCACAACGTATAGATCCCCACTGTTACTTCATTGACATTTTAAAAGTCGCCTTAGTTGTCTCAACTGAAGTACTAATAAAATACAAGGACACATTGATCAATGTCAATCCCATTAGCATCACTGCAACCGTCTATAGGCGAAGCAGTCGTCAGGAAGAGGTCTACAACTAGTTACACAGAATCATAATACTGAATATATTTTGAGTCCCCGATGTCCAGGTTAGCAGGTGTTGACTACCATGAAAAAGCAAGAATATCATATATGACAAAAAAAAAAAAAAACCCACGCCTTAAATTGTCCTGCCATCTTTCTCAGCGCCACTGCCGGGTATTCTTTTATTTGGACAGGGTGCATTCAAATGCGTTAAAGAATAAAGAATATTTAGTTGATAAGCGTCTATAGACCCCTCTATTGCCGGAAGTATGAACGGGATGACCGAGCCTAGTGCTTCCCTAGAGCGCACGTCTTACGTAGCACCTACGCGGATGCGTGATCATGTACGCCCAAGAGCAGTTTACATAAAAAATTATTAACACTTGTACAACCGCGCCCAAACGGGAAAGAAAACGACACTGTATCTACTCTTCCGCTTTTCTTTCGTGGCAACTGCGTTAATGAACGTGTCTTAAATTTTCGCATGGACCCTGTGCGATAAGGTGAAGCAAGTAAACAAAGCGACAATGCCCTAATATAGGATTAGCTTCTGTTTAATATAAGGATCGAATATAAGAATATTTTCACTGTCAAATATAAATGACATAATGCGGAGCTCCTTTCCGCCAATCTAAATCAGTGAAATTCATTTTTATATGTGCCGCTCCAAGAAGCTACTCATGTGTGCTAATTAATTGCCTTACGAAAAGCTTACGGCATTCCATAAACGCGAATAAAGTCGACAGTATTATACTGTGTCCTACTTTTAAAGCTGGCCGTGGGTGCATACTGTGACAGCTTTTCTCGTGCAAGAATTATCTCTTTTTTATGATTGTCTGCCCTTTTGCCATAGGCTTCACCAGAATCACGACGGTGATAAACCCATCGACACGACGGACCATAAAGCATGGAACCGTGCGTAAGAGAAGAAAGCCATGAATGTACTCAAAATGCTAGAAGGGTGGAGAGGTGGGCGGGAGAAATATGTCTTTGGCTGGCTACTCCGCACTATGTAAGAGAAAGGAGAAGGATAGAAGGGCGGAGTCTAAAGATAGTAGGCTCTCATGTCATAATACAATGATCCATATGAACTATTACACATTATTTAAACGTCCAGCTCCCTCGAACTGACACCATATCATGTACGTCCCTATAGAGATCTCAGGAGCATGTGTCCACAATGTCCGGTATTCATGCGAAGGGACATCTGTTGCGTGTTGTTTTTACATATTTTTTTTTTCGGATATGCGCAGTCTTGCGAACCGTGCGAGCCGACTCGTTCACTAGTTTATGCTCGCCCACGTTCCGTTCGGGGCAGACGGGGCGCGTTACACGGAACCCGGTACGCATCCCTGCAGTGCGAGCACACGATCCGGAGGTCGGCAGCGCGGTCTCACAACTGCTGTTCTTCGCCACGTCTCATTGAGAACACGAGTCTCAAGCGCCATCTGTCGCTCCTCTCTCGTGACGCAAATGCTCTTGCTCCGACCGCGTCTTCCGGGATGTTCTTGAGGACGACGGGCTGCGCCATATGGCGTTCTCAGGAAACGCAATGGGGGAATTTAGTCTAGGGCGAGCTCAATACCTTAATGAAGGGAGAAATGTATGAAAGGAAAATTATTGCTAGCAGCAACGCTGTGTTTCTAGAAAAAAAAAAAAAAAAGTGAGGTAAAGTTATACGGAGCCACACAGCGTAACGCAACTGTATAGAGTGTGGGGGACATATTATGACTATGTATCGCGAACCTCCTTGCGCACAAGTCTAGGTATCTGCCCAAGATGTAACTGAACCCCCTGCGCAAGAGTGCCAGTAAATAAGTACCAAATACAAAGTCGTAAACTGAATGCACAATAACAGCACACGCAGATATGAGACGGGAATTCTAGTCCAAGTAAGCGCCCCGCCCTTCTTCAAAGGAAACAATAGCAAAAATTCCATCATTTTCGGAATGTTTGTTCCTTTTCTTTTCTTTTGCATGGGAATTCATGGAACTTACTGCGATTCCATGGCCCGTTGCGTAGCAGTGCTTCTTTCGTAGCGTACAATCGTGAAGGAAGATAAACTTAGTAGGAATACAACATTGTACTGTCTATAGAGTGCGCGCTGTATAGTGTGTCTTTAGATCACGCTTCTGGACATTATGTAATAGTGCGAAGCACCGCTATCAGTCGCTTTAGGACGTTAAACCCAACAAGTCAAGCCAAACCAAATCTTTCTAACAGTTCACACCTGCGGCTCCCTTTGTGTATCTTTGTTCCTAAATCTGGACTTTGCTTTCGCCTGCTTACTAATCCTTTGATTTGGGCTCCCGTTATCTCAGACATTCGCGTTAGCATGCATTCGCAAGCTTCCATTTGAAAGGCAGACGAGTACAGGTACAAAGAGCCGCTTTAACGAAGCACAACTCGTTTACGTGGCCGAGAGATAGCGTTTCTGACTCGGAATCTTCCGGTGGGTTCGATTACCTGATGCCACCCTTACGTCTCAAGGGTGCAGTGAGAGAAAGAGAGACCCTTTAATGTAAAACAGAGATTTTAGCTTTCGTTTAAATTTCGCTGACATGCTACTCTGCGTAGAAAGGGGAGTTGGGGAGGGAAATATTGAAAAAGAATGGTAAAGAGATTAAAAGAAATTAAGGGGGAAGACATCTCTTCTGTCTAGGCCATGTCATGTGGTGTCATGTCGTCACACAACCTGGCGACTTATCAGTGCCCCGCCACATCACCAGCTAATGCAACTACCAATCGTGAGAGGCATACTCGTGATTTTTCGCCAAGAAAGCCGGCAACGCCGCTGGTGACGATGCTTGAACTTCTCGAGAACGGGCCTTTAACACTCTCGCTTAAAAAAAAAAAAAAAAAGAAAGCGCAATTGTGTAAAAATATATTCTAAACTGAGCTGAGTTGGCGTTGTTGCAAGCTACTGTTGGGAATGACTGCGGAATCGACACTAATTGCTTCAGTGTTGCGGTACTTAGATATCAATTAAAGACCAGAATTAACTCTCACGTCGGTGACCAGGGCACTTATCCGTCACCAAGTATAAGCAACCTCCTTTAATAGACAACTGCTGCTGCCATCATTTCGAGTCCTCTTTTTTTTTTTTTTTTTTTTTTTTTTTTTTTTAGAAGAATACGAGAAGCGAACATCTGTACAAAGCTGGATGCCGCTGGTGTGAGAAATGTCTTGGAGGTATCCGTTTAGTACTCCTGTCCTCCTTAGGGATGTGAGCAAGGCACACCTTTCCGCACTTTAAGCTAGGCATGGAATGCGAAACTTCGAAATCGCCGCACATGCCACATAGTACGATTCTAGTCTTATTCGCCCACCGGGGTCCGAGCAGATCCTGTGAGAACCTTTAGGTTTACTCTGCTCTTTAGTTATCCATGTATGACTTATTGGGTTACACCTGCAGAGTAATAATAAGGCTGAAATCCGTTTTCTTGGTACCTTGAAGAACCTTTCTTAATGGAGCCCCAGACAGCGCTTCACGGGCAAGGCTGTCCAAGGGTGTAAGGGCACTTAGTTGCAACGTAAGTACAGAGAAACCTTAGGCCTAAAGACCACGCAGCAGGTGGAAAGGGGCTGGGGACACCCCATCGCACCGGAAAGCGAGCTCAAACCTTTGAAAGGTATAACTTAACGCGACAGCGTAGGAACCCTTCTCCAGAAAATCCGGCCTTGGCATGAACGTTGTGAGCGAAAAATCATGCCCGTGCCTCCGGCTGTTGGTAGCTGACAAGTGACGTGACCACAAACCATGACCGAGTTGGCAGAGGCTAACAGCTCTGACAGTTGCTTTGAGATAGGATTGAGATGGGAATCGTACTCTCCGGGACCCTTTGGATACCGAGCAGAGGCAGTGTCCCACTACGCTACGCTGGCACGTTTATACGGCTTGGTTAAAACGTCGTTTTGTATCTACGTCGGGGGGTCTTTCACATAATGTGGTAGTTACTACTGTCGGCTAATGAGTACGTGTGAGAAAACGAGGCACAAATTAAGATCATTGCCATTAAATGAGGATCAGTTAGTGCTACTACGCAACCAGTATCTAGTAGAGGAGGCGGTAAATGGGAGCTATTGACCCTGTCGCGTCCATCATGCACTTATAAGCGGAGCTTAAATCCCTCCCAAATTTTCGGATGCGTCAGAAGGACAAACGTTTATGCCAGACAACACCCTATAGCTTCCGTAAGGCTGCTTCAATGGCAACATTCTCAGCCGTTGTAGAGGACACGATGCAAGCAAGCCGTACCGACTGCAGATCGTTTTCGAAGAAGGAATGTCAAATGCAGCAGCGCTCTAGCTTCACGGCTCTTGTCTACAGAACCTTCAGTGAAAACTTGAAGAGGAGGAGCATATCCAATGCTGCAATACGAGGGAACGATGCATTGGCGCCAAATGAGTATTGTGCTTAGCAGAAATGCTATAAGGTTTGTCAACTTGCAGACGGGACTCTCAAATGAGCAAGGAGGTTTCAACCGCTTGAATCGGTTTCGAACGTCAAGACATAGGCAGGAGCGATAAGTACGAAGTAGGTGTGCGACTTACATTTTTTTCGGACCACTGTAGAAGAGTCCTTCTACTATAAATTCTCTCCAATGAGGCCCAGTCGTTAAATATCCTGCCCAGCGCGACTGATAGAGTGTGATGCTGTAGGTTACATCCGCGGAGTGGAGGTACGGAAACTGAGAAACAAAACTGGGAATCTTAATCAATAATGGATGACCTGATTCATCACCATCTCAATGCGCTAAAGAATCATATACAACTGTACGTTATCAGTTAAATACTAAAGGCTGCTCCCATGAAAGCAGTAATTGAAAAATAACAGCAAGTGCTGTTACGACAGCGGCTACAAAACCGCCAATTGAATTTTAGATGTTGTTCTTTCGAGACGGCGAGATGGAGCGACGATAACTGTCGGAATATGGATAGCGGCACTACTAGAGATAGCAAATAGATGACTTGAAGTTCATGTACTCAAAACATCACAATATTTACAGCATCTACAGCAAGTTTGCGCAAAATATGGATCTGGCTACCTTGGCTTAGCTGCAGATGCCACGCTAAGCCATAGCTCACAACTCTCAATTGGACCCTCAATTTTAATCCCTCGGGGCGCAACCCACATTCGAGTCACAGCCAATTACAAGTATCAACCTGAATGCATACTTGCTGGCTACCAGACCCTTTCAACTTTAGTGAAGGTTAACAGGCTCTCCCCAAGCATGCATGCAAGCAAAAGGAACAACAAAACAGTCAAAACATACAAACGGCAGTGACCCGAGAGACCACAATTCACCTGTCAAATTCGAGTCACGGCCCACAAATTTAGCCTGTATATGCGTGTCCCTTTCTTACAGAGAGAGGGAAGAAGAAATACAGGAGCGCAGCGTTTCCTTTCGGCCCGTGTCGCAAATACGTGCTACGCGTCGACATCAACCCTGGTTAGTTCAACGACACGGCCGGTTGCCAATGCAAATTAGGCATTGCAGTTTCGATGTATCGTTCTCGTAGTGCCGTGCACTGTGATAAGCGGCCGTCGTTTTGATCCACATGGTTCTTCCAAAGTCTGCCCCGTCTCTGACCTTTGCCCTTGCAAGTTGCGAGTGCGTTATTTTTTTTCTGAAATGACACGCAACGGACCCTTTCCCAGCAGGTGCATCACTTTTTTGTTATACACGGGCCTCGTCGTTTCAACTTCGACTCAACGGTCGGTAGAGCCTGTTACGTCTGTCCCTCCAACGGCTTTCATCGGTGGTGTTCGCCTTGCACCGCTCGAATACCTCAGGGCCGACAGGCGCCTTTGTATTACGTACACGCAAGGAACCAAGCACTGCGAACAGGGAGCTTACGCTTGACAGCGTCCGCCACGCTACCGCGTGCCTACACCAACCTTTACACTCCAGTACAGCAGGCAGCGAAGTTGCCCAAGCAAAAGAAAGAGTCAGTACTCAGCTAGAACCTCCCCTTATGGTTTATGTATGTTTAGTACACCTTCGGTTAGACGCTCATTTCAGAACTGAGTCTTTAAAAAGCAATATGAGTATGCATTTTCAGGAAAAAACAAGAAAGAGGTCTTGCCTTTCGGTGCAAAGATAATTAAATGATAGGTGGCATGCACCTAAGTGGTACCTTTTGTTCTGAATAGTTATGTCACAAAATGTGGAAACGATAGATAAGATAGAGCAGGAACGCTCTACAATAACCTTACGTCTGTGTAACCTTGGTTGTGAGCAATCTCCGTGCAAATGCCAAAAACTGAAAAAAAAAGAAAAATCAAGAAATCAGAATCATCAAACCAACGCATCACATGGACGATCAAACACAAGTAGCAATGCGCGGTTCACTTCGATGATTGCGATCCATCGATAGGCATAAAAGGAAACACAGCCGGTTGGGTAAAGGGACGATGAGGTGGAAGCGAGAAAGCGAGGGAGAGAAAGAAAAAGTCGAACTGCGGAAATCCTGTGAGCTCACAGCGCGTAATGAATAGCGGATCCCTTATTAGGCAATATCAAATGATTAGTGCCGGCCCCTTGCCTCGTTTGGAAAACTAATAATAACGCCCTCCCAGAATCAACAAACCTGAGCTGCCACACGAAAGGAGAAGCTTTCGGCTCTCTCTTGTTTCTTTCTTTTACACTTCCTGAGAATGGAGCCGTGGAGCGAAGACACGAAGTTCAAAGCAGCACCAGCGGAGAGCCACGAGGCGCTTCACGAGCATCGTACGCACGGCACAAATAAGCGCGTCGGAGAGAGAGAGAGAGCGAGAGAGAGAGAGAGAGAGAGAGAGAGATAGAGAGATAGAGAGAACGCCTAGTTGGAAAGAGGAGGCAAGGCTGAAAGGACAAGACGGAGAAGCACTGGGATGCCTCTGTGAAACAAAACGAGCGGCCCGCCACAGAGAGATGCGCGTATCTGCATGGTCGAAGAGATGCGGCGGTGGGCGAACAAGGGGGGCCTTTCGTGTCCAAAAGATCACCTCTTCGAAAAACCAGCAAGATAATAAAAAGTAAATAGAAATGGAGAGGACAAAGAGTGCTTGCTGGGTTACCGGCTGCTGTCGAGGATGGTCGGCGGTCTCAGGTCTGAGGCAATATGCGACACGAGGGAAAGTAAAGGATAGATGAAAAAAAACAAAACAAAACGATGAAAATAAATAAAAAAATACGTCGGGAGGTTTTGGGACGCGGCGCTCGCGTTCTCCGCCGCGAGGCTTGTAAGCCTGCTGGAGAGCCAGAACCAGAGCAAGAGGCGAGGGTGGAGTGGGGGTCGGCAGAGAGAGCGTGTGCGCATTCGCTGCATCAGGCTCTGCCAATTAATGCAAGGCGCCATTGTCGAACTAATGAGCCAATTACAGAGAAGAAACTCTGGCGCTAGGAAGTGAAGACCGCCAATTAACCCCGACTAACAAGGTCCCTCACCCGCTCTGCCTCATCAGATAAGCCGGGCCAGAGCACACATAATTAGGCCTAACGACCCGCCCGGAGCAGTGACGGCTTGCCCGCTGTTTTTCTTCTTCCTTTTTTTTTTTGTTTTTCACTCCTCTCGCAGCGTCCTCATCTCTTTGTATGTGTTGCTCTCCTGCTCTTGTACACTCAAAAAGCTGGCGAGCTTTTATTTTTCTTTTTCGGCAGCCGGTGGGTGGCGGAGGGGGAGAAGGACGGCGGCGACTCGCGTCGGCGGGCTGCGCAGTGGGCCCGCCGTGTCCTGTGGCGGAGAGGGCTGCAGGGCGGCGGACAAGTGTGTCCATGTCTGTGCGTGTGTGTGTGCGGGTCTGCGTCCCGTGACAAGAGCCATGCCGAGCGCAGCGCTGGTGGCGCCGGAACCGACGCTGCGAAGTGGCGGCTACTTCGGCGACTGGAAGCCAGCCTCTCACCCAGTCTCACCGCAAGGCACAAACACTCACCGCCGCCCACGATCACCACTGCCGAGGCCCAGAATACTGCACAGCCATCGCAAGGCGGTGCTGTCCCCGATGCTCACGACATGGCGCCTGCGTTGTTTCCTCGCTGCCCGACCTGGCTGGACACGTGCTGTCTAGCCGTTGTCTCGCTTGCGCCGCCCATATTTCGTGCTTCCTTTGTTCTGCGCGCAGCGGCAGAGCCAAGCTCGGGGCGTCGCTAAGTGTCAGAACGGTTAGAAGGTACAATGCCTAACCCAAGGCTTCGGTTAAAATCTATGTGCGAGCGCAACGAGCTTGGATTCCATGATAGGTACTTCCGCAAGCAGATGGCAAATTGCAAGAGGTGCGTTAAAAGCGGCCCAGTAGCGACCCCTTTAAAGGGCCCCTGAAACGCCATTTACGGCCGTATTTTGATGCTACATGTGTTTAGAGGTGGTCTTAGTGAGCATCGAGATCACATTGAAAAAGCTCTGCGTGTTAGCTGTAATTTACAAATAATTTTGGAAAATTGCCGCTCGCAGCCGATTTGGGCGACACACCACCGTGCGTTTTCAGCCGCCCAGCCCATGCGACGTCATTGGGGTTAGCGTTATCATTGGCCATGGCCATATGACGTCACGTGTAATTTTTGCAATTATAGATTTTAAAATTAGCACTATTCTTCCTGAAAGAAGTATTTTATTCGTTAGTTATTATTGTACATTAAAGAAAGGTAAGAATTCTGCGCGCATCTTGATAGAAGCGGAACACTTCCGGCCGAGAGAGATTCGTCTGCTCGTAAAAGCACGTGTTGCCCGGTTGTCAGTCTTGAAATCTCGCGATCTCAACTGCTGCTGCTTTTTTTCTGGTCTGCAATGGACCACCATTGCTGTGTAGTTGGCTGTAAAGCCGAGGACAGGAAAGATGTTATAATGCGACATCGTGTCCCTACAAAGCAAGGTGTCACGCGGGAAAGCTGGCTCCAACGCGTCGGGCTGTCATCGTCGGACAAGCGCCAGGAGCTCAGAGTTCGTGGCCGCCACTTTTCCCGTGACGCACACCAGTATAATCCCAGTTTGGCGCAGCAAACTGGCCTCAACATGAGACGTCAACGCCTCAAGTCCGACGCTTTGCCGACGCAGTTTCTCCCTGGAATGGTAAGTTTTCTGGGTTGCGAGTTATTGTGGAAACGCGTAGCATGGCTCGGAGTCTCGCATGGAAGTGCATGAAGCCTAGCGCAAGTTTTGCAGGCGCAGATTCCTTGCGCGCAAACCGCTCTTGCGAGAGGACCACAACAAGTTAAGGCGCTGAAAATGTATGAAAGGGAGCTCTCGCCCTGCGGCGCGCGGATAAGGGAAAAAAAAAAAAAAAGATAAGGCGACCTGCGCACATGGAACCATGAATTAACATACACTAACGTGTACGCGATCACAACAATCGCAGTATAATTTGCCTGGGTGGTGCAGTGGGTTAGGGTGGTCGACTGCTGTGCCCAAGGCACAGCGGCCGCTTTTCGACGGAAGCGCAAGCAAGGTGCCCGCGTACCGGTGCGGACAAAAGTAAACGGAGCACGCTTTTTCTTCATTTTTCACTCGGTGCATATTTGAAACTGGTAGTCGTGGGATGCGTGGACCGGTAGTAGACGCAAGTGCCCTTTCACGGACAAATATTTCCTGATCTCCAGTGAGGAAGGCAATTTGACTGAAAAAGCCTAGCTGCTCCGTTTACTTACGTCCGCACCTGTACATGTGCTGTGCGGCGCCTCGTCTGAGTCGAATTTGGGGCGTTGAACCCCATAAACCAAGCCTGACTTGTAATAAAAAAATACCAGCACACTAATAACAATACAGATCAACTGCATCCCCCCCTCCCCCACCCCCCATCCACCTAAAGATATGCTTATTTTACAGTGCGTTTAGTCTGCTCTTGATCTTTGCCTTTTAGCACCTGTATATGCATGTCTTTCTCATTCATGAAGCGTAAAATTGAAGGGGAAATTGGCTCGTTATGATACAATTAATGAAAGGAGCCAACAGTCGAGTCCAAGGTAAATGTAGGTTTTTTTTAAATACTTTTGTGGTGATATTGATCAGAATTAGTCCTGTAACGATTTTAGGCCGAAAGATGATTAAATACCAAGTGGAAGGAAAAATAACATGTGGTATATAGATAAAAAAAAAGAAGGTATCCCCTATGACCTTGCACTTGCAGACTTTTGTCTCCTTTCATTCTCATTCATGTGCAGAATAATAAAACTGCCATTAACACAATGTTGATTACGCACAAATTTCCTTTCTTTTCCTAGCATGGCAAACCATCATCGCCAGGAAGCCCGAAAGACCTCAGCACTACACAGGTTTCCTTTGGACAGGTTAGTACTGTTATCGTGGTATTAATAACAATGTATATATACTTTTATATTTATATTTATGAATATTTAGGCCACATATATAACTTTGGAATATGTTGCACGCATATATGATGGCTCTATTGCTAGAAGCTATATAAACTAGCACAACTGTTGCTATGTCATTATGCTTTCATGCAGTTAGTTACGTGTTCAACCATTGCTTCAGGCACCTACCGGAGGTGATCCAAATACCACAGCTCTTCCTGTAGAGGTGAGAATATTTTGGATAGTTCATTTTGTCCAGTGGATGATGCAAGTGTTTTGACTAATGTACACACTTAATTTTCAACTGTACTGAACAGCTTTGTATTATATTGCATATGATGGCTCTATTGCCCGAGTAAGTAAGCTATGCAAATTAGTGCAAATGTTATGTCTGCTTCCATGCACAAGCTCGATCATCGCTTGAGGCACCTTCTGGAAGCAATTAAAATGTAGCTCTTCCTGTATAGATGAGATTATTTTGGAGTTCAAATAGTTAATTTTGTTTAGTGGATGATGCAAGGCTTTGGTGTGCACTGGCACACCAAAAAAAGAAACTCTGAGCACATATATTAACTGGATTAACATGGGAGACCCGACGTTCAAAAATAATGAGCTGCTGGATTGGTTCATGGAACAGTGTATTAGTCGACTGTCCTGCACTGTGTCTTTTGTTTGTGCTGCTAACATGCCTCCAAATTTTTCAGGGCTCTTGAAACTCCACAAACTACAGCTTGTCTGTGCATTTTTTAGTCATATCAGTTCTCCACTTTCAGAATATTTGTGTATGTGTAGCAAGTTGACAATGTTTGCATTTTGTTACGGGCAGTTCTCTATACAGCACCTGAAAATGAAAGCATGAAAAATTTCAAATCTGCAACCATCATTATAATTATGAATATCTGTCTGCAGGAAGAATCACCAGCGGGGCCTTCAACTACTCGCACGCATACTGTGGCAACACAATGTGGGAGTGCCATTCTGTTGGTAAGTCATTATTGATAAAGATGTTGTAGTGTTGTGAAAATGTATTAAAGAGCTATATGATCGATTACATTAAACGTAGATGGGGTGCTTGCGAATAATTTTAAATATCTGAAATTTTTCCAGGCACACAGGTGTCTATTGGATTTAAATCTCTAGTCAGCACCAAGGTTTAAACAGAGAAGCCTGCCACCAGAGAAGTCGGTGGCAGGCTGCTATCACTGGCCAGTTACTGCTATCACTGGCCGCTCGTTAGAACTTCTTTCATCCACTTTTGTGCATTTGCTGGCTATGGCAGGCAAGGAAATTTGTCAGTTAAGCACTGTTCATTAGGCAAAAAAAAAAAAAAAGAAAACTTGACGAAATACGTCACCTATGTGTCACATATTCACTCATTCAAACCTGCAAATATACCCTCCCTGTGACACAGTCCATTCGAATGATAGCGTTCATAACTCTCATGCATGGCTTGACATGATTAAGGATGTGGTAATACTCACAATGGGTCAACAAATATTGCCTTGATGAGTCTATAGAGACCATGCCTCATACATACCTTGCACACCACTAATCTCGGACGTGGTGTTAGGTTATTCACAGTTGAGTCAGGTTGCAAAAGGGCAATTTTTCCTTACATAATATGGTCATGCTGTGTCTGCCTAATGTACATTAGTGCTGTCTTTAGAGCTACTACGGAGCCATCACATGCACTTTGAAGTTTAATTTTGCACAAATATTTGAACAAGTCACTAAGATGCACAAGGATATTTGATTCTGTTGTGAAAAAAATATAAGTTGCGTAGCCCTAAAGTGTACCTAATTTGCCATGGCATTTTTCTGTTCCTTGTTGATAGAATGAAAAAAAAAATGCATACCTACTATAAACTTTGACAGCAGCTTTATTTAGCACATTTTACAGCCAAGACATTCCGAGATGAACATCCACGGCTGCTACGTATTAGTTCATAATATTAACAATCACACGGCACCAATCGCTGACATCACTGCACTTCTTTTTCAGCGACCATCAGGATGAAACGGCCTAGTCAGCGATTGAGGAACCCCTCTACAAAGAGCGAAAATTCCTTGTGTTCGAGTGTTGCCTGCGGCAGCTTCTTGAGACCTGAACAATGTGCGGGCAAACAAGAACCCTTTACTTTAGCATAGTGGGAAGCCTTGTGACTGTGAAGGGGACATGCTCACTGCAGCATTCTTTCCTCTGAAAAAGCCAACCACTGGTTGAAGGAAAAGCAGCAAGAAATGTCCTCCTGGCTGCAGGCATCTTGTTCTCTGGCTGCGGTATAGCTTCAGTTCTTCGGTTCCTGCAATCAATTGGGGTGCAAGGCATCACAGAGAGGACCTACTACAACTACCAACGGGCATACTTGCTACCTGCCAGAAATGAGGTTTGACAATAAGGATATCTCTCATACAACATTCAAGTCAAAGTATATGTCATTAACTCGATAACTAGATGTCGCATCCTTTCATGACAACAACTTGAAGCTACAATGCAACATATAAAACATATAAAATGCAGCATATATGCAACAGCGGAGGCATTGCAGTGCAGTGCACCTGCTACTGCACATCTCTGTTGCCTTTGGCTACATGTTTAATAGACCAGCTGCATGCTCTAGTACTGAAGGCATAATTTTTGCAATATTTTTTTTTTTTTAGTAAATGTGCTGTGAGAAAAGTGAAAAGCAATGCAGCATTTGAAACCTGCCCCCCTCATCCTAATATGCATTAAGGCAATCACATGACTGCAAGTTTGTAGACTCTAAATTGAACATCTCCTTCTTTGCAGCTTTTTCAGCAAAGGCAAGCAGAACTTGCTAGTGAGCTTGTAGGGACAACAACAGACCTGGCAGGGGATGGTCGCTGCGACTCGCCAGGCTACAGCGCAAAGTACATGAGTTGCAGTGTACTAGCTGTGCAGAATGGAGCCATTTTGCACACTGCACAAGTTCAAGTCGGTGAGGTAATGCGACTCATCCTTTCCGACAACTGAGGTTCCTCCTAACATCACATCCTATCTTACGGCATTTCAACCCTTCTGCTCCAACTTCAGTGCACACGGACGCAAGTGGCATAGGCCTCAGTGCTGTCCTCGTTTAGCGCTATGACGACTGTGAACATGTGATTGCTTACGCCAGTCGGACTCTAAGCAAGACTGAGCACAACTACACCATCACCGAGCAGAAATGTCTCGCGGTTGTTTTCGCCGTGCAGCGGTTTTGCTGCTACCTGTACGGAGAGCCTTTCGTAGTAGTAACCGATCACCATTCCCTATGCTGGCTACTCAATCTCTGTGATCCGTCTAGTCGCCTAGCCCGCTGGGCACTTCGCTTGCAAGAATACGACTACAGCATTTCATACAAAAGTGGCCGACGGCACGCAGATGGAGACTGCCTCTCCTGGTTGCCACCTGCCACGACGGAATGCGACGCGGACAACTTTGATCATTACGTCACTGCTTTATCTCAGAGATTTCCAAATACTCATACCTTTTGAACCGAGGAACACACCGATCAGCATCTGGAGTCGTTCTTAGCTGCTGCTCAAGACCCAACCTCGAACAGCCAGTTTTGCCTATGCCTATGTGATGGCCTGCTATACAAAAACGTTTACTCTCGTGGCTGCTTGCTCCAGGAAAGTGTGTTGTTTTTTTCACCCAGCCCACGACCAACTTGTCGTCCCCACTCCCTGTACGGCCGCCGCTACCGGCCAACTCTGCGATTACGATACTTCATTAGATAAGAAGGCTGTGAGAATCCGTTTTGCTACAGACTGTCGGTTAATTGAATATTCTTTTTGGCTTTGTTTAAACCTTGACCTGGCTTAGTATTTTACGCTGTGTTTTTGTGTAACTCTCGCCCTTACTTACTATCTCTGGAATACTTGCTTTGTTATTTTATAGTCTTCTTTATCGCAGCATTTGTTCATTGTCGGTTTTTTTCTCTTGTCATTTATTGAGTCGTTTTTTATTACTATCATGTCCTGGTGTTTTATTAATTTTTTTATGCAGTGTAATTTGGACTACTACCTATATATGTTCCCATTGTGTGTTAAAAAAGTGACGCATAAATTTATTCCTTGATCACACACCAACACACGCACTTCACTGGTTGACCAGCCTAACTTTTAACTGTGTTCTCAAACCTTATAGAGGGACGACGGGTAACCGTAAAGTGGATCCCGCGCCTCTTTTAATCGTTAAGGCGGGGTCTGTGACAATATAAAACAGACCAAAACTGCAGGAAAGGTATTACATATGCTAAAAAATTACAAAAATTACAAATAGGTCAATGAGCTGCAAGGATTCATGGGATTTGCCAACTTTGAGAAAAATTTGTGGCACAACCTGCATACTCTAGTGCAGTGAAAAGAACTGCTCCCCCCCCCCCCCCCCCTCCAAAAGAAATTGCACGAGTGCACTCAATTCTGCTTAGGTGCAGTAATGTGAAACCACTGCGAATTATGTCACACTGCTTAAATTGGTCCGACACTACGCTAGCAAACCTCGGCCGCACTCGTCCAGATGGCGTACGTGTATGCCATATTTACCCAGGTTAAATGAAGGAGTGGTGCAGATGGTACTTCATGAAGATCACAATGTTTGCCGCACAGCTGAACGGTATGTTGTAGTTTGAACTTGATGAAGAGAAGGATGCTTACTGCACAGCATGAGAGTGTGTTGCAAAGTGCATTGCTCGTACCGTAGACTGGGAATGCCTCAGCCCACATAACCAAAGCAGAAGCCAGTGGAGGCCGCTTGGAACCGTCAAAGCCGACAGCCCACCATCACACACCCACGTAACTGGTCGGAATGCTCTGCCCCAAGGCAGATGACCTCTTCCCCTTGGATAAGTGCTCCCTTCTTCTCTCCTTGCAAATTTCATCGTGGTCTTTTTCTGCAAAGCTGTAAATTCTTCAGTTCTGCTCCTTCTATCTGGTGCTCTGTTCTATACTGCTTTTCGTTTTCCTTTGACTATCCTGCACAGATGAATAAAATGTAAACACCAACACTGGAAAAAGCGACCATGAAAAGAAGCCACAGAAGAGGAGATATGCAGATAGAAAAGCGACAGTAAAAACTAGAAACATATTCACAGATCTCAAAGAAGCAAGATAACAAGCCAAGCTGTCAACAAAGTTCAGGCCCCAGAAATTGCAAGAGAACAAGTTAAAAACATCCTTATCAACAGTGCCAAATGAATGAATTATGAAAGAAGCTCCTCGCTCTATAAAATGCCAGAGGGATAAATATTAGAACAGGCAATGACAAGGTCTCCCAGCCCAACTAAGTGATTCCTGCGGTACAGGCTACAAAATGAGAAGCAGTGGCTACCTTAGCTGGCAGAATTTGTGTACATATATTCACTGTGAAAGGAGAGCGATGTAATGCACAGTTAGATACAGCTGATAATCAAGAAATAGGGAATTATGTCCAGGCATGACAGCTGGTGATAGCCGAGACAGCTAAAATAAGGCTTTTAGAGCATTCGCTCTACTTTTCCCGTGCACAAACCTCAAAGTGAATGCAATGTTGACTTTGAACTCTCACGCTGTGCAGCAAACAATGTCATCTTTATAGCTTAGACATGAGAGCACTATGCTATTGCCACAACCTATCACACCTCGTAGTAAAACTACAACACACTCTCCTCTGTACAGTAAACATCGCCTCCATCAATTTCTAATTGCAAGACATTTTCGTGCGCTACAATGATCATCGTCTTAATGTTTCATCTACTCCTTCTCCTTCATGAAACTTACGGAAATACACCATGCACATACGCCACCTCACTATAGACGGAGGTTGCAACCGTGCCAGACAGCCTGCCGAGACCATTGAACAAAGAGAAGCCAGACTAGCCCATTGCCAAAAAGCTGAGCAAGAGTGCAAGCGAGCCAAGATCGAAGTGGCAGCAGCAGCTGTGACTGCGGCCAATGGCTAACGCTCATGAAATTTGGTTCAAGGACGGTTGAACCTGCACAACGTTTTGAAAATATGCAGTGCTGCCCCTACACTTTGGCAAACACACCTGAAAGGGACCAGCTATTACTGCAGCTTGGAGATAAGAAATGTAACACTCTGCAAGCGTATTAGACTGTAAATAAATTCAAATTAATATTTCAGATCAGCAAATGCAGGAACAAGAGTTGTGGTTTGATCTGTGCTTCACCTGTATTACTCCACTGCTGGAATGGATGTATTCTGCGATCTGTTGTCATGTATTCACGGCTAGGAGTATCAATAAACAAACCTTCAAGCACTCATTTCATTGTGTCAGTATTGAGCACTCACACACTCGGTATCATTCAAAACACAGAATGCTTGTGCTGCCTCGGCATAAGCATTCTGTGTTTCGATTTTAATTTTTTTTTTCTATAAAATTCAATTCCAAATAAATGAATGTTTACGGTAGATGCTTAGAAGCATGTGCTCAAGCAGACTTGGCGATGCTCGGCATTGTCCTCCATTCTGGATTGTTTTTGGATGTGTATGTTTTTTTTACTAGGATTTGAATTTTCTTCCCAGGCTTTATTTTTCACTAACTAACAGTTCTACACCTTTCTTGCTTAGATATCTACAAGTTCTGGCACTTTAGAGGAATGAGATGTCTGTTCTTAAACAGTGCCACAAAACAGACACTTGACGCAGTGCATAACTTGGCGTTCATAAAATAGCATTCTCTATTTTTCCACCTTAAAAATAAACGCACTTCCATGCACCACTCGAAGCAGTGCGCCTGCACACGTGATAAAGTTTAGAATACAGCATGCAGTGAAGCGACAATCACCTGAGATTAAAGGGGAGGGTGCCTGAATCCCATGTAGCTCGCCGACGGAAATTCACGCCGAACCCGGCAAACGACGCAGGCTGGCAGGACCACCCTGTTGCCTTCGCCCAGCCTGCCCCAAATCCACTTGGTAAACAAGCGGTAGGCTATGAAGCGGTGCTGCCTGAAAATACCACGCTTTACAGTAAACGGATCATACACACACAGAAAAAAAAAATAATGCGAATCTGTCACCTGACGCTTCCGCACTACCTACTTGTTTACATCTCCGTCTCCATCGATGTTCGCTCCCTCCTCCTCTCGTGCAATGTGCACAGCCCGAAGGACTTCGGGCGTTAGGCACACGCTTTGGAACGCTGGGTGGATCGTAATGCAGCCGCCGTCCTGCTGGCACACCGCCAGCACCTCCGGCATGCTGCGGCAGCACACATCTTCTTCAGGTGTGGGCATGCTTTCGCAGCGGCCGCAGCGGCACCTGCGCATAAGTAAAATGTGAAAAGGCCGCGAAGCAAACACGAAATGGCATTTCGTGAAATAAGAAAGTTGTAATAATTTATGTGCAGTGGCGCGTGCGCCACGGAACGCACCATAGTAGGCCGTCGTCTCCGTTGCCAGCGGGTGGTTCAGAAGGGCCAGTCGATGGCGTGCTGCTGTCGTCGCTGTCTAGCGGATCACGAAACGGAGTATAATCATATGTATCAAAGTCCAGCTCGGCAGCGGCTTCACGCAGCCTCGCTTCGAGCTCGGGATCCATGCGATCCATGGCGACCGACACGCGAACCGCCGCTCCGCAAACACGAAGGAGAAAAAATCGGAGCACTACCGGAAGTAAACAAACCGAGAGTCGGTGGCGTCACTTCGTGACGCATTATGGGCGGGGCGTCGGCCCGGACATTTTCTTTTTTTTTTGGCCGGCGCATCGGCGTGTATGAGTTGAGGGCTACAGTGACGGGAGAGGAGGAGCGTCATTTTTAATATGGAATATCTGCGCTATTAAAGATGTTAGCCTAAAATTTTTTTGCGCTTTGCTGACTAGCGAAGGCACGCCGACCGCTCGTGCGCCTTTCTTAAGCACGGCTTCAAGCTTTTCATGGGCCCTTTAAACGTCTAAGGCTCTCTATATGCAGGAAGAAGCTCTTAAATATCTCGAAGTACTTACCGACTGAGATAATATCAATACATCGATTCAAATGTATTTGAAAGCGGAGCCTTAGTAAAACGTTGACCTCTTTTGGGCTAGACTTCAAATGGCGCTTTATACACAAGCTATAGCATGTACTGTACATAGGCGCAGAAATGGCTACTGTGTTACTTCTTGACCCTGTAAAGCTTCCCGTAAGTTATGGAAAGCTTTTTGCCAAGGAAGCGCTTTCTTCTCTTCAGTGAACAAAGTGACCCTTAATGCAACATGACTTAACTGAACAGCTGCATATCTTCCTTGCTACAGTAAAACCGAAGTTGTGACATCATCGGAAGTTCATAACAAATAAAGATAATTCTGAGAAAAACCATTCCTCTAAGGTTGTGATCTGCGCAAATTGGTATGTCATATGTGCAGCAAAAAAAGCGCTTTTGTTGTTTCTTTGTGTCATGTCTTCCGCGCTGTTAATCCATGAACAATAAGGTTCTCAGTGAATGCCTGATCACCTCCCTTTCCTTTGCGGCGATCACACAGAGGCACCCTTGACGTCTTCCACAGGGTAAGACTACAGCTTTCGACGACCCTCAAGGCCTGCAAAACACTGCTTGTTACCTAAGGGTGTTATGCTTGTGCGAATAATTGCGATTGTTCCCATCACCTCGCCTGTATTTTCCTTTCACATGTATGTTCGCTTTTCCCGCTGCAAGAAGACATCCGGAACACGCTTCTAGTTAACCTCCTTGCCTTCCCTTTTTTCCTCTCCCTCTTTCCATTTCTATTTCAGTGAACAGATGGTGCTAATTAAATGAAGAGCCCAATCAGCGACAAATGCGATAGAGCCATGAAATGATCATGATATTAACTCATTATACTCTCAACTGCAACGGAAGCCTTGCTCGTTGAAGAAGGCTTCTTTCAAAACAACTGATCAAAGTCTGGAGCAAAGCTAAGTCGAAGCTAAGTGACGTTGATGTGGCCGCTACTCGGTCACATTGATTCAAAATCACGCAATTTCACTCGATCGCCAGCTGCCCCACGACAGAAGAGGCCACCCAGTCTTGGATGAGCTTATTCTTGGTGACGTCCAAGGGAAGTCAGTGCATCATCTTGCCACTGCTTCTTTCACTAAGCATCTCCGACTTCCTAGCTTTAACTAAGGCCACGTAGGTTGGAACCAGAGGGCGAGGAGGAGGCAGCGGCAGCAGCCTCCCCGGGTCTGCGCACAGATGCCAGCCGCGCCTTCACGCTTTCCGCACTGCTCGCCAAGCTCGGCTAATGAGAGCGCATTCCCTCGGGCTGCAAGCGCGAAGCCGCCTCGAAAGAGGGTCCGCCGTTTCTCCCTTTTTTCTTTGTCGGCTTTTGTGCGCCGCCATGGGCGGAAGACCTTGTGACCTGTTGAGTGTTTTGAATGTTCTTCTCTGCGGCACGCGCGCGCCCCTTTTTGGTCTGTCTCATCATTTGGCGTCCTTCTGCCCTGGGATCCGACACGGACACCTTTCTTATACTTTTCCTTCTGGGAGCTTCTTCAGGCCTCGTCAGATTATTTACGTTGTTATGAGCTGTGGTAAACAGAAACTGAAGCGGGATATGCGTATAAGGGAAACTGGGAAGTTAATGGTTTTGGAACATGTAATTTGAGTAACGCGCAGTACAGTGTCAACAGTGCCCCAACACGGACCTCCAGTAGCTGGAGATATGTTTGGGACATAGAGGAAGACAACAAGGGTGCTGCACCAGTGAGTAAAATTGAAATAAAAGATGGAGCAGGGGTTTTAACGTGGCAAAACCGAGTCTCTAGTGAAAGCTTTAGAACGCAGGTGGAAGTTGATATAGACGACGAAGCGCAATGCACAAAGCGAAAAAGTTTTTCGGTTTAATCAACCAAATGACAGGCTGTGCCATAGCTATATGTATATATATATCAAGTTCCATAATCACTCTCCACGGGAAATTCGTGGGTTAGAGCCGGCATGGAACAGCTGCGCTGATCACTGCGTTAGACAACGCTATCGCCGCTTTTTTTTTCTTGATTGCCTGCTTTATCATATATGCAATATAGTGCAGCTTATCATTCCTCATGTTTAATTGCCAATCTCTCGCGCTGGCGTAATTCTGATTTCTGAAAGTTAGGGTACAGGAAGTTATTTCTCTTCACTGGTTGTCTGTGAGTTAAATGGTGATTGCGGCTCACATGTGCCTCTGAACGCAACCAAAAAGGAAACAGATACGATTACGGTGAAGGAAAATGCATTGTGTGAGCGTTGCCATACCCAAAATTTGATGTCGGTTCTTGGCTGTGTTCATGGCTGTGGTCACGGCTGGTTTACGTCTATATAGATTGAAAAACGGAACATAATATAACCTAAAGAGGAAGGCACCTTCTGGGAATATGTTAGTAATTTATTCGATGTTTGTAAATTGTAAAAAAAAAAAAAAGCACTGATAAAAAACTGCACGATGTGGATTCGAACCGATATTTCGGAGTTGAAGGAGGTAGCGTTAATCCGTTTCGCCATATAAGCTTTTTTTTTTTTTTTTTCTTGCATTCAAAATATACAAGACTTACACAAGATCTCTCAGTCGCATTAGACTAAAGTAATATGAATATCTCACTGGCCGTGCGTCAAGATCTGCGTCACGCACCGCCATCCCACTCCTGCATATATATATTACGCAGGCCTAACACCATTACAAGATCACGAGGAAAACTATCCTCTTTTTGCATCGGCAGATACCTGATACCGTCAGAGATAAATGGGAAATCTTTCTTAAGAGTCCTTTGGGGGACGTTCAGAAGAAAATTGCGTCCAAGCAGTCCAAGAAATCAAGCGTAATAGTTTTATTCTTCTTGCTTAGGGGAGGGTGGACTCTCCAAGGCACAAACATTTCTTTCACTTCCAACCACACTTTATCCGGCAAACTCTCGCTATGCAGTCTGAAAAGGAATGTTACAACAGAAAAACAGCACTAAAAAGGGGTCCTTAGCATCGCTACAGAAAAATAAAAACGACTAACAGCCGATTGGTTCGATTTGTTCTTTCCCAAAAGGAACCCCCCGTAAACACTGCAAACACCCTATGCTACCTGTGTGTATTTAGACAGAAACAATGTACCACTTGCATCATGTACCATAGCTTGCTCGCCAAGGAAAGATTGCAAACTGTGACACGTCCAAATATTTACAGATTCAATTCGTTAAATCCTGCTGCTTTACGCTCAATAAATCAGCCTTATTTCGCCAATAATGGTCACTACCAACGTAAAATTAAAGAGGCACACCTAAAGTAGTTAGGTGCATTTGTTGTCCACGATACATTGGCGAAGACATTTGAAGTCCGAGGCAATTAACCATGCTAAAATCGCAAGCACTTCCCCCTGTTGACCGCACTACTCTTGCTTCGCAGAATTCTGTAACTTTTCTAACAACTTTCAAAATGCTTTCATGATTGGAGCCGAAAATAGCAACATTATCAGCGTATGCCAGAACAGGAACGTCTTCCTTGTGCAGTCGAAATCCTGTAAGATATTTGTTGTGAATGATACTTGAGCAGAACGGTTCAATATATATATACAAAACAACAATGCCGAAAGGGGGCACCCTTGGCGCGCAGCCTGTTCTACCCGAATTTTTTTTCCAACCTTCTTATTCACAATAAGGCGGGCTGTGCATCGACAATAAACCATTTTCATTCCCCTGTGAATTATCTTTCCAACATTGACATATGCTTTAGCGCAGACAGAATAATATTCTGAGGGACACGACGTTTTCTTCAAGTCCTTGCATCATTTACAGTAAGTGCCTGCCATAGGATCACATACTTCTAGAGCACTGCGCGCCTTCTTTGTGTTTGTAGCAAGCAACACTGCGTCCTTTAATACCGCAGGTGTGATGAATGCCAACAGTATCTCTCATCACACTTTGAAGCATTTTTGCCAAAACTTTAATGAAAATTTTATGATCAGCATCCATTAGACAAATTAGACGATAGGATTTAACTTGCCTCAGCATAATTGGATTATCTGTTTTAGGTATCAATACTGAATGGGAGGATAAAAATGAAGAAATGAAGTTGGACGGAGTTTCATGTCATATTGGCTTCATTAAAACATTTGTTAAAGTAGGTGGTACTTCGCTTTTTGGGCTTTTATAGAACGCAGCTGGCAATCCTTCCAGTCCTGGCGATTTACCAAGGTTAAGGTCGTCTATGGCTTTGGAGAGTTCGGCAACAGAAAATGGTTGCTCCAAAACGTCTCTCACCTCGTCACCCACTTCCGGCAATAAGGGTAAGTATTCTGCCTTAAACAGGCCATCGTTTACAGGCTGATGATGATGGGCAAACAGCTCGCAGTGATACTAGTGAAAAGCATTTTCAATAGCCATAGCATTATTCGTTACTGACCCATTGTGCTCAATGTGATTGATCATATTACTTTGCGCATTTTTCTTTTCAAGGTCTATAGATCACGCTTAGTCGGCGCTTCGCCAGCTGCAGTTTTTCCCGCCCTAGTTCTTATCAGTTCTTTTCCCGCCCTAGCTCTTATCAGTATTTTTCTTCACCTAGTACCTCGAGCTTTTGTTTCACAAAGCAGATGTCATCTTTTCACTTTGCAGAATCAGAAGCTACGAGAAAGGCTGTCTGTAATTGTGTTCTTATTCGTTACAATAAAATTTCTTCTATTTGTTCTAGGCGACACTGCTCAGAGGACTGCATACCGTTGAGAGAACGGAATCATACCTCGTGCTGTGCTTTGCATGTCAACTTCCACTAGTTGCGCAATGCATTCAGGTTGCACCGCCATCACATCGCACTTCTAAGTTGGGTATAAAGCGGCGCTAGAATTATTTTTAGAGCGTGCAGCCACAAAAATTGCCTCTCATCGATTTCGCTGATCTTTGTTTCACACCTCCTTGACCTTGTCTTCTGCCTGTATTCTGTTTCAAAAAAGAAGACAGGCACCCCCAATTCTCATGTGGCCTAACCAAGCTAAATCGCCTGCCATATCTTGTGAAATTTTTGCTCCTTGTCTAAATAAAATTCTTTATTGTACTGGCAATCGTAACGACTCTATTTTTACCAAATAAAATAACCCCTTGAAGGACCTTCAGCATGCACATCAGTGGAGTGTCCATGACTTTTGATTTAGTCCGCCTAGCTCAAGCACTGGGAAACATTGTTAATTTTGATAGCTAACAGTTGTGCTCCGTTCCAAGTTTCAACTACTGCGTATACTGCCCGTTTAGTGGAATTGTACGCAAAAACTGAAGGATTTGTAAGACGAGGAGACCAGTCTAAGCTTATATCACCAACGTCGTCAGTGTTAAATTTGAAACTGCTCGCTGCCAAGCATCAGTTTAAACTACCAGCTCTAACGTTAGCTGCTGTGCGAGTTGAAGTGGATGGGGCTTCAAGCAGAAAATACCACGCGGTAAATGACAAATAGCGGTCAGAAGGGAAGAAAATCGTATATTTTCTTTGAATTGGCCCACTATTCGAAACGCCTTTTCAACCACAAATGGAAATACGTGAGACTGTTACATCAAGCTGTGTCATTGTGCATAAATATCAGTAATATTCTACGTACCTACAATTTGAACTTGCACACGAGACAGTTGGTAGCAAAGGTGCGTGTGGACAAAACAGAAAAAAAAAAAAAGCGAGATGGCCGAGGCGACAGCGGCAAAATTAACCACGTTTGCGGAGAAACTAAACCTGCAAAATGTGCTCGAAACTCAGGTTCGCAAGATCACGAAGGCTGCTGAGTACCATGCGTTCCCTGAAGTCAAGGACTGCGACTTTTCTGCAGCTACTGCTAAAACTGCGACACGTCAGATAATTTTTAATATCAGGCCAAATGGAATAACGTTTCCTCAATTCCGCGGTGCTGGAAAGTTCTATCCAGTAAATCCCACGTCTGTTTCACCCTACGTACGTAACGAAAGAGGTTACCAGGAACGTGCAACTGACTGCGAACTTGCTCTCCAAAATTAACTCAGACCAATTTAAAAGAAAAAGTCATCCATCACATTAATTGACCTGACTGCCACCAACCGCACGGTCTCATTACAATTCTTTCTTTCTTTATTCCTTCTCACACAGTATTACTTTTTTTTTCTCTACCCTTCCTTAGTTATTTCCACAGCGCCCTGCGCAGCAATGCTAGTTTTTACTTTTCCCCCTCAGTATATATGGAAGCTCTCGGGAAAGGTTTGAAATTGCTCTTCAGCAATCGGTTCGCCATCATCCATCAACAATGAGGGAAATTGAAAAACATCTCTACCAAAGGGGGGAGGGGGGGGGGGGGGAAGAAGAAAGTAATGGGAAAACACGGTACTCTTCCTCCCTTGTAGAAAATTAAATTCTCTTCCCCACAGCTTCCCCTTTTCCTGTTTCGGCGAAACCACACGATTGAAGGCAGGGAATGGCGCCGCGGAGGCTGAGGCTCGCCGTGGAGAGAGGTGGAGAGCGTGACGAGATATATGTCGAGAAGCGAAGCCGCACCTAACTTCGCCGCAAATTGGTATCTGAAGGGACTGCAATGTCAAGATCATGTTACGTAAGAGCGAGAAGGGAAAATTAAGGGCACGGCGACTTACAAGCATATTGTTACTTTTATGCGTGCCTGTAGTATTTTTTTTTTTGTTCTCCTTCCGTCGACTAAGTGGCTATCCCCTTTGACATCTTTTTACTTTGTGTCATGTTCGCCGAAGCAGAGATGTGGACTTTGCGGCACATGCTACTACACTTCGTGATTGATTGACGTTGTGCGATTACCCTTTGTAGCCGCCTGTCGGTGTTCCATATTCGTTAAACCGAACTACTGCCGCTGTTGGTGGCACGCGAAGCTCTTACGTTTACACGATAGCGGAGACTGTTTGCAACTATTGGTATAGTTTGACTGGGAATCAGAAAGGTCGCTGCGTGAAGACATGACACTGGTGTGTTTCAGAGAAATATAGTGAACAATGCATTATTCTGGTGGCTGATAGTTTCATCTGTGTTGTAGCATCAATGTTTTTACAGGATGCACCACCTTACTCAACACAATGCTTACAGTATCAATGTATCAATAACTTGCCCGGTTATATCTCCAGAAAGCCGCTTAATGGGTTAGCTGCGGCTTGCTTTTGGCTTTCAGCCGCTTTCCTTTCTTCGTGGTTAAGCGTTACGGTTTTTCGGGGCTGGAGAGGGAGGTTCATCCTTGTGTTAAAAACCAGATATGCGTTATTTTTTGTATTCTTTCTGAACGTTTACGTGCAATTGCAATTTTGTTCTTTTGCCACTGTGCTGCCAACTGTATATGGGTGCTGAGGCCTTTGTCAGGCAAGCCAGCCTTTTGCCTAAGCTTCCCCTTTCTATGAAAGTAAATAAAGAATTGAATTGAATTGAATTGAATCGTCACAGCTGTTGTGCACACAACACGCTTCGAGCAGCACCATGGAGTAGTCGCCAAATTCAAATGCTTCAAGTTTACGTCACGGTGTTGTGGTTTGGCTTAAGGTAATTTTTCTATGCATTTCAAAAGAGCCGAGCACTGGATGAGGAAAAATAATGCATCCAGTAGAAAATCACGGGGCACCTGGTGGTACTCGAGGTTGAAACCAGCGCCTCTTAGTACGATGACCATCGGAAATATACCCCAGGACCAACGCAAGCCATCGGTAGATTTTCACAAGTGCTATTTTTGCTACAGATAATATAGAGACTGGGACCTTACAGTTAGTAATACTCTCATTTCTGCAACATGGTGGCTTTTTTTATTTATTTATTTATTTAGTACATACTGCAGACCCTTATCAGGGTCCAAGCAGGACAGGCATATATTGTAACAAAACTCAAAAGATACAGAACACAATCAAAAGAAACATGCATAAAAATGAACAGGCAAATTTTGCGAAACTATGACAGTGCCATAACATGGTTCCAATCGGATATTGTCCGCGGGAAAAATGAATATTTAAAACAATCAGTCTTCGCAAAATACGGTGTTAATGATTGAATGTGATGATGTCGGGTATGCCGTGTGGATAAAGGGGATATGTACTGTGAAGGATCCAAAGCTAACTTATGGTTAAGTAAAGAATAAAGAAACTCAAGGCGATATTTTCCTCTTCGCGTTTCAAGTGATTCAATATTGTTAGTCGCCATGATATCAGTGGGGGAGTCGGTGATTTTAAATTTCGAATAGATAAACCTAACAGCTTTTCTTTGAACCCTTTCTAATTTATAGATGTTAAGCTTAGTAAATGGGTCCCATACAACCGAAGCATACTCAAGCTTTGGCCTGATGTAAGCGTTATACGTTAGCAGTTTTATGTGAGAAGGAGAATTTCTTAGTTTATGCCTCAGAAAACATAGCTTTTTAAATGCAGAGGAGCATATGTTATCTATATGTGAGTTCCAGGAAAGATTGCTTGTTATTGTTACACCTAGATATTTGTAACTATTAACCTGCTTTAGTGTTGATGATCCAAGGGTATACGCATGGTTAATCGGGTTCTTTTTATGTGTTATTTGCATCGAAACTGTTTTTTCAGTGTTAAGAACCATGGAAAAGTCACTGCACCAATCAAGAACATTTTCTAGACACCGGTCAAGTTCATTTTGATCGTTAGTACATGTAATTTGACGGAATACAACACAATCATCTGCAAACAAGCGAATATGCGTTCCTGGAGTAACCACATTGACAATATCATTTATATAAATCTGAAAAAGCAAAGGTCCCAAGACGCTTCCCTGGGGCACCCCAGAGGTGACTGGGAGACAACTGGAGCTGCACCCATCGACTGAAACAAATTGCACTCTATTCGTGAGATAATCTGCAATCCATGATATTAAAATGTCTGGAAGATTAATATTTTTTAGTTTTTGAATGAGCTTTCCGTGGTGAACTTTATCAAATGCTTTGCTAAAATCCATAAATATGGTGTCTATTTGACCATTCATATCCAGTGTTTTAGCAAAAGTATGTACTATTGTAACTAATTGTGTTATTGTAGAATAGCCCTTTCTAAACCCATGCTGACAGTCGCTTAATACGGAGTGTTCTTCAAGAAATTTGTTAATATGTTTAGCAATAATGTGTTCGAGCATTTTACAGCATGCAGAAGTTAAAGAAATAGGACGATAATTTTGCAATAATGTGCAGTCGCCTTTTTTAAAGATCGGAACAACTCGAGCAGTCTTCCATTCAACCGGAAGTTTTGATGACAAGAGAGATTTTTTAAACAACACAAAAAGAAACTTCGCAATTATTTCGGCATAGCGTCGCAAAAATACATTAGGTAAATTATCAGGACCAGAAGAAGTTTTAGGCTTCAATTCTAAAAGCAAAGCAAATACACCAGGGAGGCTAACAAAGTCCACCTCCGATACAGGAAAATATGATGCTCTTTGTACACATTGTGTACCTGCTTCAGAGAATACGCTGTGAAAAAAAGAATTAAAATTACGTGCAATGTCAATCGGATCAGTCAGTGTATCTCCCTCCGATGTTATTTTTGAGATATGTTTCTTGCTATCACTCAGGAAGTTCCAAAATTTACTTGGGTCATTTTTAACAAAATTGGGTAACGTTGTGTTAAAGTACAAGTCCTTTGACTCACGAACCGCACGTTCAAGATTATTTTTAAGCGTTTCAATCTGACTTAACTGGCGGTTCTTTTTCTTATATCTTTTTAGTTTTCGCTTCAGTTGAATAATCTTCCGCGTCATCCAAGGTGTGCGTTTGTGAACTTTTTTGCATTTATTTGGAACGAAGGTATTTAGACAGTATTGACACATTTCGACGAATCGCTCCCACAGCTTGCAGACATCATTTTCATCGAAACTGGATAAACAAGTTTCCATATGTTCAATCACTGCGGCATCATCAGCCCTAGAATAATCCTTGAAAGATCGTACGTGACTGACTTTTTTGTTGAGGGAAGGGAACTTAACTAAATCTATCGACACGCTTACCAGGTGATGGTCTGAAATGCCTGTTTCAACTGACACAGTATGCATAGAATATTGACGGCTAGCAAAAACTAGGTCTAGTATAGAGGAAGATGTACCTTGCACACGAGTAGGTTGATTTACAATTTGAGCTAAATCATGAGTAAGCATGATATCAAACATAACGTCTGCACTGCTCCCAGATTTAGTACCGCCCTGGAAACGGTCCCAGCACACGTCTGGAAGATTGAAGTCACCTATTAGCAGTATTTTCCTATCTCGGAAATAAGACAGGTGATGCTGTAGCTTAATAAGATAGTCGGGTGTGGCATCTGGTGGCCTGTAGCAAGCGTACAGGATAAAAGAATGACCCCAGCAAGAAATTTTCATGCAAAGGCATTCAAGGTCAGGAACGTCATATACGAGGTCGCATTCTACAGAGTCTTTCAAGAGAACGGCTACGCCGCCACCCCTTGAGGTCCTATCCTTCCGAACGACTTTATAATGAGGAGGAAATACCAGGTCATCTGCTAAGTCGTCACGTAACCAAGTTTCCGTCAGGACTGATATGTGTGGGTCGAACTGCAGCAGTTTAATTTCAAGCGAGTCTTTCTTGTTTGCAACGCTGCGTGCGTTAATGTTAACTATTCTCAAGCATTTTTTACTAAATTGGCTCGTGTTACTATGGCAAATCAAGCTATCTGTGTTAGTGAAGAAAGAAGCTGAGTAAGATGAACTGCTCACTTTTTCGGTGAGCGGTTTCGCAGCTGCGAGCAACTTCGCGTCACGGGCCGATTTGCGGTGACCTCGTCGTTTTTTTGAACCCTCACTTTATCATTTTTTTCGCAGTCCCATACGTAAGGGATATTATTGATATATAACTTATCAAAAACCAAGGAAACCCGTTCTTTTTTATCTCGATTCAGCTTCGCGCTGTCCCATAGTTTCTTTCTTAGTTCACGAACTTTCTTTGAAAAGTCTTCACCAATTGAATAATCTTTTCCCTTTAGTTTCTTTCCGTTCTTGAGTATCGCAGTTTTATGTCTAATGTCTAAAAGCTTTATGATTACAGGACGTGTTTTGTCAATATCCGGCTTACCTAACCTATGTATCCGCTCAATAGGGACAGGGTTGAGTCCTAAAATATCATGAAAAATATCTTTGTTTACGGTTTCTTCAAGTGATTCATTTGTTTCGTCTTCAGTTTCCGGGATGCCATAAATGATCAAATTTGACCTCCTACTATAATTCTCAAGCTGCTCAACCCTTGCTTCAAGCCTTTCAATCGTTGTACTCATACAACTAACCTGTTCTTGGCAGAACGTTACTTGGCTTTCAAGCCTGGACAGGGCATCTAATTTGTTCTCTATATTTAGTAATCTGTTCTCTTTTATATCCTTTATGTCAACTGCGATTTCATTAAGTTGTTGCAAAATTAGGGTCATGTCAGGGCCGGGGTTCGATTCAATGTCACCTGCTAACAATAATAATTTCCTCAGACAAAATGAAAAAACCTCTAGCAAGCAGCAAAACCAAGGGCACGGCAGCACCAACAGGAATAGGTCATTAGAACGGAAGCATTTTCCGTACTTTTTGCTCACCTGCACAAGGTAGACAAACGGATTAGTGCTCCGCATTCTGTCGATGCTGCCATGCCCAGTGGCTACGAAACAAGCGGGAGTCCCATTTATAGCTTGAGTGCACTGTGATGCCCCCTGCAGTCCAGGTTCCTGGCAATCAGCACGTGTTGCCGAAAAACGATGATACAGACGCCAAGATTCCAATGCTGGTGGGCGTATTTCTTGATCGATGTCTTGATGTGTTGAAAGATGGACATGCGCAGAGAGGTTCAGCACGCTGATGTCCGGACAGCCACCGTTGAAACATCCGAGAAGGCCACATAGCTGCACAAGGTAGACAAACGGATTAGTGCTCCGCATTCTGTCGATGCTGCCATGCCCAGTGGCTGCGAAACAAGCGGGAGTCCCATTTATAGCTTGAGTGCACTGTGATGCCCCCTGCAGTCCAGGTTCCTGGCAATCAGCACGTGTTGCCGAAAAACGATGATACAGACGCCAAGATTCCAATGCTGGTGGGCGTATTTCTTGATCGATGTCTTGATGTGTTGAAAGATGGACATGCGCAGAGAGGTTCAGCACGCTGATGTCCGGACAGCCACCGTTGAAACATCCGAGAAGGCCACATAGCTGCACAAGGTAGACAAACGGATTAGTGCTCCGCATTCTGTCGATGCTGCCATGCCCAGTGATATAGCTACATGCTTCTGTTGCTCACTCGCCTCACTTCGCATTTATCGCGTCATGATGGTCCGATGGCTGTGTCGCAGCCCATTAGCGCTGAGAAGTTTACCATTCGTGAGAAGGTTGTATTGCAAAAAAAAAAAAAAAAAAAAAGAAGAAAAAATCTACATATTGCCACTTCTGTACCACACTAGCCGCGAGGTGTGTTATTGCTGCTTCTGTGCTGTCACGGTACTCCAAATATCTCAGCGTTGACTTGCAGACCTTTTTAATGCAATCTACAAACAACTTAAATATCGGGCTCATTAAAGTTAGCAATTTCTAAATGCATTTAGCCTTTAAAACTCGACTCCACAGGAACCCGGAGGTAGCGAATTGAAGAAAGCAGCCCGATGAAAGCTCGGAGATCTCGGACGCCATGATTAAGTCCGTGTCAAGTGCGTGTGCACAGGCTCAAGCGTTGTTGAGAGTCGACCAAGGGCATCCAGGCCAGCCTGATGGAATTAGGGCTCGTCAGAGAGCTCAATTAGCTCTGGTGCTCTCTGAGCACTTAGCTGCGCTCTGACGCTGTGTTGACGAGAAAGCGGATGTCACGCTCATACATGGCCTTGCGTTAGTGTATAAAAACAAAGAGGAAAGAGCATTGTTGCAGCTTATCCGCTATAAGTGTACCGGAATATCATCACATTTTAGAACACATGGTGCAGCCTTCCTATGCTAACAGCTGAATTTCTCTGAGCTTACCTGACGGACGCAGATAACGCCTTTCAGATTACATGCAAGCGGCGTCACTATCTACTACACTTCAATAGCTCACACAGTAAGACGCGGCTACGTACAGTGCAGCAAGTACGATGTGTAAATGTTTGCATTAATTCATAGTTTGAGGTGTCCTGTCGCATTAACTCAATTTTCTTGATGTTCGAAACTGTTTTCCACCTTTTGGAGGTACTCATAATCGGGATACTGCAGGCATCTTGCAGCAAGGCAACCAAAGTGCACCTCTGCCTGGAAACGTCACCTGTGCACGCATACGAAGGCACGAAACGAATATGTTATACCGTTGTATCATATTGGATCTGCCAACCGTAAAATGCTGCCACAACGAGACGGCAGTTCAGCTGCTCACGTGAAGCGAGACTCTGTGGGGCTGGTGTGGCATTATACATCCGTGCCGCATGCGCACTAGAAACAACAGCAAATGAACAATGGAACTGATATTACACGTCCGGATTTCATAAAACATATGTTGTGATTTCGATAACGCCTGCGAGTTGGTCAGGAAAAGAAACCTTATTGAAAAGCATCTGCGGCCTAATCCGCACTGCACCTTGAATATTTCACTGGCAGGAATGCGTGCGTGTTGTTGAATGTTCTTATTCCATGCATACTTAAGAAACCGCGCAAATGATTAAGGCTGCAACTAAAGGAACCTTTGTGCGCGGTAAGCGCCCATGTGGCAGCAGCAATCAGCAGCGATGATGCAGCGTGCACCACATAGACTCCTCGCCTGCTATCGGTGTCTCCGCGTAAGGATTTGTTGCAAAAGCGCAATAATTTGTTTTAAAAGTGAAATCTTTTACTACTCTCCGCCGTGCTCTCTTCGCCGTGAACGCCGTGCGCGGCGCGTGCGCGTGTTTGACCTTGAACTGAGAAGAAACCACTTGACCGCTATGAGGTCACTCAGCCACGTCGTCTCCAAAACCGAGGTAACCACGCGCTCGCCTCTGCCAAGTCACGTGACAACCACGACGTCACTCGACCACTGCTACGCTGAACTAGCGCGCTCGCGTATGGGCTCGGGCAGATGCATTCATAAGTGGTATAGGCCAGACAACTGACTGCGTTCTTTGATTCCGCCTATGTCGTTGCCAGAACCCGGGAACGAACCAGGGGCTTTAAAAGCCGGTTAAATTTTCTTATAGTCGGTGCCGACCAGTCGCAACAGCTCTTGACAATTTAACGGCAGCTGTCGTCATGGATGATGCACGCGAGGCGCCTCGTGAACTGTCAGAAACGTTGCGAAGACGGCAGGCCAAATTCGATCATCCAATAGACGCAGCTAGCCGAGAGTCTGCTCACACAGAGACGAAGAGAGAGAGAGAAAGAGAGACCATGGGTGAAACTAAATATGCCGCCGCTTTCGCTTTGGTTACTTGGTTTAGCAGGGTTAAACCCTTAGCTAATTTTATTGCGAACGCAATACTATACTCCCATTTCCAGCCCTTCGCGTAGCCACGGTCGGTAGGCACGTTTGACCTTTAATGACCCCAGATGGCTATGACGTCATGCCAGCTGCGAGAGATGGGCTACCAAATCGAGTCTTAAGGTGGCGGCGCGCTGCAGCTGAGGCAGGGGGAGGGTGACTGGTTCTGGCCCAGATGGGGCTGGGGTAGTTAGGTCACCGCCGCTTGCGGCGGGTGCTAGCCTGCCACCGAACGTTTATCTGTTGTAGGCCGTCATTGCACCCGCCACCGAGGTGGTGGACGACGGCTGTTGCGGCGCGCGTCTTTCCCACCCTCTTCTTTTCTTTCTTCTCTACTATCTCTTCTGTCCGCACGAGGCAGCGGAGGTGGCTCAGCTACAGAGCCAGTAGCAGGCCCGTGCATTTTCGTTTCCTTCTCCCTACAACAACAACAACAACAACAACAACAGCTGAGGCACTCGCTAGGCATCCTGATAAACAGAAAGAAAAGTCACGCCGTCTCGATGAAGCCAGGAAACGACAGCGGGCTACAGAGACAGATGAAGAACGAAAACAGCGTCTCGCTCGACGGCGCGCGCAAGATGTAGCTAGATGAGCGCGTCGCGCTTCTCTTGAATCATCCTCAAACGGTGGCGACTCCGAATGGAATGTAATGAACGCTTTGAACAGTGACGACTCTTTGTCGACGTGGTCACTCAGCAGTTAATCGTACGGTCAACATGGTACACCACAATTGGCTACACTACGAGCTGAACCATAGCGTAGCCATGTTATTATTGCTTTCGCAACCTACTGGGCTTAACTAAAGCTAAGCCCCAGCTAATTTTCTTTCCTCTTACAATTTAATTGCGGCACATGTTCCAGGTGAGGTTGAACTGTCGGATGGAAGCAACGAGGACGCTAAAGCTTTGGCACAGGCATAGCGCTCGGTGAGCTAACCAGAGGCGCAAAACGAATTGAGCACCAAGAAAATCAACATGACCGCTGAGAGCACGAGTGAGCGCTCAGAAGGGTGCGAGCGCGTGCTCAAACGCAACAAGGGACCCATCATAAAGAAAACACCCGGCTTGAAATCAGCCAACTCGTCTAACACAGAACGCCATGATGGTCGCTCTTTTCGAGCCTTGCAGACCTCTAGAACATATATGACAGTATGAATAAAGTTACCTCTCACAGATCGAATACCAACATCAGCGTGGTGCACAGTCATACGCGTTTTTGCCACATGGCATGTAAACTCAAGGCCATAAACGTGTCCTATGGCAAGTTCCTATCGTCATCCACAGGCAAGAAACGGATGCCATATGACGTTATGGGCAGTTCTTTCTTTGAATTACGCTTTAGTATGTCCCAGTAAAAGCAGCATTTCAACAATCGAGAAAAACATGATAGGCTATTTCTGGCTTCCGACATCGAACACAGTCTGCCGTCCAAGGAACAAAAATCCCTTTATCCTGGAGCCAAGGTTTGACGGGGAACGTGTCAGTGTGAAGTTGAAGAAAGAATAATTTGACGAAGGGTCGAACAGACATCATTTTAATTGTTTTCAGAACGTCATCGTACACACAATAATAGCCAAAGTGCGGTCTTTGTTTTTTTAGAATGTCTGTTTATGCTGCAATAAATAAAAAAAAAGAGGACACCCGGCGTGGTAATAAAAAAAATTCTGTTTTTATAGATTTCTCTTTGGTCGTCTTGCGAGTATGCTGTACATTCATAAAATGATAAATATTTTCTCTCGTATACTGTCTTTTTCGAAAACTTTTCCGTAAAAGTTGAACGCAATGACGTTACCAGGCCCCTACAGTTGGGGTATTGGGCTTTTGCAAGTCCATTTTTATTCAGCCTGACACAACGAGCCTTATCGGCTTATACAGTTCATAAAACAGCCACGAAGGCTCGTTATTGACAGCCGGCAATAAAGAAAGAAAAAAGCATTCGGGGCCTTTAACGACTACAAAAAAATTAATAAAAGAGAGCATGCCCATCTCGCAATGTAATAGTTCTGGGTTCTATTCCCACTCCAGTCAAGTTTACACTATTTTCTTTTCGATGCAACTAATTTTTTTTTCTTTTTTGGATGAGCCTCCCTCGAAAATTTGGCGTCAATCCAAATATTTTTGACCTGTTACTCCTCCACAAAAAAAGTTTTAAATTTTACAGTGTTACACCTGTTCTTTTGCGAGTTTCGCGTTATTCGGCGTTTTTCCTGCCCCTAGTGTCTCGTTCGCTCTACGGATGGCACCACGTACTCATGCGTCGCGCGCTGTTTTATTTCGCACTGTTAGGCATTCATACTGTCTTTTTCGCGGTCTGTGAACAAACACAGTCGTCTTCATCGTCTTGTCCAGGCACGACAGCACTATGCTGTTGACACAGCTGATCGCGCCTCGTGTAAAACTGCAACCCAGCCTCGCGCTCTACAGTAAACACCGTCGTTTTTATCCAGTTCTAACTGCAAAACACTCTTGTGCTGTGTAGTCAACATGTTCGTCTCCATGAAGTGGAATCTGTGTCGCTCCTTCATTTAACCTAGTTAAATACGCCACACACATACGCCGTCTCGCTAAAGGCAGAGACCGTAGCCGTGCCAAACCGGCCGCCGAGACCATCGAACAGCAAGATGCCAGACTAGCTTGTTGCCGAGAAATTTATACCAAGCGCAGAAGCGAGCACAATCGAAGTGGCATGCTGCAGCTACCGCGCTTACGGCTAACGGCTAACGCTCGTCAAACTTGGTTCAAGAATCTGTACATATTTGTCTTTGATTCTGCATTTAATGAAGATACTTCTCATCAAGATTGATTGTCATGTGCGCGGTAGAAAAAAATAAAATTATTATTTTTCTTTTTCACGAAAGGGTGAGGCTCATTCATCGCCAAAAGATATGGTTGGTTTGTGGGGTTAAACGTCCCAAAGCGACTCAGACTATGAGAGACGCCGTAGTGGAGGACTCCGGAAATTTCGACCACCTGGGGTTCTTTAACGTGCACTGACATCGCACAGCACGCGGACGCCTTGCTTTTCGCCTCCACCGAAAAGCGGCCGCCGAGGCCGGGATTCGATCCCGCGTCCTTGGACGCAGTAGTCGAGCGCCGTAACCACTGCGCCACCCCGGCGGGGTCATCGCCAAAAGAGCTTATAAACACAGTTTTCAAGACGGGGCCGTAGAGCAGGCAACGAACTGAACGCGGGGTGATTCACCATGTTAGAGATGGTTTTGACGCTATCTAGCCAAACAAGAGCTCCTATTGAGAGTACAGCAGGTAGCTGCAGAAAAACAAACAAACAAAAAATACCTGGAGGGAAGCGAAAGCTTCATGTGCATGACTACGCTCATTGCCAAGCTCGGATTAAACACATTATGCGTTTCTCCAAACGTAAAGCCCATTCTTCATCGGTCTCTTCGACACGCCGCCTTTTCAGGGCCTCATTCCGACGTGCCTTCGATTTCCGACGCGCTACTGTAGCAGGGTTTTCGTCCTCCTCCATTTCGCGCAGTGTTGTAACCTAGGCAGGAGCCCGAGGCTTCTATTTATACACGTATCGCCCCTCTAGCGCCCCCTACTTCCCTGTCACACCGACGCTACCTCACTTCACCTTGACCTTTACAGTGGTCACAGGTCACTTGACGGGCTGTGTGACTATATCCCAAAGTCACATGGCGACCAATAGGTTTAACACAGAAGTTTAACCTGTAAATCTCCCTCAAGGTGCAAACGTGCATAGCCGACGGCACCTCACGTGACCTTGACAGGGGTCACGGGTCATTTGGTGGTCTACGTGACTATGCCCCAAAGTCACATGGCGACCACCAGGTGACGTGATTTTTACCTTGACAGTGATCACGGGCCACTCGGTGACCTACGTAACTATTCCCCAGTCACATGACGACCACGGAGCACAGAATACACAGAATACAGAAGTGTGACCTCTAAATCTCCATCAAGGGAAAACCCGACGGTACTTCACGTGACCTTGACCTTGACAGCAGTCACGGGCCACTTGGTGGCCTACGTGACAGTGCCTCAAAGTCATATGACGACCACCACGCAGGCTTAACACAGCAGTTTCACCTCTAAATCTCCCTGAAGGTGAAAACACCTTGACCTTGACAGGGGTCACGGGCCCCTTGGTGGCCTACGTGACTATGCCCCAAATCACATGGCGACCACCAGACTTAACACAGAGGCTAGACCTCAAACTATCTGGCGTAGTGAAGCTTTCGCTTCAAAAGAAAATTGGTATTTTGGGCCGAGGAAACTGCGGACCGACTGGTAAACCGAAACAGAAGGTTCGTTTCGCTGGGACGCACCACTTGACCTTCGAACGGTATTTTTCTGCCACTAGGAGCCTAACTGATCAGAGTGCTTCATAAGCTCAAAGTAGAATATGTAGCAGAGATAAAGAGGCAGGTCCAGCAAGCAATGAAGGAAGGCCTTTCATGAGCGCAGACAAGGGCGTTCGACGGCTGTAGAGGTGAATAGCACAGAGCGCGACGCAAATAATTGTCACAGAGCAGCGTCATGTTTACGAGAAGGGCCCAAAGTATGGTTAACGGCACCCCGATTACTTTTTTTTAACCATAATATTGATTAGCATTTCCTGAAATCGTTGAACTCCTTTATATGAGAACACAACAGTTAAGAAAATATAAATTCTTAATTTTTCATCAAAAGCTGCGTAAAACGTGGCTTCTGGAATAAAATTTTTCAGCAACAAGATGAGGTAGCTTTTCGACCATTAAATATTCTGTAAGAAATATATATATATATATATATATATATATATATATATATATATATATATATATATATATATATATATGTCATGTAATAATATACAAAAAGGTCAAGTTTTAAACTGCTTATTTTTCCACAACTTGTCACAAAGAACTCGACATTGCCCTTATCCTGCACGGCGAACTTCCTAGAGTGTATCTTATCACAAACAATTAGTATATTTTCGTTATTTTTGAAATTATAGGTTCCCTATTCTTAATTGCTCATGTTTACAGCTACAACTACTTTTCTATTCTTGTGAAGGTGATCAAATTTCGAATATAGTCAGATAAGAGGACAAAAAAGCCTTTCCCGAAACCTTTATTCAAATTGGTGTAACAGTTTAGAAGTTAATCATTTAGCCAAGCATCCACCCTTAAGGCCCGCGAATGCCCTGTTTGACATGGTTTGGAATCAATTTGGCCATTTCATACTGAGAAACTGTCGCAGAGTTCGGCGAAGTGCTAAACGCCTTTAATTGCTTTAAATTTTTGGGAAAGCAAAGGCGCACTACCTGTCTCACGTCTCGGCGCATACCTTCAGTTACAACTGACAGCATACCAATGGAGGTACATATGTCCTGAGTTCGAATGCCTGTCTCAAACTAGCCTCCAGCTCGATTATCAGATGGATGCTAAATGAGAAGCGAAATGGTATGATGTCACCTAATTCATCGTTGAACAACAAGAAAAAAATGGTTACGTCAAAAGTTTGATAGGATATCAGGTCAAGGCTTTTGGCATCGCTTCCTGCCCACGCCAGACAGGAAGCAAGTAACGCTTTCGTCCTTTTGTCTTAATAATTTATAATCAAATTTATTTTGCTCGCAGAGTTTCGCTTTCGGTTTGGACCGCTGAGTGACAGTTGCGGCGTCCCATGGTCGCTGACTAGTTAGGTCACGTAAGCGAGGAAAAAAAAAAGAAAAAAAAAAGGACTGCGACAAATTTCTTCTCGTTCTCATTACATGTTTCCAACTCTTGGGCAAGATTGTGTAAGAACTGATGTGAATTAAAGTGAACAAAGCAGCTATTACACTGCAGATTTTGTATGCCTCGCGCGACCTACTCTCGTTTGTGACATCACGTTGCCCATCGGCAACTGAAGGGGAAACCCAAAGAGTACGAGAGGAAAAATTTCAATTATAAATTATTTGCAGCTACGTTTTTGCGCCATCCACGTGACTGCCCATGCTTTCTAACGCACTACCCGTCATTCCAAAGCCAGAACATGCAACTAAAATGTTATGTCTACTCATTTAGCAGTGCTCATAATGCAGGCTAAATACAATACTCAAACCGTGTGACAAAAAATGCCGGTGTGCTCGGTTAACAATTCGAGAAAGTAGCTAGAAGTCTGCGTGTCAGCAAGGAGTTCCAATAAAAAAATGACATCGTTCGCATCAAAAATTCAGTAGAGTTGCGCCATCTGACTGAACGTTACGGATAAAAATATGGGAGACACTTAAGCTTCGCTATTAAGGGCACGAGGCAACACCTTTAATATCTCGCCTCCTCACCTTCCCTTAAGAATCATCGTAGTTCACACCTTGATACTCTCTTAACCACTAATCCCTTAATCATTGTCCCCTAATAACGCACACGTACCACATGACGCGAAACAACCTCAAGATAGGAATATAACGCCCCGCTTTAACCGTATGAACGTGCTTGCGTGGTCTCGGAGAAAGTAAACTAAGGATCCAAGAGTCGCCTGCTCATCTCGCAGGAGCAATCCGAGTTACTCGATGTCATGTGATCCCGTGACGTCACAAACCCAGTAGTTTTGGGCCATTTAACCTGCTAGTAACCACCTGCCAGATACATGCTTGGGTTTTTCACTCGCAATGCTATCGCCGACGCCGTCTTTCCCGCAAGACAACAGAGACTTTTAGTATAGCGTACACAGACACACGCAAAGGAATAGCGCACGCCAAAAATATCGTGACAGGCACTGCGCATGCGCTATACGATAGCCGAGACCGAACTCTTTCGTACGATAGGCCAGCGTACGCTGAAACTTGAGTTTATCGTACGCAGCCCTCACGTACGATGGGAGATCAGCGTTGACAAGATGGCGGCGTCCAGGCCTACCGCTTCAGAGTGAATTTGTCTTCGTTACCACGTTTTTGTGCGCGCTGGCGCCTATAAATGGCACACGGGGTTTTCGCTTTGCCTCGTGTAGCATTTAGCACAAATAATTAGCGAATATTTACCTCTATTTTTTATTTTGCACCGCGGCAGCGCAGTCCTTAAGCCTGACGAGTAGCGTTGCTTTGTTGGTATGGCAACGCCATGAAGTGAATCGTCTTGGCTTGACTGCTTACACGCGTGTATCCGTAAAAATATGCTTGGCAGTACGGGTCTGAAAGGAGGCCGTTATGCACCATGATGGCAATACAAGGTAAAAGTCGTCAGCGCAGGAATACCAGCGTTAGGGAGTACAACAAAACTGCCACAGCTAAGAAACTGGCTCCGGTGCGACTTGGCTAGGTTTGGCTTGCGAGTAAAAAAAAAAACCCGAATATGTTTTCTTATTCTAAACCTAGATGTCGCCACTGTAGTTCGCGTTCGCGCTTTCGTACGGCCAACTAAAAGCGCCGATGCCACACACGGAATAGCGTCCCATAATTTTCTAGCGTTTATCGTACGAAAGAGTCCATACGCTATACTAAAAGTCTCTAATGTCCTTAACGCTGACGCGTTAAAACGTTTGCCTCTTTATAGGAGGCCCCCCGGAATCAGGCACAGTAACCCGCGGCCACGCAGGAATGTTCGTAAGTTTAATTTTAGAGCGCAGCCCTTTGGCGCCCGTTCCTGGGTTTCGCGTCGGCGTCGGCCTCGTAACCAGCTCCGCCCCCCCCTTTCAGCCCCACAGCTCAGTCCCCTCTTCCTGCTTGGCGCCGACCACGCGTGTTATCTGATTGCTGCGCCCGCTCCCCTGTTCGCCGCTGCTTATACCCCCCCCCCCCCCTATTCCTGCGCGGCGGCGAGGGTGTTCTCCGGTTGCCGAAACGCCGGCTCGCTATCAGCGGGTCACGGTGCGTGGATCCCAAGCCGAAACGCAGAGTCACGTTCTCTTCACTCGCTAGCAGCGTCAGCGGCATCAGTCAGTCGCTGCTTTCTGTTCGTCGCGCAACGTTCCTGTGGGGCCACGCGCTGCTTCCCGCAACCTCCCGATAACTCAATTGCCCTCTTCATTTCTCCGACCACAAAGCTTCTTTCATGACAGCCAAGAGCTCTTAGTGGAGTGTTTCTTGAAGGAATACGTGTGAAAAATAAAAAAAAGTCTTTAACTGTACATACATGTCTTGCTCGAAATCTTTGCCTTAATCTGGTGAAACAGCTGATGAACTGCGCTCAAATTTCGCATTAGGAAGTAACGTAATCGTCGGAATTTTTTTTTGTTTAATTTTCACCTGCCTAAATATTTGTTTTTTAAATAGGCTTAAGCCATTTAATAATAGCTAGGGCGGGCGAGGCATTACGTAATTTTATTTCAGTTTTTTTTTTTTTCACGCCCTAACGAATATTGCGTAAGCACTCTTCGCTATATATGTTTAAATAGGTGGACCAAATTCCTAACCCAACCGGGCACTTGCCATGTTCGCTCTCGCTAGCATTAGTTTGATGGCATAATAACCTCTAAGCTAAATTATGGCGCCATTTTGCCGTCCGCCCTCTCCTAATCGAACGGATGTTCAATTTAAATTTTGTTCCATCAGTGCGCGCCGCAGCGAGACCTTCAAAGAGCGTTTGCAACGTGCGTGCAGCAGCCGCTTCGCTTGCTTGCGTCTTCCGCATCTCTTTCCGCTTTTGAAGCACGGCGCGCGGACAGAGGCGCCGCATCGCGGAAGGCGAACAAAACAACCCGACGCGCGAGGTACGTCGCCGCCACGTGTTGCTCCGCAAGTTGTAGCAACCAGTCGTCGATGAGACTGAAACTCTCCTTTACGATCGGCGATTAGGTGCCAACAGTTATATTAAATTGTTTTTCGGATCGATCTGATCGGAATTTAAGGGAGATATTTAAAGTGTTTTGCTTTGTGACAGTCTTGGCGGTCGCCCAGCGACAAGATGAGGTGATAGCATTCGAATTAGTTATCGACATTAGTTGATGCGGGCTCTTTTACCCCCTTAAAAAGTTAAATATATTATTCACCATAGCACTATTATATGATCTATGTCATAATGTAACAACGGAACGTAGCTAATCACTAACAGACTCTTCTTGTAAAACAGTGGTCCTTTCTCCCCAGTGCGCGCGTGCTCCGTTTCCTTTAATTGCTGAGTGTTCTGTCTAAATAACTTACCCACTCGTTGTGCTACAATTAACGCTCTTCAGGAGTCTTCCCACTAAAAGCCCGTGCATTATTTGTATAAAGAGAGGGAAGGCGCGATCATGAGTCCACCTATCTCGATCCGCATGGTTCTCCACTCGCCAGAACACAACGCAATACCAAAGCAAAAAGCGACAAAAAAAAAAAGGGAATATCAGACTCAAAGAGGCAATGAAGAACAATAATCGTAAAGGCGAAAATGAAAAATTTGAATGAAAACCTTTTAAAGAAAGTCTAAAAATAAAAATCTTGAAAGCAGCCCTGCTAACGAAGATTTTCATCATTACTTCGTACGATCGTTTGCCAGTTTGTTTCCAGATGCATATATTACTTGTTTCTGTTACGTCTTTGCTTTTACAGGTTAATAGTGGGAACTGCTGATACCAGATAATAATGAATTGCTTAAGAGCCATCGTTTTCATACCTTTCTGTATGTGCCATTAAACAGTCGTTCACAAATGGGCTTGCCAAAGAAATCAAAATAAAATGGCTGACTCTCTCCTTCGGGCAGAACAAGGTAGGAGAATGTCATCATCATTACGAGATGAGTAAGAAACTAGCCGTGATATTAAACCTGTTGGCCATGATCAGTTCCAACTTCCCTGCAATGTATGCATCAAATATCCGAGCCATCTTGCTTGTTGAACCAGTCAGTGTGTTTTGCAACAAGTTCCCTTAGTTGCCAAATTTTCAATTTCGCCCACTGGTATCTTTTTGACCCTTTCTTCCTCGCCCTCCCCTCTTTTCTACTCCTACCTCTCTTTCGGTTCCCTCTCCTCAAGCCTCTTCTCGGAGGCAGTTGCTGCTTTTGCCAGAGCATCGGCACCAGTATAAACAAGCTGGTATATAAGGGCTGAGGGCAAACATCAGAGGGAATTATCTATAATTAAATTTGCCGAAGGATTTTCGTCGCTAACGCGATATGGCGCTAAGTTAATTTCGAGCGTGCCCGGCGCGCGCGCTTTAAACGAATTTTTATGGCGCGCGAGCGCAACTCAGGCTTCGGGGGCCGAGCCATTGCAAGCGGTGAGAATTTTCAGACTTTCCGGGAAAAACAAGAGGCTCCTCCGCCCGGTGAGGAAATTACCAGCGATGTTGGAAAGTAAAGGAGCAAGGGGGAGGAGTCAGTCGCCCTCTGAGCGAACGATATACGGCGGCCGTCTTGCGCTAACTGCCTCGCTGAGCGAAGCGCGTGGCAAAAGTTGCACGGAGCTGTGGATCTGAAATGCGTGAGGAAGAGCGCTATTGTAGAGCGAGAAAGAGAGAGAGGAAGGAGGGCTTAAAGGTGGGCGGGAGGGTGCGGGTTAGACTAAACTGGGGGTGGAGCCAGCTGTAGAGGAAGGCTGCAACCGTCTTCTTCGCCATTGAAAACAGCAAGTTTAATGAACGTCGCTGGCGCCGCTAGCGCCACCCATGTGCAATCTTGGGCATTATACGAAGGGAAGAGAGGGAAGCCCCGTTAACCCGTAGAAGTAACTGGCGACTAGGAAGAAGCAACAGACGCCGCGCGGTGCGGCTTCGAAGAAAAGAGAGCTTGGGCCTCCTTCTCTTCAGCGACGTTGATGTAATTGGATTAACTGAGATTCCCAGTTAAGTTTTTGATAAGTATTCCTTTTGAAGGCCCCGTGAGCGCGCTCGCGTCTAATGAAATTTCCAGCCCCCGCAAGAAGGCCGCCTTGGCTGCAAATTTTGAGCCTCTCAAGCGCCGTCCTGGTTCTACAGCTGCGCGCCGCCTTCTGCTGATGCTTCTCCGCAAGATCTGCTTGCTCGGCAGGAGAGCGAGTTATCGCGGCCGTAACGCCGCCGTTCGGCTCCCGTTTCCCCAACCCGTGCCCTTGCTCCCCAACTCCTCCCTTCGGCCTGCAGCCCCTTTGCTGCTCGTAGACCTGCCTGGGCCACAAAACGAGTTGTCAAGAAAAAAAGAAAAATAGGAGGAGGAGGAAGAAGCGCTCGCTAGTCTGAAAAAGGGGTGCCAACTCGGGGCTTGCACAAGCTCACGAGAAGTGCCCCTGGCGCTGGGATAATTAGGTTTTGTCGTTGTTAATTGTTATGGCTGCCGCGCCACGCGCAAGTGCAGTTTGCCAGTTTTCTACGCCATCCTCGAGCGGGCGTTCTTGGGTGCCGTTAACTCCGGGGGCTTTAAATATTAAGGCGATTATGCCCTGCGAAGCGAGCAGAAATAAAAATTTGGAGGCCCTTGCGGGGATCCCTCTCCCAGTGCGGCGCAGCGAGTGGCTGCTGAAGCCTTAGTTTCGCAAACTTCGCACTTTCGGATCGAGGAGGTCTAAAGAGCATTCCGAAGGGCTTAAAGCTATCGATCCGACCTAGCGAATTCTTAAATGATTTGTTCAGTAGGCTTGAAAGGAGGTATTCTAATCATATATGGAGGAGTTGTAACAACCTGTCCAGTGATATACTATGCTAGAGGTGCCTCTGTAGCTTGTTGACCTGTGAGACGGAGAAGACTAAAGAAATATATACAGGAAGAAACATAGATGCATGTAAAAAAAAAAAAAAACAAAAAACAAAACAAGAAGAACAAATTATCGCTTTTCCGTGTGTTAATGTTTTCCATGGCTGCATAATTAGCGCGAAAATAAAAGAAACGCGACGTACAGAAGGGAAGAGAAAAGAAGAGGACTTCTGTTGTCTCCTCTCTTTTTATATTCTATCGGTCCCTTTAATTTCGCTATCAGTTCATTGCTCCGGAAAGATAAGTGATAGAATCCCAAAACAATAAAATGTACAGCTTCTTTCGTAACGCACTGCTGCATCTACGTGATTTAGGCCTTTCATATAGGTACGCAAGGAGCTAAGAAGGCACGTTAACTTACGTAGCCTGGTTGCAGACATATGTGGCGCAGTTCAATTTTAAAATGCTGGCTATATAAATCTATGGCTACTGCAGTTTTGTGTCGCGGGTCTCGTCGTCCTGTTCCCATGCCCCACTGTTCCGCAGCAAAAAGATAGGAAACAATGAGCACGGTCGATAACCTTTAGCATGAACACGGCTCGCCATGGCTGCGCACATGTGTAGGGCCATTCTATCCAAGCCGGTAGCAAGCTCTTGCAACGTGACAGACGTAAATATTTTTATCGCTATTCGCAATATCTTCAGCAAGCTTTGTGAGTTTGTAATCATAGCAATTTTGGTTTTTGCACGGCTCTTTGCCTTCTGTAAAACCACCGTTCGGCACTGCGCTCGAACATGACACGTAGGCCCTACAGCTTCACTTGCTTTAGACTGGAAACACTAATCGGGTTTTGAGCAATAAACTCTGTCTCAACGTGTTAAGACTGACTGCCCCCTGTGTGTAACTGTGTCGGATAGAGGTAATTGACTGAAGTGCCTCTCTGGATTTATTCTAAGACTACTCGCCCTACTGTGTGCTGAAGATCTTTCTCTGGTAAAAAATTTTGAGCAAGCAACCAAATTTCTGTCGCACAATGCTGAAAAACATTTAGTCTTTTATGTTGACATAAAAGGCTTGTACTATTCGGTATCGTTTGGAATTCTGCTAACTAGTGTCAGTGAATAATGCATCGATCGCACGGAGTGATTGCCTTTTCAAACGGATCCGTAAACTCTTTGGGAATATTTTTACAGTTGCTCTCATTGCACCTGTAATCAGCATTCACAGAGCGGAGCCATAAATTTTCATTAAAGAAAAAAGGGGCATTTGAATAGGGTTTTGTATCGCTCAGTACTCAGTGACATTTTTCTCGCCAGATGTGAGCGTTTTCTTGGTGACTGATTACAGACAACAAATGTAGAACTTTCACCTTTGTAGATGACTACTTTGTTTTCGTTAATTGTCCTGTAGAACAATTTAAGCTGAGGTGTCTTGTATCATGCATGTTTATTCTTTTTGTTTTCTGAAAGTCTTCCCCTATTGAAATCATTCACGAAACCCCTGTTCAAAATCGCACCTGGTTTCTTAACTTGACCTGCACTTCACCCACGCACTTGCTTGATGGGCCTTCGAAAATTGAGACAATAAGTCTCTTCTCCAGTATAAATAGCGTTAATTCTAAGCTAGTAAAATGAGGTTTCATAGAGTCCCGCTTAAAAATCTCACAGACAAAATCTTACTGTCCCAGCCTGTACTCCAGCTTTCTAAAACAGCTAAAAAGTCTGCTTTCTGCTGGCCTTCCTCTGTAACTTTCACGTCGGTGGCTGAGTCTGCCCTAAAGAAAAACATGTCAAGTGCAGCTAAACGCGATGACATGGATTCAGACAGGAGGGCCAAACACGTGGCTGCGATCCCGTACGTGCATTAAATTTTGCACTGCCTGGAAAGAAGTTCGAAAAAAATAAAGTTGGTATCGATGCAGTATTCTCTGTGCCTGGCTAGCTTGTCTCTGTTGTATATTAAGAGAAGGGCAAGGTGACAAAGTGTCCAAGGCAGTATCGGCAACGCTTTGTTCCTTGCGGCAAGGGCGTTGTTTATATCATTGCTGTGCCCAAAGGCGGGCAGTAGGTATAGGGCAGAATGGACTCTGTGTCAATAAAATACTCAAAGAACACTGCTATAAAGTTTCAAAAGTAGTTTCTTGATACTTCAGAATTCACTGCTGGGATGGTTAATGTGCAAAGGAAGAAGAAAACGTGGTGTATGAGGCTGTATCATGAAACAGCTGTGATCTCAAAAAAAAAAAAAAAAAAAAAACGAAACAAAACCTCAAGAGAAATAATCGAGACTTACCGTTGAACCAGGGAAATGAATGTGACAGCACCCGTTCGTTAGCACTCCTACAAAATGAACTGTCACTTTTGGGGGACTGATAATCTCTACTGATTTTACCGAGCGTAGTTATTGCTGTTGTCACCATTTCTTCTTCCTATTTTGCGCGTTGTGCATCTTTACTCACCGGGGTCATCTTTGCATGTTTATTATTATTTTTCTAACTGAGAAAGAAGCATTAGAATCTTCAGTTGTTACTCCTCTGTGTCTGCGATATACCACACAAGATGCTTAACCAACTACAGCTTGCGTTCCGGAAACGATGACAGAACCTTTGCGGCGCGCTCACCCGCCCTTTATACATCGCTGAGTTGGCTCAAAGCTTCATTCCACTTCGCTTTGGGTGACGATGCGCCAGGCCCTAGTGGCGTATGGAAAAGACCGAGAATGTGCACCACGCCGGAAGAGGCTATAGCAGCTCTAAACGCCGCTCTTCGTAACCGCTGCCATGAGAAAGTGACTATGAATGAAACTGCGGCAGCGGCCCGACCAGAGCGACATGTGGCCCATAGATTATTGTTAACAGCAGAAGTATAAAGAATAAGATTGTGGAATTCTCTGGCCTAGTTCACATTTCGCAGCCTGATTTTGTCATTGGCACGGAGTCTTGGCTCGACTCTGATATTTCAAACACTGAAGTTTTCCCGGCCGAGTACACAGCTTATCGCAAGGACCGTAATGCATATGGCGGGGACGTCTTTGTTCTCGTGCATAGTCGAATTCAGAGTGTGCCTTTGGACGGTGGTGATGACCGTTCAGAATCTGTTTGGAGCAAATTAATCCTTTCGGCCGGAAAGCTCGTTTTACAGGCCGCCTACTACCACTAGTAAAGAACCTTTACTTTGCCTCTCCCGCTCGCTGTCCACTCTAGCTTCTGAACTCATTTAGCTAGGGGGCGACTTTAGCTTAACAGATATCACATGAAAGAACCATTATCCTGAAGGGAGTCGTTCTGCACATCATTGCGCACTGTATGGAATTGTAGTTACGGGCTGCATCAATTTGCGGACTTTCCTACGCGTGTTCGATCCACCGGTGGCAACACCTTAGATTTGCTCTTTTCTAGTCAAAATGATCTTGTAAAAAACGTAGTAGGAACACCTGGAATCAGTGACCATGAAGTGGTAGCGGCAACAGTCGTATGCAAACGAGTAGAAGTGCCGAAGCAATGTCATAGAAAAGTTTGTATGCATGAAAAAAGTAACTATGATGCTATAATTAGGGAACTTGATTCATTTATTACGGTTTTCTTAGATAGCTTCATTTCCTGTGGTATAAAATAACTGTGGACAAACTTTAAAAATAGGCTGTTGTCTCTCATTGATCAGTTTTTCCCGGAAGGCTGATGTCACCTGATAAACGAGCGGATAAACCATGAATCAATAAAAAATTACGTGCATCAAATAGAAAGAAAGCTCAGGCTTATAAAAGGTTTTGTAAAACAAAAGCCAATCTGTGTACGCAGGACTGAAAATCCTGACTGTTAACCTTAGGAGAGAATTAAAGGCAGCAAAGCGCTTGTACCTATACTCGTTGGCAGACAGACGAACCCAGAAGAAGTGTGGTGCTTTATTAAATGCAACAAAAAGGACGTTGTTGGTATTCCTGCCATCAAGGATGTTGACAATTTACTGAAAAACGACATAGCACGAGCAGAGTGTTTCAATGTATATTTTCATTCCATCTTCTCGGCTTGGTGCTCAGACGCAGTTATGGAACAGCAGGAACTGCTGAATGCAATGTCAGATATGGTTATAACCGAACAAGGTGTCAAATCATTGCTACATAACCTAAACGCGCATTCTGCACCAGGTCCTGACGGCATTCCTTACTATATTCTAAAGCGCGCAGCACATATTAGTCCATTTTTGGTTACTTTATTCCACAAGTCACTACAGACCGCAAAACTACCTAAAGATTAGAATATAGCCAATATTATACCAGTTCACAAAAAAAGGTGATCGCAGCCAGGTCTCCCATTACCGCCTCATATCTTTGACATCTGTTTGCTGCAATACCCTAGAGCACGTAATCTATTCTGGACTTGCAAAACACCTTCAAGATAACAGTTTTTTTTTTTTTTTTTTTTTTTTCACATCAGCGCAGCACGGGTTTCGGTCAGCAGCACGTCGGGGAGACCTGGCGGTGGCCCTGTGAAGTTTGCACCATTTCTCCGTTCTCTTTACGTAATCAGTTCAGTTCAGTCGTTCAGTCGTGTCCGACTCTTCGTGACCCTATTGACCATGTCACGCCACGCTTTCCGGTCTCTCACTATCTTCCTAACATCACATAACTTCATCTGCAGTGCCTCGAGGATGCCATCTAACCATCGCGTTCGCTGCCTACCCCTTCTCCGGCTACCCTCAACCTTTCCCAACATCAAATCTTTCTCCAGCGACTCCTCTCTTCTCATCAGATGACCAAAGTAGCTGAGCTTTAACTTTAGAATTTGACCCTCCAATGAGCAGTCAGGGTTTATGATCGACAATATTGACTGATTTGATCTTCTGGCAGTCCAAGGAACTCTCAAGAGTCTTCGCCAGCACCACAATTCAAACGCGTCAATTCTTCGGCGGTCAGCCTTTTTCACAGTCCAACTCTCGCATCCATACATCACAACTGGAAAGACCATAGCACGAGTTATACGGATCTTGGTTGGCAGACTAATGTCTCTGCTCTTTACTAGGCGGTCAAGGCTAACCATTGCTCTCTTTCCCAGAAGCAGGCGTCTCCTAATTTCATGGCTGCAGTCTCCTTCCAAGGTAATCTTGGAGCCCAAGAAGAGAAAATCTGTCACAGCTTCCACTTCTTGTCCCTTGATGCTCCAGGACTTGATAGGGCAAGACACCATGATCTTTGTCTTTACGTAATAGTGATGCCTTATCGTGGTTTAGGGTGTAGGGAAAGCGAAAATGTTTCAATACATGTTGCTTTTCTGCGAAAGTAAATATCCTCTTCTCTGCAAATTGTACCCTGACAATATTATTAACTTTTTGCACAGGATAGATAAAAATCCCCAGCAGCAGATGCGCTCGCAAACTGGCCGTCCAGGTACAAATATTCTTTCCCAAAAGCCACCGCCAGAACCCGGAGGCATTATGCCGCGAGCGTGGATCTCGTTGCTTTTCCAGCCATATTCGTGCTAGTCAATTATCTGAATAAGACAAAAGCGCCGACAGGATGGCCGAGCGGCTCCTGGCCGCCTCTCGGTTTCACTCGACGTCCTCCCCCAATTGAAGATACGAGGAGGAGACAGAGGAAGGGAGATTCATTGGGAGAGGGTCCCCCTCCCCAGGTGCCTACGGTCTCAATAGCTACATACTACTCGAGGGAAATCAGCGCGTCGGCAACGGGAGGCGCAAACGAATAATTGAAAAGTGGCAGAAAATTAAATAACCGAGAATGTCCGACTCAACGCCAGAAAAAGAGGAAGAATATAACAGAGAGGCGGGCGCTCGTTTTGTCGACGGCAGAGCCGAACGCTCAGAACTCGTCAGGAATGAAGGTACTATTAGCGGAATGGAGCTGAGTTGAACGGGACTCTTACCGATGCGCTTCCTCACGCTGGCTTCAGATAGCTGTCGAGGTCCTAATGCCGTTTTGCGAGCCGCCGTGCTTAACTAGCGCTCATTCGTAGGGAATTGCAAAATGAATTAGTGGTTGAACCATGTAACTGAAATAGCTCTTCGTAACAGAGTAATTATTACTTATCAGTATTAGACCCTACCACTGCAATGGAGATCTCCGATTTCTATTACGCTGGCAAGCTAAAAAAAAATAACGTTATTTTGTGTGCACTGGCAAAAATGCCGGCCGCCGATAATCATCATTTCTGCTAAGTGCCTCCTCAGGTCTCATCCTCCCAATGGACGAGAAGCAAAGGTAAAGTGTATGATCAGTTGAGATAATATTTGATGTGTCTGAAGTCAAGGTCTAGAGGTCTAGAGTTCGAGGAATAGCAGGAAAGACACAGTATAAATATAGTAGGCATACCTTGAAAATTTAGGCACTTCATTAAAAAAATGACACGGGTAACGTTGCCGAACCGATTGTGGAGCGAAAGCTTTGGCTGCGGGCGACCGAATGTTGAATCGAACATAATTAGCGTTCCGTCGAACGCATCAAATTACACCGGCGTATTAGGTAGTGGTGGTAAAGGGGTTTATTGCATCTAAATATGGGGGACACTTGAGCTCCACCTGTAAGGGTACGACGCGACAGCGTAGGCTACCAGCCCACATATAAAGCCCCGCTTTAACCAAGCCATATGAACGTGCCTTAGTGGCCTATAGGGGTAACGTGAATGCCAGGATCCTGGCAGGCTGATTCTGACATAACCGTCCCATGTGAAACGATAGACCTAAGTTGGCGGCTCCTGCGATGGTACCACGGTGCCACGCCGACGGTTTGAAAGCCTACAGTAGAGTAGATTTTGCTATAAAAGCCGAATATAATGCGGGTTCTGTCTTGTACAGGTCACACCAAGTGAAGACGTAACCATGACGGCCTGCTTAGAGCAAGAGACGGACTTCTGCTCCGGTTCAGTGCATAACACCCAGGCTGGCTTGACGGCATTATAGCACACGTGCTAGGGGAGAGCGGAAGGTAATGGCGCCATATCGCGACGCGTCTGTTTCCCGCGATGGGGGAAGAGGCAGCTCCTTCGCAGAGACCAGGCGAGAGGAGAGCGCGGGCAATGGAGGGGGTCGAGGAAGAGCTGGAAACGTGTTTGTTCAAAGCGTCCGAGTTAATTAACTGCATCTTGTTTGTGCGCGCCTCCGCTGCTGCGACGTACGTGCGCGCACGAGCAAACCCCGCAGAAACTATGCGATCGAGCGGTGCGCACCGCCCTGCCTGTGCCTCCGCGCGCGTTCCGTTTCGTCACGAACGACGTGCTCAGGGATAGCTCGCGTGGCTTTTGCCGTTCCCGTAGCTGCTCCACTGCGGTTCCTGCAATGGATAGAGTAGCGCAGTGCGGTTGCCTCGTTGTAAACTGCCTTTTGCATGCGTACCAGTAAGGACTATTCGCTGATTTGATGGAATCGTTTCGGCAGACGCGCATGGCTTTCAAATCAACGCTACTATAGATGACACCTCGCATGCAAGATTTGGCGTATTAGTCCAGTCTGAAATGAGGAAATGTGCACTAAGCGGCTGAAACAGTCGTTCAAGAACATCACACCACAATGCCCACCACGAGATAATGAAGTGACGATAGTGATACCCCTTAAAGTCGCGCACATTCGATTTAACTCATTAGTTTTGCACTGATCCCTATTTTAATCGGCGAAATTAAAGAAAATTTGCAAGAAAAATTGAGAATTTTGCCAATAATTGGGTAGTTGACAAGAGAAAATTATGGGGCCACTTAAGCTCCGCCTTTACGGCTACGACGCGATAGCGTAGGATACCAGCCCACATATAAAGCCCCGCTTTAACTAAGCAGCACTAACGTGCCTGTGGTACAGAATCCGCCTAACATTCGGAAGGTGCCAAGTTCGATCTCTGGTGCCGCTGGATACCCACCGGTTTTTCAATGAGCACATGATCTCCCCCGGCTTGATGCTCGGCTTCTCAGGAGTGAAATTCTTGAAAAAAAGGGGTCATCGAACAAAAATTGCGTTGATGGGTAAGTGATTCGTTGCGCCATCATACAATTCTAAGTCCGCATCATGCGGCAGAACTCCATATGTGACGCCGACAGCGGATGTTTGGCGAACATGCTTTAACGCTATCGCGTTATTACGGAATCTCAGTTGAAGAATGTCCGGAAAGAACAACTTTGATTCCCGAATCACCTAATTTTGTTTGAATGTACCGGACTACAAAATCATATTTATGCCCGTAATGGGTGGTGTTCTCGAGCTACCCCTACGCGCAGCGCGTTGTCATTAACAGTGCTAAGGTAATGTACGCCATAAGGGCAAATAAATGAAAGGATTGGTTGTAGCGGTGGCCTATAATGGCTCTAAAGTCGCCCACTTACACTGTATAAGCAGGGTTCTTCTAGGAAGCTGCCTGGTCAATATGAGTTTTTGAGTGCGTACAAGCTCTTTACCCTGCTTGACGGTCGGCTTCCCCGGAAACTAAGTGAAATATGAAATGAGCTTGGCCAAAACTTCGGCAGGTGAATCAAGTACTGTCATGGTGCTCCTAGGACACACTTCCTTTCTGGCTTTGATATAGACTCTTTATGGTAATCATTGTCACAGCTATAAGTAATAGCCACAGCTTATGAGTAAAAGGCTACGGTCAGAATCATGTGGTATAAGTATCGTTTAAAATGATTTAGAAGGAACTTTCAGTGAATGAACTGCCAACAAAGGAATTGAAATGCGGCTTCGCTAATGCTTAATTAAACCCGCACTAGGAAAAACACGAACATAGTATAGGCGCCTTCTTAAAAGATCGAGCTCTAAGATTCTTCACAATCAATGAACCTCTGGGCATACATTGCTCAAAAGCACAGGTATAGCGAGACAAGCTTATGACGTAACATGTGTTCGTTAAGAACTCTAGTACGCAATGAAAATCGCAAATGAGGGACACATGTACACACGCCTTGACAGGTTGTGTAAACGGGCTGATTTTAAGCTCGTGAACCATAACGATCTTCACATTGCCGATCATGGGGGTGAAGTGGCGGCGGGTTTGTACCGAGCACAATTTCGTGGGCTCGAATTATGACCATGGCGGCCGAGTTGCGGTAGAGGAAAAATAAAAATAAAGTGTACTGTGCTATGGGAGCGACAGTTCCAGAATCCATTAAGTAGCAGAAATCAATTCGTATATTCATCCACTAAGGCCCCCGTTTCCGTCTGGCTTTTGTAGCTCCCTTGGTTATCCAACCGTGCGGTGTTGTACAGCGAGTCAACCGAAAGTGTGACAATTACGGTACCGTCCCTCAATACGTAAAAATGTTCATATGCTTATACTTCTTGCTTTTAGCGCGTTTTTGGCCTGACATGGAGCTCATACACCCACTCTTGCGTCACTTTTTTTTGACGCAGCCTTTCCTTGGAAATTCCCTTTTTGCCACCGCAATCGACGCGTCACCGCATGCTGTGACGGAGACAAGAGGAGTATTAGAGGACAAAATAAGAAATAAAGCTAAAACTCCAATCGTACAAGAAACGTCGAAGTTCAAATAACAATAACGAAATGCCGAGCTAATAGGGCACTCCTACGTGATAGCGCGAAGCGGTAAGGAAACATTAGCGGAAGGAGCGGCGCTCTCATAACGGCGTCCAGCGCGCCTATATACCCCTTTCGCGCCGCGATGCAAGCCTCTCAGGGCGTCTTAATCGCTTCCGGGGAGACAACGTCAAGAGGAAGTTGGGCAGCCGCGGGCGGCCGTCGCATCATTAGGAATTAATAACGCGTCTCCGAGGGCGCCGGGCTGTCAGAGGGGTATTAGCATCGATGGAGGAATGGCGCGCAACTGCTTATTAGCGCACTTGCGCCCCGATAACAGCCAGCCGTTGTCGGAGGAACACTCCGAACCTAATGCGAGCATGACAAAATTTCCGCAGTGATAACCTATATACGACGTTATGTCAGTACGTGATACAGCTCTCTCACTCACTCCATTTACTTTCTGAGCAGACTGTAGTTTTAATTTTATATTTCGCAAGTTTCCATCCTGTTCTGTCTTCTAAGGACTTCTTTCTATGATAGATCTGCCGGCCTGATTTTTAAGTGAAACTACGCGTGCTACAGGAGTCGAAGCGTCTTCCCAAAAGTACATGACAACTATGTAAGCGCTCTAGGTACTTTGATGCGTGCTATACCTTAATGATTAGGAGTGATAAATGAGCTTCACTGCTGCTACGTTTGCAGCAATAACTATGCGCGAGACCTTTTCCGTGTTATAGGGTCGAATAATTAAGTCTTGAACGCTCGATTCCATTTCCTTGACATTCGTTTATTATCGCCCAGTTTGGATTTCTTTTTTAAACAGCAGTGCTCAAAGCTCAAACGAAGGTAGCATACAGGATCGCAGGGTTATGTAGTGTTCTAGTGGGCACTGGCGAAAAATTGATTCGCCTTGACGGGCAGGACTCTGGAGAATTCCACTCGAGGATGGATCTTAGGTGGTCACAAAACCTGTGTCTCATGCTCAGACTCTCAACCACGACACCATATATAGCCACGAACCGAAAGCGACGGTAACTCAGCCACCCGCACACGACGTCGCCAATGGAAATCATATTCACATAATATCTTTATGATTTTCGTCATTATCGATCAGGTGCACTAGCTGTTCACTCTAGTCTGCTTGCTACTAGGAAAATTTTTGCTGCAGCGTTTGCCTGCCTCAGCATTTGCGAACTTTAGGCTCTCTAAGACTTTATTGAATGTTTATGCTACCCCGGTGTAAACGATCAGAGTGAACACATTCTGCAACGTGCCTCCCCTGCCCTCTCCCTTAGCCATTTCCGAAAAGAGAGCTGCGCTTGCGGTTTTGAAATACATTGTTCCACCACAAAGTCCGCCAAATGGAGACACGGCTCCATTACCGCGGGTGCTAGTGCGGGCTATGCACCTCCTCTCTTTCGCTTCAATTTTCGCGAGCGGATGCAATCGTGGGCAGCACGTACAGTGGCACGCGTGTGTCGCACGACTTTCTAACGAGCTCCGGAACCGGAGCATTAAGCGAGAGAAGTGAGCCAACGATATTTTGATAAGCGCCTGTGAGCGATTAGCGACGCCAATTAGGGGGCAAATAAGGGCTCGTTGCGGGGGCTGTCAATCTCCATACGCGATGGCCTTCAAAGCTTTTTCTTCTATTTTTTTTCTTCGTGCATCTCAACCGGTATCGTTGCCATGGCTCTCCTGTGCTAGCCGCATGCAACGAAGTGTTCGGCCGTCTGTCTGTCTGCCTGCCCTACAGAGTAACCGCAAATCCATTTTCGGATCAGAACTTCGATACATAAAACCCGAAGTTCAACGTTCGCCTTTCAAGTTCACTGTCCTTAAGTGGCTGGTGAAGTTAAGAATAAACAACCCACACTTCCTTGTATTGTAAGAAGAGCGGGGGGGAAGAGAACATTGGAGACAATTTAGAAATTGTCATTGTGGTCGATTCAACATTGACTTGCATTGATGGAAAGCGAAAGCAAGTTCTCTGGAGCTTCAACATCTTTAGCGAACGGAAGCGATCAAAACCCGTCTGGTGTGGTCGAGATGAAAGTGTATTGATTACTGAAGCGAAGATAAAGGACACGAGATATCCAAGTTCTACGTGTCGAGATACTGAAGGTCGGGGCCGAGGTGATCAAAACAGATCTGGGGCCTTTATGTGAGCAGCCATATCCCCAATTCTCCATATACATATCGCCACGGGACAGAAGGGACGAGGCAATGTTCTTATACAATTTCCTGGGACGAGGTACCGCTCACCATCAGCATTCGAGCTCAACAGCAGCATTTGGGATGTGAGTAGTTGAATGCACTACCGATCTTAACGGTAATAAAGTAAAACTAACAAATTTATATGGAGCGCCATATAACGACACCATTATGCACCTAGATCTGCCCGTGACATATGTGCAATCTGCTGGCTTCATATTGAAGGTAAATAAAATTTGCTGTAGTTTAACCCTGATTAAACCCAGACGAAGTGAAAGATTCGTTAGGCTTGGTTGATTTTCTTTTTAATCATCATAACCACCACCACCACCACCACCACCACCACCACCACCACCACCACCATCATCATCATCATCATCACCACCACCACCACCACCACCATCATCATCATCATCATCATCATCATCATCATCATCATAATCACTATTGCCACTGACATCTTTATCAACTGAATGTGCCGTCATTGCCGTCGCTACTACCATCATTATCATTGTGACTAACCGCATCGTCATTGTCGTCGCTTATCATCCTTACGTTAGATAAAGAGAAAATAGAACTGAGAGTTGAGTTAGTTGGTGCATCACTTTTTAAAAAATACACAGCGCAACAAACATAGGACAAGCGATGTAGACGGGAACAGCGCTGACTATCAACTGCATCGTGCAAAATCATGCAGTTGATAGTCGACGCTGTTACCATCTACTCGCTTGTCCTATGTTTGTTGCGCTGTGTATTTAAAAAAAAAAAAAAGGAAAATTAAGATTTGTTTCGGACGAGGCCGGCATGGAGCTGAATACGTTGGTGAGGCATGGACATCTAGGCCACCCAAGTGTCTTGGAATTCTTTTGACCGCCTATAAGCATCGGGCTCAGTGTGGGAAAGATCGTGCGCCAACTCTTCAGCGCTACGCTGAAACTTTTGTCCCCCATGGTCTCTATCTTTTGGCAGGGCGACTGCCTCTTCTGTTTTTAGCCAATCATATTATTACGTTCTCCACCTAATTAACTGCGTAACACTTTACATCCAGCGTTTCCATAGAGTGTTCGCTACTTTCATGTAGGATTCGTCTTATGAATCTGTGAGGTGTGACAAATTTTTCCGGTCGTTAAGATCCGGTGACATTCGTCTAGTCCATCTGTATGTCCGTCAATTAGTTTTTGCGTTTCATGTTTTCCCATGGCTTTCCCACCCGATAGCACGTGCATTTTTGCAAGCAAATTTAGTTTGTTATTTCAAATCTCATTGTGCCTCCTGGCATTTCTGATCGTCCGTGTTTATGGGCTGCAATTGAAGAAGCGTATTTGGCTGTTCGATTCCTACTTGTTCGTTTTCCCCCTGAGTTCCTATTTTCAGTGTCGAGGAGAGAATAGTGCAAGGATTTAATTTCCATGTTCTTCCCTCAACCCATGTACCTTTCTTTGTATTTTTGTTTACCGGGGCAAGATGTACTTCAAAGAGCGAAAAAAATGCCTCTCTCGCCGTGTACAAAGCTTTTTTTTTTTATTATACTAAGACTCTGCCCCTTAAAATAATGTTAGCAAAAGAGGGAATTTTTGTGGTTATGGTGAATTACCGCCTTTATGATTCTCCAGAAACCACTGAGCATTGTTTTATTGATTCCAAGTATGCAGTACTGTTCTGGGATGTTATTCAAACAACATTGACAAACAAAAACAAGAAAGGCAGCATTTGACACCGCACTCTGTCCGATAACTTATTTTACGACCATTTGTTGATGAGCCTTAAGACTTGTTCTTTCTAACTGGATTACACAGCCTATGAAAAACCCGCATGATGGACCGACATTTTGAATCTGTTGCTTCAGCAAATAATTTCTGTACGATGATTGTTCATTTAAAGGAATTGTATGCAAAAACCGAGTTCGAGCCGCAGTGGCACTCACTCTTAGTGATGTGCTCTGCACTGTCTCTTGTTTAGAGCTTTATTGACTAAGTATTGTGCATCGTGTTGATCTAATGCTGTTTTTCCTAGTAATCTGCACTTAGTTCATGTGCACTGAATATTGTTTCGATGTAATAAATATTATGTTGAAAAAAAAAAAAACCGGGATGGAGTGGTAGAATTTGCGCTCGGCTGTATATCAGAGTGGTTCAAATGCCGGTGGAGATATATATTTTTTTATAAGTCTCAGTATGATCTTTGCTTATAGCCGCACTTTTAGTCAAAGGTAAAAGACGGTGCAACACCATATGGGTGGTGCATGGTCTTTGGTTATAGCTACACTTTGTCCTCTGGCTCATTGAAGGTCAAACGTCGGCCGTCGCCGACCTTGTCCCGGGGTGGGTAGTAAAGCTTTCGTTTCAATGCGAAAAGAAGATTATTACAGCACAAAATCTCTTCTCTGTGGTACTTTTGCGAAGCGACTGATTACACGTGAAGCTGTTACAGCAATCTCTTGACCTGTGCTATGCCGAGCAGGTCGGCTGGCTTCCCAGTTTCCCATGCACGTCTAAAAGCAGTGGCTACGTCGGCGACCAATAGTGACCAATGTCAGAGAACCAAGTAGCCCCGTAATCCTCATGAATACGATCTTATAGAATGAGGCCCCTGGCTGGTTAAGTACGAAACAGGTGCAGATCTTACCTTTCTTAGTGACCCTTTCGTCTCAGTGACAAGTCTTATCGACCCTTTCGTTACAGAAGAAACAGCATGCTCCGCACGAAGAGTGAAGACGCACACGACAAGGAGCTGACAGATTACAGGTGATCCCGTCGCCGGTGCTGCACGCTAATTCGTAACAATTTTTGTTTCCGTTTCAAAACGATATCGATGTTGGATTTGTCAGGCAGCGTGGACACTCATATAAACGTGTAGAATATAGTGTTCGTATTCATTCAACCGAGAATTTATAATTTCCTCCCGCAAGAACCATTAGAATTCATATGTGCATGCCTGGTTACGTAACGGCACAACTTAACGGCGAAACGCAGCACACACAGCACAACATTGTTACGCTGTCTCTGTTTTTTTTTTTTATTCTTTATAGCCTTATCTGATTCTGGTATATCCTTAGCGCTGCAGAAAGCAGAAAATGATAACCTATTTCCGCTCTTCTGTGATCCTAAGTGCACCGATGAAACCATCGAGCTTGATAGGGTGCCGTACAGATGAGGGTGCATTCGGAAGACATCAGCGTACATTGGAGCACGCAGCACTCATTGCTTGCGGGTACATCTGCGGTGGCTTGGAATAAAGAGAAGGATGAACCGAAGAGTGAAGCCCGCTGAAAGGTTGAGTGATGGGATCGTGGACAGCACGTCACAAACATCGACAAACGCAAGTCAGCTGACAAGCAATGACAGCCAAATAAAGGACTCTGAAAGGGAACTTGAGTTGAAAAGAAAGAAAAAGCAGAGGACAACTGAAATGGAGGTCCCATGCAATTCTCTCCCCTGTGCTCATTCATTGCCGCCCTTAAAGAAAATAGAAGTACTAAGAGGAAAAATAAGCACACCGACACTGATTTTAATTTAGATAGGAAATGATGGCCCCTTGCTGCCATAGTGTGAACGTAAGTAGAGTGGGTACGTTTTTCTATTGTATTTTTTCTCCGGCTTGTGGCACGCGTCCTGAGCGAAATTTCAAGCGTTGACCGAAACTGTGGTCTCCAGTACGAGACCCGCAATACTTGTTTCGTACTTGGTTTTCAATGAAAAACCAAAAACTAAGCCACCCTAGCTTTTTAGTTGTTTTGATCCCAAGTCTACGCAGAGAGAGAGAGAGAGAGAGAAAAAAAAAGAACTACAGTAAGCACAGCGGCTCGCTTCTTTTTTTCCAGCAGCTTAATAACGGCTTCTTTTTAAACAGCTAGGGAGGATGTGGGTGTGTCTGCGCGTCGCTCCCCGTCAAAAGCTCTAGGGATAACAGTGAGCTTTTAAATGTGTAAAGAATTTCACTTCCTTTACTTTGTCTTATTGATGTTTCTTGGGCGACATATCCTTGGCTATTTCCTGAGGTGCCTTTTTGATGATAAGGAGCATTTTGAAAGAATTACATAATACAAGTCTCTCAAATGTTGCCGATGTATTGTGCAAAATGCTGTTCATCGTTACGCTTTTTCGCTTCATGGCTAGCAAAAAAATTTCAAAGGCTGTTCTAATGCACTAGAAAGAGAGAGAGAAAAAAAATGATTCGAACTACAGATTTACTATCAGGAGCATGTGCTGTGTTTCTCCGTGCGTTGCTCGTAAAATATACTTCGTAACTATCTTCAGTTCGACCATCCTGATAAAAAAAAAAAAAAAAAAAAAAAGCTACGCATTCTCAAGCGTCAAGCTACTGGTGTTGAAATTTGAATTTTAACGGGACACGGAGGTGAACTCCTTCGAAGTATTGTACTCGGTACAAACTGATTCGCTGGCCGCCCCTGAGCCGTGATCTTTTATCAGGCAGCAAAAACGGATTTATTAAAAACAATTAAATTTACGATTGTTTCCACCACTTGATTCAAAGTCGTGACGTCTACACCAAGAAGATAATGTAAGCCCAGCACGATCACGTGATCTGAGCGCAAAATTTGGTATCGGCGCACTCATTTTACTCCCGAAATCGGCCTGTCATAGCGACGCTTGTATTTTCTTGTATACGACCTTATAAGCGCTCCGTTTCCGCTTAAAGGGTGGTCTCTTTCCCATTTTATTACCACTTCCTCTCGGCAAAGGCCAACTTCAATTTGTTCTTACTTTTCTGAAGAGACACGTGGGTGTGGAGAGGTGCCGTAGTAGAGGGTTTCGCATTAACCAAGGCCGCATGGGTGTTGTTAATGGGGGGCCTGTCGCAATGACTCAGTTGTTAGAGCGCTGGACTGCTGAGCCCGAGGACGCGTGTGCGATCCCCGACTCGACGGCCGCATCTCACTGGAGGCAAAAGGCTAGACGCCCGTGTATTGTGCGATGTCATTAGATGTTAAGGAATCTCAGGGAGTCGAAATTATTAGGGAGCACATTACTAATGCGTCTCTCATAGCCCGTGGCACTTTGGGTGCTGGTAAAACTTTGTTATCCAACAGATAAAGGATAGGCGTCAGTCTATACGCCTAGACGACGGCCTGAAGTATTCGGATTCCGGGAGGCGTGTTCGGCAAGTCGGATTAGACCTAGCATGTGTTTCAGGATGTGAGCTCAATAGTATACGGTCTCATTTGGGGCGTTAAATATCATACAGACATGTGTGTCTATAAAGAGGACGTGGGCGCCACCTTATTGGACTCGGGGCGAGGCTTGCAATTTAGTACAAAGCCCCCCCCCCCCCCCCCCCTCTCTCTCCTTTCTCACAGTTCAAAGATTTGTTGCACCGAGGTCGTTAAAAGGTCTCTCCACACCATATAATGATCTGTAGCTTGCGCTGACATAGCACAACACATTGGCATTTTTATATTTCCCCACTATCGAAAAACTGCTGCTTGAGTCGGGTTCGAACCCGCGACCTCGGGGCGGCAGCCGTACACCACGTCGCCACTAAGGCGTACCTCGAACTCTAAGGAAAGAGATAGATGTGCATATCGATCTTAATCGTTTGTCGAATAAGGAACATTAATAAAAGCGCCAAGAAAGTTTAGATATCCATCCCCCTCTAAAGAACCTCTTCTGCAAACTAAGCAATTAGCTTATTTTTATTTCTAAAGGCGCCCATTTATAAAGAGCGCCTGTAGTAGCTGGAAGAGCTTCGAATAATAGTTGGGCAGACTGAGTCGTAATACGCATGCGAAAAGCAGGCGGAGCCAGACGCGTAGACGTTTGCGCAATGGATACAAATCTAGAGGAAACTCCGTGATGTTGGAGAGGCAGATTCGCAGTACAAAGAGTTGCCCAATTAGAAACATCCGCGAGAAAAATGGTTCGAGGTGGCAAGACGAAAGAAATGTGGCCATTGACACGCGGTATGCATAAAAAAGCACGTGATACCATATAACAGCATCAAACGGCGCGAATACACAAAGGAGACTCACCCGCGTTCGGATAGAAAGAAAACGAAAGAAAAGCAAGAAGCAAATGGAAAGGAGGGTTGAGGGTGGAGCGGTGAAGCGCGAGCGATGTGCGCACCGCTTTTGTGCGCGGACGTCGCGTGGCGGTGCACTCTTTCTTGGTGGATATAAAGTTAATCGCACATCTCTTTGTTCGACCTGTCAGAGTCAGAGCTCGCGGCGGCGCCGCCGCCGCGCCCTTGTCCGCCAACGTGCAGTTGCCGTTCCTAATTCGGCGCGCTTTCTTTATTCCTCCTCCCATTGTCTCTTAATTAAGCGTGGCTTTCCAAGTTTCGCGAGCGCTGAAGCCTTATTCTTTTGCAGCAGCCGAATATTAGTGAGACCCAGCATATACTGTGCTTGTAATAAAAGGAAAAAGAGAAAAAAAAATATCGCGCAGTTTATGCCCCGTTTGCTGACGTTCTTGTTTTTCGCGATCTAAGTAGTTCCTGATGAGTAAGCCATAAAGAGTTGTTTCTCTTAACTGCCTACAGTCTAAGAGTTTCTTACCGTGGTCCGCTAGCAGGGCGGTAATTTAGCGCTTCGTGGCATGCGATGCGTTTGTGACCGTGATGGACGACATGCACTCACTTTTGAGACGTGTTGCGCGCTGTGAAGTGGCGCAAGCTTCTAATACACGCAGGCAAGCCAACTTAATTGGTCCATATGTAATACAGTATAAAGCTTCTGTTTCTCCGAAATGCACCACCACGACCGCTAACGTCTCTTTATATGCTAACGTTCTCGTTTTTATATTTATTTTCATATAAACATAACTAAATAAAGGCCAAGCATTGCTTGAAATTACCTTTTCGGTATTCGATTTGTTGTAGTAAAATAGTAAACGGGGCTTCAGGTCGATATTACAAAGACTGTAGGTCTTGTTCTCATCAGCGTGACTACATGCAGGCCAAGACAGAGCAGTAAAATAATGCTCTATAGTTGTCCCTGCATGGCGATAAATGCAAACACTACACGGGAGAAAATGCCCTAATCTCATTTCGCAACTTGCTCTGGCAACCGCCAAGAGCTAAGTTTGCTGTCCTTGTCTTTGAACCCACTCTCTTAGCATACCGTATCGGTTGCGTGCTCCAGATATATCCATAAGATATTAATAACCTTAGCTCGTTCTTTAATTCTTGAAAAAAAAAAAAAAGAATAACATTTCCTGGGTATTGGCTAGCAGTTACTGAAACGTCAGAATTGCAGAAACACCTCCCCGAAAATGTTTGGTCAGCGCAAGTTTTCAACCGGTATTTTGTGACTGCATTTTTTTTCTGTCTCGTACACCGTGAGGTTACACAATAACAATGCCTACCAGCAGATTCTCCATCGGCAAATTTGTCGTTTTTTTTTTATGTTTGCTTTCAAAACGCGTTCCAATCATTTTCTGCAGCGCTCTTATCGACTCGAGGTGAGAAAAAGCAAGAAATTTGTAAACAGGATTTTGCAACTCGTCTAAAATTATACCCCTCCCTTCAATATGTTATAACGATGTGACACAGTATTTCATAGTTGTCTAGCAATTATTGCCAAAGACGAACCCAATTACTTTACCAGTCGGTGCGGACGCAAGACCTTAATAGCTCCATTTTTTTTTTTTTTTTTTTTTTTGTGCTCGAAAAGGGCAGACCGTTGCCGTCAATATGTTCATAACGGTATATCCCAATATTCCGTAGTATCATCCAGTTGAAAGTGATGTCCAAGAAAGAAGAATTTGTTTAACCTTATCGCACCTCGAAACTGCAATATAACAGTTAAATTCTAACTCTGCCACATAACCTTCGCTTCAGCTTCATCGTCAAAAGGAGCAGAAACCAACCACTGGCGGCTTGTATCATTCAAAACGAAAAGATGAACTTTCCATACACGTAAGCACAAAAATGTCACCTTCCCAGTCCGTGCGTACAAGCCTCATAAGTTTCCACATTGCATTCCCCTTTTGTCATTTTAAAATGTTACACCACGTATTCACGGAACCATACGGCGTATAGCAAGGAGACGCGGCGTTTCCACAGACCGCTTCACCGGCTACGCGAGTCTGAATTCATTCAAGCTCGAAAACGCTATGAATGGCTCAACGCGACGTGGCCGCGTTTTTGCGACGCGTTGTAGTCACCCCCTGCGCTGCCAGCGCCGACGCTGTGGTGGATATATCTCCCCTTTACGCTCAGCCGAGCACCACCAGCGGGCTGCTGCTTCTGCTGCTACTGCTTGCTTGTATGTTTTCGCTCAACTCCGGCCGCGACCGGCTGGCTCATGGCTGGGTCTCCACATTTCTCTGTTCGAATGGACCAGAACGAGCCGGTGAAAAGACGTGAAGGTGGTAGAGGACACAAAGAATGGAGAAAGAAAAAGATGAGCAGAAGAGACTATGCCAAGTGTACAAACGAGCAGATTATGAAAGCATGCTGTCGCGTATTCAAACTCCAGCGTGCGTCGCGGTCTGACACGAATATAGACTCGGTTCGCTTCCTCTCGCCGAAAGAACGCCCTGTCGACTCCATTTAACGTTCTTGTTCCTTGGTTCCTTTCTCCTGAAATGCAAAGTAGAGCTGTCAACGTATTGTCACGAAAGACGTTTTCCGTTAGCGAAGAAGGAAAAATGTCGGCAGGATAAGCAGGAAGCATTAGCACTACATTTCACTGTGTCTACGTTCCATGTGCTAATTTCGGAGCAGATTTTTTTTTTAAATTTTTACTGTGCCGTATGATAACATAAGGAATACTGAAATTACATCCTTACGCTGTAGACTCGTTACGATTTAGCTAGAGAAACTATTTCATGGTAGCACTGCCCAGCACCGTCGATGTTCTATGCTTCCAAATGCGACCAACTATACGTATGTTGACAAGAAGTGGAAGCAGTGACAGATTTTCTCTTCTTGGGCTCCAAGATTACCTCGGAAGGAGACTGCAGCCATGAAATTAGGAGACGCCTGCTTCTGGGAAAGAGAGCAATGGTTAGCCTTGACCGCCTAGTAAAGAGCAGAGACGTTAGTCTGCCAACCAAGATCCGTATAACTCGTGCTATGGTCTTTCCAGTTGTGATGTATGGATGCGAGAGTTGGACTGTGAAAAAGGCTGACCGCCGAAGAATTGACGCGTTTGAATTGTGGTGCTGGCGAAGACTCTTGAGAGTTCCTTGGACTGCCAGAAGATCAAATCAGTCAATATTGTCGACCATAAACCCTGACTGCTCATTGGAGGGTCAAATTCTAAAGTTAAAGCTCAGCTACTTTGGTCATCTGATGAGAAGAGAGGAGTCGCTGGAGAAAGATTTGATGTTGGGAAAGGTTGAGGGTTGCCGGAGAAGGGGTAGGCAGCGAACGCGATGGTTAGATGGCATCCTCGAGGCACTGCAGATGAAGTTATGTGATGTTAGGAAGATAGTGAGAGACCGGAAAGCGTGGCGTGACATGGTCAATAGGGTCACGAAGAGTCGGACACGACTGAACGACTGAACTGAACTGATACGTATGTTAGCCATGGATAATCTATACTCTTTGAAATTCAAGTGAGCCGTGCATTTATGGCAATAATATATAAGGTGATTAATTGAAACCACAGCCATGTTTCAAGCCGTGTGCGTAGCATATTGAGAAAAGTAACTTCATGTTTTGTCCTCATCAAATGTTGCAATGATTCAATTGGAAATAGGCAATGGAGATTTCAGTATAATTTCAGGGACGAAACAGAAAGAGAGAATATTGGTTCTCATATTGCTTTTTTTTTTTTCTGACTCCTTTGACACGCCTTCAGGTGAACGATGAAACTTAAGAAAACGATAAATACATCTAGCCACGAAATTATTGAATATGAGGCCGCGCATGGAAACTAAAAACTTGTCTTCGCAGTTCTTCATGTAGTTACATGTGCGACCAAACGAGTATGTGTGTGTGTGGGGGGGGGGGGGGGGGGGTGCGCTAGCATACAGTGGGATCAATCTAAAGCGGACGAGGGCAACCGCAACGAATGAAGGCAAAAACAATGTAGTTCTCGCCAGCTCTCTGGGAACTTGATTTGGCTGTCCCAAGAGACTGGCGGATGCTGCATGAGGACTCCATAAAGTTTGCTCTTTTCTGTAATAAAAACGCATACTTATAAGTTATTCGTTCATGGCATGCCTTTAATAATCCTTAGTATCGTAGCAGCGTCTGTGTATACTTAACGGTCCCCTTCTGCTTTCTCTTCGCATCGTTAAGCTGTTTCCCGGTTAAGCACACGACGCAACGGAAGCTCATGAGGAGCGTACACTTCGGGCCCCCGAAACGGGCTGCGGGGTCTCACTTCCCTTTTCGAATTCCGGGATTCCTTCGAAGTTTTCGTGAAAACCGGCCGGGATCCGAGTGCCGGGCGCAGCAAAAACCGTGCGCCGCGCCTGCCTGCCTTTGCCCAGTCCGAAAGTGGAGGCAGCCGCGGGACGCGCTTCTTGGAAGCACGTGCGTGTGTTGCAGGCGGGTTGCCATTTACTTCTCCGAAAGGAAGACTTTTTTCACAACGTCCTCGGCTATCAAGATGTACACTGTCGTCACTATTTCCATCGTAGTACGTCACTCATTAGCGACCAATCGGGAGGAACCACGCCGCCACCTCAATGCCAACGCCTTCACCGCTCGGCGCCGTCCTGCTATGGAAAGAATGCCAGAGCGATCCGCGAGCCCGAATCGTGCAGAAGCAACTTCCCGAGGCTCCGCAGCGGCCAGTGACTGGGGACAACTGCGAGCGCTCTTGACCGGTGTACAGCGCCATACCTCACCTTGTCTGACGTAGCTGGGAGCAATGGAGAACTCAAGTGAGTCAGCTTCAAAGCAAATTGAACATCTCGAACATTTTGTTTATTTCTGCCAGCCCGCTCGTATAAGGAAAACAGCCTTCCCCATACGCGGCCAAGCTACCCAGATCCTTTCCCGCGACAGACTGCTTATATCCCGCTTATTACATCCCTTTGATTTCTGACAGCCTCAGAAATGACAGAAAGGGGCTTTTCTTTGTGTGTGTATGTGTGCCATTGTGACGACAGTTTTGGGGCTAACCATTAACCGACCTCTCATCCGCTGAGAATCACCTTTATGATATCTCCAATTATTATTAAGGAAGATAAATGAGTGTTAAATCACACCTTTGGCCCCGTTGCCGCTACCGATTTCGAGGAAAGGGTAGCTTCGACGTTACGGGCAAGTTGGGAGCTTAGTAGTGCCAGTATATTGACACATTTCAGTTCGTTAACACGAGTATCTAGCGCACATGGTCCGAAATGAAAATTCGTGGGGAACTGAGCAGCTGGTCGAGTTCACGACTCTGCACACTAGTCGGTCGTTCAAGAACGGACCGATTCTACCGAGTGGGGAGGAGAAGACATCTGCGCAAACATTAGCGGTGCAATCATTTATGAGAGAATGATTCACGCGTGTGCTCTAGCTGTGTGGGTGTTAATTGCGTTTGTGCCGAATTCGAGAGAAGGAGGAGACCAACTGCTGCTTTTTCTATGCTTAGTCGTGGCCATTACAAGGGGGAGTTAGGCAGAAACAAAAGCGTACGGCCTGGGTGGAGGTTTCGTTCGTGTGAATCACGAAGTCCGCGTCAGAGACCTTTATCCTCCACTGAAGAGCAATGGTCACGCATTGCAAGCGGCTGCAATTTATCGGATAGACCCATTTAATTTGCACATCGTGCACGCACGCAGACGTTCATTTCTGAACTTGGCTCCGCCGCAGCGGAATATGTGTGGTGCTGTCTGATTGGACATTTAATACCGCATTACTTTCTCGCTTTTTTTTTTTTTTATTGCGTGCGTGTTTTAAATTTACCACGCAGCTCGTAGCGAAGTTGGGAGGCAGCCGACAAGCCGATTAAGCGACCAGAACGTGCAGCATCTGCCGGAACTCACTGCAACTTGGTCACGATAGGCTCCCCCCGCCGCCGCCGCTATCTTCATGTGCTCAAACAGCTTCCCAGTTTTGTTCTGTCGACCGCGCTAGCTCCGGAGATGAATACATTTATTTGCTCACCTTTACAAATTTTCGTTGTTATTCTCCAGGAACAACATGCCATCGTGCGGCCTTCTTCAGCGGTGCTCCGAGATTGACGTAGGGAGCCAAATAGCTCTCTTTCATTTCTGTTATGATGCATTAAGCTACCTGCCTCATGCATATCGAATGTGTCTGTCGTCGGTAATAGGTGCTGCGGCTATGTCCAAAGTCTGTTTTGCTGTTTGCATATAAGCATTCGCAGGCGGAACAATTTGAAAGTGTCAGAGCCGAGAACCACTTACAACAATGGAATAGCAGACTACTTCCTTCTAAAAAGTGCCGTTTTCTTTGGAGAAAGTTGCGGTCATGAACTTGAAATTGTAACACTGGCGCAGGGTAATAGGAGCCGAGAAAAGATATCAGGAATATATGAGGCGTAAATGCACCTGTGCAAACAATTATAAGAGATACCTGCCAATTATTTTGAAATACAGAAGTAAAGGTCGGCTTGCTGCTCGTTGCAGCGAGAACTGTGCCGAATAAAATTGAGAAATAGTAAAACAAAAGACATTTGCCATTCAGCGAGGCACTCACCTAAGTTTTAACTTTCTTTGCTTCCTGCCTTTCATCGATCTCATGCCACTATCTTATTTATAACCGCCCTGAAAGCTACTGTGAAGATTAAAGACTGCAGCCCTTACAAAGGGAGCAGTTCGGCCACTTGCATAGCTTTAGCTAGAATTAACCACCGTAGTCAACCGGTCACAATTTACAAGCAGCATCGGTAAGGACTTCCTAATTGTGCAACTGCGATTCAGTAGAGGCTTAAACAGAGAACCACGGCATTTCTGTTAGCCAAACATTCTCCAAAGAACTGGCAATAGTCCGCAGGAAGTAAGTGTGTTGTTGCTGGAATGATTTTACTTTGACAAAGGGCATCTACAGACCTTATGTCTGCAACGTCGGCGACAGGGTGACCTAGCTGTATGGAGCAGTGAATCTGCATTTCCGGGAAGGATTTAACATACGCATGTAATGGTATCTAGGCGTCTTAATAGCTGCTCCTGATCTAACCCTCATGCTTTCCTTTACACGGTTAACCAGTATTACCAGGAGCATTTGCATTGGCGAGCTAGAATTATTCCTTTTTGGAGAACACGTTACCAATTCATAATACCTTTGCTAGTGTTACCATTCGCTTATATGTACAAAAAAAAAAAAAGCGGGTTTCATGCAATCCACACGGCTCACTACATCAATATTTTATGACTCTTAGTGCTTCCACTAACCCCCTCTCAATAAATATTTTACCCTCTCTCATGTGGCCTCTGGTCGATGTATACTACTGATAATTATCTGCGGTGTACAAGACACATCCGGCAAAGCTTCACAGCTGTTATTGCTGTAGTTCGTGGTGATTCCATATCCTTGTTGCTTTAGTGGCTATAGCAGATGGAGTCCTACGAAACTCAGCGCTGTGTAGCAGCAGAGCTTTTCTTTTTTTTTTCTCCCTTTCTGCGTTTTTCTCTCCTCTCATTTCACCATATCGGAGCGCTACGGAGCATATTAAAAGGAGGGAACCGACACAACGTCTTTCGAAAAATATCGTTTCTTTGCTTCTCACCAGAATACATTGCTGTAAAGCAAGTTGCCAAGCCGCCGAACCGGAACTCGTGTGGTATACACCACTTCTGTTCCGACATTGCATGTGTTGTATACCCCTGCAGCAAATATAGGTTCATCCACCCCGGTTATGCCAGCGGGAGGGATTTATGTAGGTGTCCCTTTGCTTCTCGCACAACAACGACCTGAGCAAATCACCAGCAGCCACGCGTGGGCTAGCAGCTAGGTAAGAATTATGGTAACGATCGGCCGGGAACGCTTCCTGGAAGCGCACACCTGTACACGATCAAGCCGTTGACCGTAAATCGAACGTAGGAATCATAGGGCACGGGACATCGTCAGAGGAGATTAATACTAGGCTTCGACTGCATTTATAGCCACTGTCCAGGCCCCAACAGATGCGCTGGCGCGCCTGAGGTTACGATGAGTCGTCTGTAACGTTGGGAGTACGGTGTCTTTGCTACGCTGTTCTCTAAACCTTATCCTTTTCTTTTTAGCATGCCCGTATATGGAAATATCGGGCTCAACAACAGGGATGCATAAACATTCGCAGCCTCCGACTCTCATACAGGCCGTAATTTGAAACAAGTAATCTGAATGAGTCTATTTATGATTGAGAGCTCAAAGCTATCTGACGATGTGTTGAGGCACCGCGTTGGTTCTAGTCACGATGTAAAAGACACCTTGTTTACACTGCATACTCTTAGTACGAAATTTATACCAGTGGGCTCCGCTGTTGTTATTATTTGGTTTCGGTTTCAGATTCTCAAACCTGCATGACTTGCACTTACTCGATCTTCCCTTGCCGTTCAGAAATGTCGATTGCGCTCTTAATTAGGGAAGACGATTTTTAAATGGCCATTTACCTAAAGGTTCTAAAAAGCATGCATGCACTTTGACTCTCTTTAATACTCCTGGATTTGATAACTTTATTCTGTCATTGACGGCAGGGCGCGTTTCCTCTACTTTCAGGTCTGAAGTAAGATAACAAGTTAAAAACTTCAGGCCAAACAAGCTACCATTTTAATTCTGCCTGTGGGTTATTGGAAATCGTCTAGCAAGGTTATTTAATTTGATTAAGCGCAAAGAAGGGAGGCTACCTCAAAATAACGAGTGTATTAATATGCAGCAAGCATTCCGCGGCTGCTTGCTCTGAAGCGCGTGTGTATTTTGAAATATTCACCCATAACAACTCTGCCGCCATTTACCTTTTTTTTTCCCCTTTATGTTTTGCATGCTAAGGATATGAATGCCTATGGTGGTCTCTTGCCCTCATTGCTCTGTTCTCCGCCAAGCATATGTCGTGGCATTAACAGCTCAAGCTAATACAAGAAGCGTCACTCAAACGAAATCGGTTTCTTCCTTTTATCCGCAAGGAATATCATAGAGCACGCGCTATCCGATTATTATCGTCAGTTTGCCATCTGTCTCACAACCACGTTTCAAGCAAACTTCTCGCACTTCTTTAATGTCTATTCCTGAAACACGTGTCAATGGAATGTAACATGCAATACGCACAAAGAAAGAACATGGAGTGGGAGGTATACATGAGTGGAGATTCTCCACCATGCTCTGGACAAAGGCCAATAATGTGTGCATTCAAGTCTTAAAAAAGAAAACAAACAAACAAAGAAAACGAAATTTTCAGGGCAGGGTCCAGCGCTCCCGCTGCCATTGGCCATATCTTTGACAATGCGCAATCGGCGTAGTCTTTCAGTTTGCAATTGAAAAGCAAGTTTTAGCTCATAGAGAGATAAGTGTACGTAAACTTCATTTCTTTCATTACTATTCGTTGTTAATAACAATAACTGGTACGTTTGAAAAAAAAATGTGCATCGCAAACATCGCTGATTGCTAGTTCCGCTTCAAAACACTGCGTCGCTTAGTATTTTTCCTGGCTAAAAGTAGTACGCGTTAAAATCGACGTTGTATATCTTTACAAGCTATCACAGGAGGCAGGAGAAAGAGGAGGCAGGCACACTGTATTGGTTACTGGAGATAATTAGCCCGGTAGTATGCCTGGAAGGCTACTCTAAGGAGCGTGATAATGATGAAGCGAAACCCACTCAAACAAACTCCCTTGCTCAGGCACACCGTGAATTCACACAGGGGGCTCACTTTAATACTTTGAGGGTTGCTTGGTTGCACTGACCTCCCAACTTCGGCGTGCATAAAATATAAAAAGCTGCACGTTGGGCAAAAACGTTTATACATGAAAACTCTTGTAAAAACATTTGCATATTACTTTGACCTTAAATAATGCTTAGGTAGGTTTCTGCGCGTGTTTCTTTTTTGCGTTTTAAGCCGTCTGTGAACATTTATATCGACACCGTCTATAGGCGGCTGTGGCTTCACATGACTCTATTGCTTACATCATACACCTAAATCCTTTATATTTATTCTGTTCATTACTATCTCTTCCCGCTAATAAGCGTAAGTGTACAAAGATTTCATTTCATTTTCTTTCCGCGTTTTCTTCTTATACTAAGGAACTCATTTGCTTAATCCTGTTCTTCTTCTAGTCTGCCTCGTGTTTCTGTTGATGTGTTGCTCAAAGAGCAAATGTTGTGTCAACTTCAAAAGTTCCTAACCGTGCCGTACGAACATAGGCCGCTAGATACCCCAGCATCTTATCGTGAAGGCTGCTTCATATCAGTGATAATGTGGGGACGAATAGTGATCACCATTTATATTGCTGTGTCGAATTGCAACCAGTACATGTTCTTTTTGGCGCGTATGCATCATAAATGCAGTTACATTTTCGTTGAATAAATAATGAACCTAAATCAGTGTTATCAAGCTAAAGATTTGTTTGCTTTTCGTGCCGTCATTCTCAAAGGAGGCGCAGCCCAAGTTCAGGCCCACACTGTGATGCCCAGAAGGCAATTCCGAGAAAACCGAAATTGCGCAAAGAACCGCGAAAGCAGAGACAGTGACTCGCGCCTGGAGATGTTATTTAAGACAAGTCGCAATACACGTAAGCAGGGTGGCAACACAAATAAAAAGGCAGGTACATACTACAGAGACGGAATACACCTTAATAAGGTTCACATAGCGGCGTAGTAAGGGTGGGGTGACGCAACAAAAGCCGAGAAAAGCAGTGACCGCGGGCAAACAAAAGCTGACCGGAGGAGAAAGAAAGGAAACGGAAGAGAGCGGCTGCTGGAACGGTGCAATGGCAGGGAAGAAGCTGGCACGCAAACGGGTCGGCGAAGGTGAGGCGTCTGGTCGCGATTAAAACGCGACGGAGAATGCCGAAACAAAAGGAATCGAGTCCTGGTTGCTGGCCCCTCTTGCCGGGCTTAATTAATTCTGGGCAGCTCCGACACAAAAACAAGGGGAAAGCGGAAGGGGCACCGCGATGCAAACGCAAAAGTGCTATGCGCCTGCGAGCCGCGCTAGGAGGAGAGGGGGTCGCATGGCGCCAAAGGCAAGCGGGTCTCCCAATTACGGGAAAACGCCCTTTGGCCCTGTGGGTCGTTCGAGCGGCGCGGCGGAGGCGGCGGCGGTGGCACAGGATGCGTTGCGAGCGCCAGCGCCAATCGACGCAAACTAAATTACGACACAGCCACGTCGCAGCAGCAGCGGTTTAACTTTGTTTCCTGCGCCGAGCTGGATAACGCTGCTCATAATGAACGAGTCTCCTCCGTCCGTCGGTCGCTCTGCGGATGAGGGGAGAGGGAGAGAGGACGAGCGGGTGTCCTGCCGCCGAAGGCACGAACGGCACAGCGTATGACGGCACAGCGCGCCAGGAAGGCTTGCATCGCCGCGCGAGTGGCTTCTTTGGCACCCGCTCGTGGCACCTGGCGGAGGCAAAGGGAAGCTGACAGTTCTTCCTCGGGGCACGTGCACGCGCGACTCGACTTTCCACTCTTTCCATTGTTTTCTTTTTTTTTTTTCATGGGCGCAGAATGCTCTCTGGTTCTCGTGGAAAACTGAACGCGTTTATCGATTTGTATTTATTTGCGCGGGTCCACGTGCATGTTTGTATGGACGCCTGAGAGCCTGGAGTGGGCGTTGCCCATTCGCACCAGTCTCTTATTTCTGCTGGCGTTACGCATACTAGGTGATGACGCCAGGAAGAGAATAATTGAAATCGGTTACGCCATGAAATATAGCGATTTCGACGAACAAAAAAGTTTCCGACGACTGCGTCACTTCTGAATGCGAAATTTGAGAGAAACTCATCAGCTGTTTCAGCTTTTCGATAGATTTGAGGCAAAGAATACGGTCAAGACATGTATGTACAATTACAGACAACTTTTTATTTTTCACACACATTCCTTACCAACTAGTTCTTTTTCAGCGAGTGACATATACTGGGCGTTCCCTTTCCTCTAAGCCACTTAACTGGCTCTAAAATATTTCGATGGAGGCTAAACGAAGAGGCGTCCGTGTGCTGTGCGGCGTCAGTGCACGTTGAAGATCCCTAAGGGGTCGAATTACTACAGAGCCCTCCACCACGGCACTCCATTCGTTCTTTCCGCTTTCATTCCCATCTTCTTCCATTTACGGCGCGGTTAAGGTGTCCACAGAACAGGTGCGACAAACACTGCGCCTTTCTTTTTCGGTGAACCAGTTATTATTGGTTCTAATTAATTACCTAATTAAACCACGTCAACCTTTTGTCACTTGCACACCTTTCCTTGCCGCTATATCCTATGGCACCATTCTTTTTCCGATATACCCCAAGTTCCTCTTCTACAGCGCCTATGAACTCATGCACACCTTTTCTTGACGCTCTATATCCTATGGTACCACTCTTTTTTGACGCCCCGCCGGGGTGGTGCAGTGGTAAGACGCCCGACTACTGTGCCGGAATACCTGGGTTCGAACCCGACCTCGGCGGCTGCGTTTGGATTGAGGCGAAACGAAGAGGCGTCCGTGCGTTGCGCGATACTGTTGTTGTAGCTGTAGGAAGAAGGAAAAGAAAATGCACGGGCCTGCTACTGGCTCTGTAGCTGTGCCACCTCCACTGCCTCATGCGGACAGAAGAGACCATAGAGAAGAAAAAAAAGAAGAGGGAGAGAAAGACGCGCGCCGCAACAACAGCCGTCGTCCACCACCACCGAAGCGGTGCCGGGTGCAATGACGGCCTACAACAGACAAAAATTCGGTGGCTGGCCAGCCCCCGCCGCGAGCGGCGCCGGCCCACCGTCCCAACCCCGTAGGGCCAGGAACTGCCAACAGCCCAACTATGGCCTGCTACTAGCTCAGTAGCTGAGCCACCTCCGCTGCCTGGTGCAGACAGAAGAGGAAATAGAGAAGAAAGAGAAGGAAGAGGGAGAGAAAGACGCGCGCCGCAACAACAGACGTCGTCCACCACCGAAGCGGTGGCGGGTGCAATGACGGCCTACACCAGATAAAAATTCGGTGTCAGGCTAGCCCCCCACAAGCAGCGGTGACCAACCTGCCCCAGCCCCATCAGGGGAGCCCGTTCACACGCGTTGTGCGATGTCAGCGCACGGTAAAGATGTCCAGGTGGTCGAAATTGCTCTGTAGCCTTCCACTACGGCCCCTCTTTCTCTCTCTCTCCACTCTCACTCCCACCTTCCACTCGTCCCTTACGGCGCGGTTGAGGCGTCCACAGAAAACAAGTGAGACAGTTACCGCGCCTTTCCCTTTCTATAAATCAATCAATCATTCTTTTTTGACAGCGGAGTTGGTTACAAGGGACAACGGTGAAGCCGACGGTTACGTTACTATTTGCTTAGTTACTGCGAAACGCAGGAATGGGCGTCAAAGAGCTGCGCTCTAAAATTCTGAGAGCACTGTGAATCTATACTGCAGAAATGCGAAAGCCTAAACGTTGCTGGTGCACACGGTGAATCACGTTTGTTTTCATTATCATTGTCAAATAAATGCACCGTCATTATCATTGCTAATGTCATAATTGCCATTATTACTAATTTAAGCGTCATTGTCATCGCTACTATCATCCTCACGGTAGACACGGTGAATTACGATGTGCGTTTCACGATCCCGGGCGTGGCGCAGTTGGCGTTGTCCCTAGGTTACGAACGACAACGGCGACGCCGCGAAACGCAGGAACGATCGAGCGCCAAAGAGCTGAGCTTTTTCGGTGTTGTCTGCTGGAGTTGCGGCCAACGAAGTTTTTTTTTTTTTTTTTTTTTTTTTTTTTTTTTTTTTTTTTTTTTTAACGGAAAGTTTGTGGCTTGCTTTTTCAGCGGCATTACTTTAGTTCTGACAGTGCGAAGCATCATATGGTGGACCAGAATGCACAAAAACTGTAGTTAGGCAGGCTTGTTTTGATGAGGTGCTTTGCACATAGTCGTGTACAACAGGTACCCGCAGCTTTTACTTAGTGTACGGTACTTTCTAGGCTCATGGAACGGAATCCTGTGCGCGAGATTTGTGCGCGAGATTTGTCATACTCCGCGAGATTCCGCGAGATGTGTTCTTGTCTATATAACGTTCTTACCATCTGGAATTCCACACTTCAATGCGCGCCAAGGAACGCCACGCGACAGAAGCGACGGTGTATCGTCCAAACTTACACTTGCTGGAGAAAGTGTGACAGATACGGCACCTTTCCTTTCCTATAACCCCATTATAATTATATGTAGCATTACAACGAACGCCGATAAGAGGCAAACGATGAGAAGCAAATGATAGGAGAGGAAGGGTAGGCTTTCGTCATTCTCCTCTTAAGAAACATCTGAGGCCCCTTAATTTTTTCTTTTCAGATAGATTTGGCATCCTTCATTTTGCAAATGGGAATGATTTTACCCCAACAAGCGTACGCTAAAAATTATGCTTGCCAAAGCATGAGCTGGGTACTAATACGCTACTGGCAGTTTTCATGCAGAGATACTGGCACTGCTAATATTATCATTTTCCTCTCCCAGTTTCTATAGTCATGTGCATCTTCGAAAGACACAGAAATTGCTCAATATCAGTGTACTTTACCTGACAACTCCTTGTATTTCGATGTAACAACTTTGAACCAAGTGTTGCAATTTGTAAAAAAATTTGTCAATGGCTGAAAGGCATAACTGTTGATTTTTCGAGCTGAACAAAATAAAACATTTACTATCGGTATAGCTGTATATGCTATAAGGATGCGAAAAAAAAAAATCTGTTTATGAACAGGACATTGATTATAATTAACCAGTTAAACATCAACCCTTAGTATTCAGCAAATGCAGAGAAATTGACCACAGGGTGGTCAGACATGTGATGCAGCGGAGATTGCTAAATATTTCTGGCTTCTCAGAGGCCGCCATTGCGAACAGAACATGACAACGCGTAGCGCTAAAACCTTATCAAGTGACGCTAGTCTGGAAATGATGTTCGAGGAACTATCGGACATTAAAGAGAATATCACAGGGCTTAGTGAGGGTAGAACGACAAAAGGGGTATATACTGTTTTAAATGGCGGGCATATGTATACTATGTAGAGAGATGAGAATCAAGTGAAGGACTCTTGGTCAACAAGTCTCTAGCTGGAAACTTAGATGCATATAGCACTGAGGAAATAGTGACCGGCATGGCAGTCAAACTGAATAAGCCATTTAGATTGAAGGTTGTACAGGCCTACGCATATAGTTGTAAAGACTAGGTAGTCGAGAGTTTCTGCATGAATACCTAGACTCAGCAGTGGGTGAAGTAAAAATGCAGTATACTGTAGTGCTAATGTAGGAAAAAACAAGCTGGAGAATAGACATGTCTTTCAATATAAAAGAGGCTTTCGAATTAGCAGGGCTGAGTTATTAATAGAGTTCGCAAAACGCAGTGGTCCACGATTCAAGAATACTTTAGCGAACACACGGGAAAGACGAAATAGGACGTGAAAAAGTCCGAATGGGAAGACTGAAAATATAATTGATTTTATAAAAGACTCCAAACCAAGCATTGTGCTGGATGTGTGGGCCATTTGAAAGGTGCGATGCAGTTAAGTTTAATTTTGGACCCTGGTCTCTGTGAACAGCTCACAATGTTGGCAGCAAGAAACTGTTGATCACCGGGTAGCGTTTTGTTGCGATGCTGAGTGATATCTTCTTCTCTGTGGAGGGGGAGGGGATGCTTGCTACAGAAGACCGTTAAAAGGGGCGTTGAAATCACGCTCTATACCACATCCAAAAGCTCTGATTTCCAAAAATTTTGACTGGCGTTGTGAGTGAAACTTCACAGGCGTAGCTCCAGCACGCGATTATAAAATCACAGGCATAGCTTCAGCACGCTGTTATAAAATCACAGGCATAGCTCCAGCACGCGGTTATAAAATCACCAGCATAGCTCCAGCACACTGTTATATGGCGGGCACTGGTTGGTTGGTGAGTTATGTGACGTCACGAGACCGCATGACATCGAGTTGGAAAGCTGCCAACGAGCACAGTTCCTCTGAGATCAGAATGAAACCTTCCGGAGAACCTCAATTGGATCCCGATTCGGACACGCATGCAGACACACTCGTGTGGCTTGGTTAAGTGATGATTTAGCCTATCTATGCGTGAATGGTCTTTCACTTAATGTGACAGCTTACAAATGTTGGCTAAAAAGTGCTACAGCGCCCAATTTGACTTGCAGCTCTAAGCAGCGGGGCCGAATCCATTCCCGGGAGAATATGGTGGGACCGACCAGCGATGTGCTTCAAAACAGAAGGGAAAGAATTTCGCTGTTCCAGCACTCCACTTTCCGCCCTGTGCCGCCTGGTCCTCGCAGTGCCACACCACATCTTGCGTGAAGAATGAAATGCACTTGTCCCAGTTGATTTTGTTTCCGTCCATTTGTTGCCACCTGATTTCCCCGATAAAAACACGGTCCTAGCATGAAACCTCGCCTGCGCAAGGTTAAACGCGCCGTTTCCTGTAAGGAATAAAGAACTCAGATTTCGTTAAGCAGACGACACGGGGAATGGCTGCATGTAGCAGCAGAATCATTTCCACTTAGTTTTCAGGTGCGCCGCTCGTCGGCCCCACCGTGTTAAAGAAACAAACAAACAAACAAACAAACAAAAACAAAAAACCGGGTTGCAAGTCATAAGTTCAGCGCGATAGTATGTGTGAGATAATAAGGCACCAATTAGGATATTTTTGATTTACCTTATCGCAGTCTGCTGGTAGGCTAACGCGGAATGGCAGTGCGAGCTGTAGACGGGTCTTAATCACGTTATCGCTTCATACTCTTATAGGCGGAGCTTAAATATTGCCTTGGCTTTTGCAATTAGTGGAATTTTTTAGGCGTCCGTGCGGTCTTTTTGTGGTTGAGGCGCCACATTCCACAGAGTGCCTGTTCAGAGAGAACAGGTGATGTAAAAAGAACAAATTCCGGGGAGAACCATATTCGAGGGAGCGGAAGTGGATTTCGCGTGCCGTGGTGGTGGAAGCCGTTTGGTTGCTGCGTGAGGTCGGAGAACGGGGGAAAGTGGACGATCGCTGGCTAATAAAAAAGGCTGACTGGATCGTCCCGGAACGCTTTAGTGGAGCACAATGCGCATGCGTCACTGTGGATGGGAAAATGCAGAGTCTATCCGTACGTGCGCGTCTATCATTTCTTCACTTACTTTCACTTCGGTTGGGGAGGCAGGCGCCACAGGAGAGTGGTCTCCAGTTCAATGAAGCCCATAACTAGCAGTTCGTCCATTCAGAAACGAGACCTGCAATGCGTTTGCAAAAAAAGAAAAAAAAAAACGAGAAAAAGATGAAAGAGATAGCTGTACATATCTTCTTATTGGAGAAAAAAAAAAACCAGTCTCGAGCAAGAGGTCATATCCGCAGTCCTAATATACAAATGAGAAAAAGTAGAGACTTTTCGGTTCAAAATTTCCCTCCGCAGTAGTGTAAGGCAATAACAAGATGCATGCTGGTGTACCAGGGCGAAGATGTCTATTTTGAAAATGTCGAAGTTATCTCCCTTCCTCACAATCAGAACGATCTTTATCATCATTTGACAACAGCCTGAATGAGTCCGCTAGAGGACAAAGCGCTCTCCCAATTCGCCACCTATTCCACCTATGCCACATTCCACAGAGTGCCTGTTCAGCGAGGAGCTTTGTTTGGTGAAAAGTGGACGGTGGAGGTGTGGGGGCAGGAGTACATGCTGCGCACGATTAACCCTCAGTGTATCTGATTTTACTTCATGCATGCATATTTCTTCTGTTATTTCGATACGCGGGGAAAACGATCGGATGTTCTTGTGACTACGTATGACGAACGGGAGATGCTGATTGTTTAAGTAAGCATTGAAGGATCTTGTATTTCTATACAACGAAAGAAAAAGCGGTCTATCGTGGTGCAGAAATTATGCGTCAGGCTCGCTACTCAAGGGGAACGGATCGATTCCGCTGGGCTTCGTTCTTTTCAGCGAAAGTGTATTTCTTTCTTCCCAGGTAGTTTACAATGTTTTCTGGCTTAGGTTGTTACCATCTGGATGACGTCACAAGAATGCAGAACCCTCTGACATAGCAAATGCCGACTCGGCCATGTGACGTCACACACCTGCCAGGCCATTCGGCGCTCTGCCGCCTGCTTCAGCACCGGCTAGCTTGCCCGAGGATTTCTTTCATTGGTCGATAGATTGATGACTTTACAAACTTACCTAACCTGACTGATTGGCCGGCGGGACGGGTGACGTCATGAGTACACGTGGCCGGACCGCGTGCTGATGGTCGGCAGGGTATGTGACGTCTCGTCACTCGTCAGCTGTTTCACCTTTTTCGATAGATTGAGGCAAATATTTCGAGCAAGACATGTATGTTCTATTACAGACAACTATATTATTTTTCACACATATTATTTCAAGAAACACTCCACTAAGAGTTCTTGACTGTCATGAAGGAAGCTTTGTGGTCGGAGAAATGAAGAGAGCAATTAAGTTATCAGGAGGTTGCGGGGAGGCAGCGCGTGGGTCCATAGAAACGTTGCGCGGCGAAGAGACTAATACTATGAGCTGCAGACGAGAAGAAAGAACCTTTGCAAATATCCTAAACTGACTTGAAAACGCTGTAGCCAAAGTTAGCAAGTATCTCATCAAATTTCTAGCAATATATGTTTTAAAAGAAAATGAGGGCGGGCTAGATTTGGGCCAGGCCTTGCTCGAAAGCCAAGGGACGATCGGTTAGAGATCCGGACTATCAAACTAGCTATATATACTCAAAATACATCAAAATATGATGCTTTTCTTTGTGAGTGTGTGCATTCTCGGTTACTGCACATGTTACCCTGCAGTTCGGTGTAGGCGCTCGCATTATTTATGAATTATTATCTTAGCAGTGTGTACCATGTGTGGTCACGTCTTGTTGTTGTTGTTGTGGCTGTAGGAAGAAGGAAAAGAAAATGCCCGGGCCTGCTACTGGCTCTGTAGCTGAGCCACCTCCACTGCCTCGTGCGGACAGAAGAGAAAATAGAGAAGACCACTTGAGCTCTGAAGCATGCCTTTCATAATTGGTTCACAGGAATGGAAAGGTGCAGTATCTGTCACACTTGCTTTTGTGGACACCTGAATCATGCAGTAAGGGAAGGAAAGAAGGTGGGAGTGAAAGTGGAGCTGGTTACGAGGGACAACGCCGACGCCGCGAAACCAAGGCACGGGCGCCAAAGAACTGCGTTCTAAAATCCATTCCTTCACAGATACCTTCTCTACCTAAGAGAATCTCTCGTCATGCGTACTTTGCATTCTGCAGCCGCAGACTCCATCACTTCTCTCGTATCTGTGGTTTGACAGCGGCCTTGTCTATGAACGCAAAACAACTCGCGCTGCGTTATTTTCTGGGCCATCTAGTAGGGCAATGTAACTCGGCCCTATATAACTCTCCGGCTAAATAAAGGTTTCTTCTCTCTCTCTCTCTCTCTGTGCTGAACATCCTGAACTTACCATTTTCGTAAAGATCACTCACTCACTCACTCACTCACTCACTCACTCACTCACTCACTCACTCACTCACTCACTCACTCACTCACTCACTCACTCACTCACTCACTCACTCACTCACTCACACTCACTCACTCACTCACTCACTCACTCACTCACTCACTCACTCACTCACTCACTCACTCACTCACTCACTCACTCACACTCACTCACACTATTTTTTGTCAATAGGAAGATAGCATATGCTATAAATTAATACAAAGCCCTCCAGTACACCTGTACAGCGCACTAGACCGTTCAGTACAGTCCATGCTTCGTTTCGGGTCGTTAAACCTCGCAGTTATTATTTACAGCACAGTCAGGAGATTTTGTTAGCATTTAAGTATCCGGCAAAACATTTGGTTGCCTTTGGATTCCTTTTGGCTTATAGAATTTCACCGACATCTATTTAAACACCAGCCCAACTTCTAAGAGTGGCCGAAAACTACAATCTACAGCGTACAGGAGAAACCCTGAGTCATGGTTGCGTGTCTCCAATATCCCATGGTTTCTTCACGGTTCCGCGATGGCTCTCACTCCCATACCTTCGGTCTGAACATCGTAGGGAAACCGTATTCCCTACTTTTCCTCTTACATGCGGTTCGTTTTCAATATTCTTTTTACTTCTTTCTACACATAAGGCTAGAGCACTGAATCAGGGTCCATTAATCCCGTTTGTCTCCTTTTCCGTTGCGCCTGCCCTCCCCACTTCCCAAACCGCACCGCATGCATCGCGCTCGTTTTGGGGTGCACTTCCCTAATCGCGCGCCGCTCGTTAGGAGATACCATTTTGAGTAAGAGCCCCATAAATGTGATTACAGCTCATTGAAAAACTTGTCCTGTGGCCGCATAAAGAACAAACGGCAAGAAAAGCATGCGAAGCTTGCGAGCATAAAAAATGCGAGCAACTGAAAAAAGAAAAAGAAAAAAGGTTACGAACAGAGAGAACAGGTGATGTAAAAAGAACAAATTCCGGGGAGAACCATATTCGAGGGAGCGGAAGTGGATTTCGCGTGCCGTGGAGGTGGAAGTCGTTTGGTTGCTGCGTGAGGTCGGAGAATGGGGGAAAGTGGACGATCGCTGGCTAATAGAAAAGGCTGACTGGATCGTTCCGGAACGCTTTAGTGGGGCACAATGCGCATGCGTCACAGTGGATGGGAAAATGCAGAGTCTATCCGTACGTGCGCTTCTATCATTTCTTCACTTTCTTTCACTTCGGTTGGGGAGGCAGTCGCCACAGGAGAGTGGTCTCCAGTTCAATGAAGCCCATAACTAGCAGTTCGTCCATTCAAAAACGAGATCTGCAATGCATTTGCAAAAAAACAAAAAAAGAAAAAGTTGAAAGAAATAGCTGTACATATCTTCTTAATAGAGAAAGAAGAGCAGTCTCGAGCAAAAAGTCATATCCGCAGTCCTAATATACAGACAAGGAAAAGTAGAGACTTTTCGGTTCAAAATTTTCCTCCGCAGTAGTGTAAGGCTATAACAGGATGCAAGCTGGTGTACCAGGGCGAAGATGTCTCTTTCGAAAATGTCGAAGTTATCTCCCTTCCTCACAATCAGAACGATCTTAATCATCATTTGACAACAGCCTGAATGAGCCCGCTAGAGGACAAAGGGCTCTCTCAATCCTCCACCTATTAGCTCACTATAGCAGGAAGTAACAGAAATAGTCAAATGAAATGCTTCAGCCGTGCCTAATATTAGACTTGTGAGAGTTTGGAGTGTAGTACGAACGCAAGCATAAAAGGAATCCACACTGCGGAAGACACTTGAGAAGACTATACGAATAGAAAGGGCTGGGGGTGAAAGCAGATCGTTGTTTCCTTCAATGCAGAGATGAAAGTAGAAATAATTGCAATCGTCAAATGATCACGGTGATATCGAGATACAACTTTATGCTGCATGTTTTGCCAATATTCCGCACGTATGCAGTTCTGTGGCCTTTCATATCTTTTCTGGATCGTCTACTAGTTGATGATAATATCAATAAAATATTTACTATTACAGACGAAATCAATATCTCGAATTTTTGCCCTTCTTTGAACGATATTCAAAATATCTATCACTACGCGCAAATTACTCTGAACCATAAGATAAGCATATGCAACATTTACTTTAATACCATAATATAAGGCTTGATGTAGCGCCATCAATATGACTACTGCGCAGTAATCACTTATAAAATTTGTAAGGCTATATCAACCATTAGCCGAATCCAAATTGAACCTTAATTAAGTGAAAAATACTGAAGCTATGTAAATAATTGAACGGATGTATCGTCACGCTGTTGTCACTCGATTCAGGGACGCGATGAGTATAAGTTACAATCCACGCCGTATCAATAACTTCTGATTTCAAGGCCGATCGACTCGAAAAATCGACATCTTGTCTATTAAAAAAAAAATTGCAGCAAACGGCGCAGTGCAGGGACCGGAAAGAACAGTTCGCGCGCTTCAAAGAGAGCGACGACACTGGTAATCCAGACGAGGTACCTGAACGAAGAAACCGCTAGTTGACCGCAACTTCTCTCGCGCAGGGCGCTCGACTCTCCATCACGGCCTAATGAAAACGGACCGCGGGTTCTTTTGCGCGGCAACGGCGCACGGTACGGTCACAGATCTTAGTTCTCCGCAGGCGGCGCTCAGGATCTCGAGGACGACCTCTGCGGAGCGCTCCGACAGAGAGACGCGATAAGACTGACGCAGCGAGCTTCGAGACAGCTGGCCTCACTAGCCGTACGCACACATTCGGAAAGCTTCTCGCTAACGTCTTCGAAGGTCCAAGGTATCGAAAAAAAGAAAAAAGAAACCACACCGACATAAGACAAACACAACACAGGGAAGGAGTCAGACGTTGCACATAGAGAAGCCGCCCACTCGAAGGTGCAGGCGGGCGAGGGTGGCGGATACCGAGAAAAATAGCCGCATCCGTTTTCTAAGTAAGCCCGAACAGCCGCCGTCGGAGCTTCTGGGATTCATTCAGATCGCGGCGCAGGAGCTGGAGCAGCGGATCCGCGGGCTCTGGCGTCCGGTGACTTGGGACACGTCACGCGATTCTGCGTCCCGCTGCGGGCTCCGACAGGAAATGGCGCCAGATTCCCAGGGGTTTCCGTGGCCGCCGTGATCCCCGAGCCGAACGCGAAAGTGATGGTCCCCTTTCTGGCCGCCCATGGCCTATACCATCCCTTCCTTCCTTCCGTCCTTTGGGCGACACGCCGCGGGAGCGCTGGCGGGAGGCGCAAGCAGCCTGTCTACGGGCTGCGGTCGAGGTGGTAATAAGGCTGCGCGCGAAGGGAGCTGGGAGAATGATGCGGACGGGCCAATTGGTCACATTGGGGCCGGAAACTGGTGTTGCAGGGCGATGCACATGCAGCTCGGGGCAGGTTCTCGACCTGCGTCTACGGATGCTTTTCTGCACCCGTTGGGACGCTTTGCTACATATTGATGCCATGGAAAAGTACGAAATACTATAGAGTAAACACGCCAAAACCTGGCACTAAAGCATCCTATGTAAAAACTCGGGATAGCATGGGTTGAGATAGGTTGATGCGATTAGGTATTAGATATAGGGTGGGCACAGCTGAGCAGGCAGAATTAAGTGAAGATAAATCAGCGATGCATTTCTGCTGCAGATGTTTTCAATTCTGCTGCTGCTGATGATGATAATACGACAGCAATCTTCTCAATACAGAGTAGATCTAATTATGAATATAAAGGAATAGCTTGAATAGTAATGATCCCCAGTTTCAAATAACTTCCTTTCTTACTGAACAGGCCAAGTGCACCACAATGGATGGCAATGTTTAGCAATAAAATATCTGAAAAAGAGAAATCAATGTCCATTATGCATTTGCGCACTTTTGCAGTACCCATTGAAAAGACTGGGTTTGCTAGTAAGCATTGCCGGGAGCTTCTAGTCTCCTTAGCTGTCACCAGATAGCGCAATGCTTAACATTAAACCTTTTTGTCGTTCTGATCTTCCATCTGTCCCGCGCAACGCGGCGCAGGTTGCGCAGGTGGAACAGAGAGGGCCACATAGCAAATTTCCCTAGCAGTGACACGATTTCATTAACGTGGCTGTGCGCCCTAACCTGCAGCGCGGTTTTAAAATTAAGCGAGAAATACCCAATATTTGTTGCGCTAATGCCAAGGTAAGCTTAACTATTTTTCAAAATCTGAAATCGGATATGGCTAATGCCATTGGTCAGCTACAAATCTCCGATAGGAACCATGCAGTTTCCTATCTGTAATAGTTAAAAAGCTCACAATTATAATTAAATTAACCAGCATATTACTCTGAGTGTTTTACCTTTTTGTTTTATGACGTCCGCCAGACCTGGTATCAATTTGGCGAAAAATCCGCTTTTTACCTCAGAAACTCTGTGTTTAAAAACTTGTTCCTTGAAACGCTGAGAAGCCGCTGGACACAGCGTCACTGGCTGGCGCTGCCGCGAATTCTTGGTAATACATAGTGAAGGATTCTAAAGAAAGAACTTTGACAGGTCGATCGTTCGTTCGCTCAAAGACAGGGTGTTTAGAATTGATTAATGGGGATAATTGACTCTCGTCTGTAGCGATACAGTTAAGTACTATACTGAGATTACGTGCTTGAAATGTTTTGTAATTATATTGTCCCTGTATCATTACATATTTGGTCGAACACAACATTTCTTTGCGATGAACAGTTTCTTTCAAAGCTACCTGTGAGAGTCGCAGCGGTTTTTGCAATATGAGATAGTAGAGCGAATAATTTAATCATGCGCAACAACTGTGCTCTTGCCTGGAGACTTTGACAACATTTAAGTAAGCCTTGTTTTAATGTGAGCTTTTAAATGGACAGCATACAAAATGTAGGCAATTTGTGCTTGCTCCTATTGAGAAATAAGAGAAAAAGTTCTCAATATTTAAACACTCCTCTAATCAGCTGTGCCTCTGCAACGGCATTACTCAGAAGACGGAGTGTCCGTTAAAGCGTCTCACAGCCACAAATTTTCAACAAATTCTGGGAAGGAATTTTCGAAGTTCTTGAATATTATATAAATATGATATACTAATGAATATACTTGCAAACACTCTTCCGACTGGTTCGAGATTTGTTTGGAATTGATTTTTAGAAACGCGATCTATTGGTTTTCTATGGCAACTTTAATTACTCATCGTAATCGCAGGATAAACTTCGGGAGCACGACTTCAAATCAAAATCAAATTAAATTTAACTTTATTCAGCATTTTTTATCCAATTGGTGGTTAGCCTCTTCAAAAGCAAATTTTCTGAGCACATCGGACGATAATGCCATTCGCATTGACATGTGTCCAACAGTTGTGACAATATCGAACAATCACCTAAATGTTAAAATGAGGCCGAGAAAGCTGGACGTGGCAACCCCATACATAATCCTGCATTTCGAGGGTGAATGTTCGAGTGTGTGCGTGCGTGCTTGCGTGCATGTCTATGCGCTAAAGAGATGTAGATAGGGTGAAGCAGGTAGGTTCTACATGAGCAGCGGTTGTAGTAGTGATATGCCAGACAATTAAACCACAAAATTTAGTTTTCTGCATCCTTCGGATGCAGAAAACTAAATTCGAAAGAGAGATTTCTTTAGACCAAAGTGAGTACGCTGCTTTCGTTGAGGCTGACGCTTCACAAAATGTCTCCACCTGCAGTGAACCTGTGGTATTCAGCGTAAAACTTGTTGTGTGTCCATTGTTAATGGGCGGTTGTGCCTGTAAAGGACTGCGATAGGCTTGCTGGCTTGCAGTGAGAAAGTGGCACCTTTGAAGGTTTCTCCCTGCCTTACCCATACTTGCAAAATTCCGGCGCAGAAGTCTTTCTTTGCTTTTTCCCTGTATGCTTTCTACAAGGGTCGCACAACATGTAGGAATTTCGCTACTTCTGATTTAACAGCGCGTGCCTCCTCTTTGAACAAGAGTGCTCGACCTTGCCAAGACAAACAAACAAACAAACAAACAAACAAACAAACAAACAAACAAACAAACAAACAAACAAACAAACAAACAAACAAACAAGTGGATCACAATTTTGGATGAAGTCGATGCATTTGATAGCTTTCAGAGAAAGGGCACTTTGTTCCCCCAACAGCGCTTGGGTCGCTCAGTACCGCAACAAAAACCGTCTTGCCATTCTTATGATTGACGTTCCAATGTAGCTGTCAACGCGAAAGGAAATCTTAGTAGCATCACTAGACATGCCTCATACATACGCAGCATTTCTCAACGCTCTGGAAAAGTGGCGCAGAGTATACTACCACAGGGCAAACATAGGACCACTTCACTTCTTTACGAAACCATCGTGCGTCGCCTCTGGCGGACTTGCGACATGCGGCGCCCATCATGACCGGTGCCTAAAGAAAAAAAATACACAGGCGAAACGACGCCGGTGTTGAGGCGGTGCCTCCAACGACGAGTGTTTGCTGCGCTAAGGCGCTAGTCTTGTCCCTTCTAAGTGACCGGCCGTGTCCGGCCTAATAAAGCCGGACCAGGCTCGCCTCACGTTCCCACGCCCGACGCTGACGCCCGCGCAGGCGGCGTAGCTTTCAGCGCTTCGTATACACTCTGAGCGCGCCGCGTGTCGTCCCCCGGCCGCCGAGGCCTGCATCGGTTCCGCCTTCGATCCCTCTTCGTGACGCGGACGTCCGACCAGGGTGTCATTTGACAGAGTGTTTGAGAACGCTGTCTTTTGCGCCATCGAGCCACTCCGCGGCGGCGAAACAGAATGGTTTGAATGCTATATTTAAAGCATGGAATGCCTTCAGCTCCGGCAAATTCAGGCGGGGAAAAAAAAGCTGAAATTTATGCCGGATATGAAGCAGAGCGTAAACATCGACTTCAAATTGGATCTGAAGCAGCCGAATCCGAATGAGAAATCTTGAGAAAGATTCAGAAATTACTTGTTCTAAAGATATACGGCAGAAAAAGGCATTTCCGTTCTCCCTTCCTGAAATGATTTTGCAGCAACACCGGCACAAGGGTACCATAATTTCTATCTTCCGACCCCACATACTATTGAGGCATGTATCTTCTGAGCCCACATACTATTGAGGCATGTATCTTCCGACCCCACGTACTATTGAGGCATGTATCTTGTGACCCCACATACTATTGAGGCATGTCGCAGCACCTCGCGCTCCATATTCTGATCAGTGCGAAGCACTTCTCGCCCAGCGAAGGCTTCGACTTTAGCCGTTAGCGCCCTCTCTCAACCACTAGAAACAATCACCATGTAACTCAGTTGGGAATATTTTCATCCCTAAATGAGAGAAAACGACAAGGAAGGGTGGAAAGAAAGAAGGAAAGGAAAGTAGGAAAGAAAAGAAGGAATGAATGAATGAATGGATGAATGAAGGAAGGAAGGAAGGAAGAAAGGAAGGAAGGAAGGAAGGAAGGAAGGAAGGAAGGAAGGAAGGAAGGAAGGAAGGAAGGAAGGAAGGAAGGAAGGAAGGACAACTTTATTACGGGAAGAAAAATGGGGATAGGGAAGGTGGTCAGCACGTGCCTCCGACTCCGAAACCATGAAGATGACAAGCGGCACAGGCCCATGCCACAGCAAGTGACGGAATGTCCGGGTCGTCGCTGGCCCTTTCTTCATTCCACGTGTCCAAGGAGGGATCAGGCATGAGCTTTCCGGGAGGTGGATGGGTCCAACATTCCCAAAATATACGGTTTAATGATGCTAGTTCACCCCAGAAGAAGCCGGTGGTGCTATTTTCTGAATTCAGGAATTTTGAAACAATGTATGGGTTAGCGCGTAGTCAGACAGTGTGCGAGGGTGTAACTGTCTGTATCTCAGTGGTTATATTCGTTGCGCTTGAAAAACGCTCCCCGTGCTCGCGCTGAATTGTTACGTCGGCCAAAGCAAATCAGTGGCGTGTACCAAATATTAAAAATTACTACAGTAGGGCTATGACGTTCAGCTCCATGCTGCATGTGGTGGTGGTAGCGGAAACCAGACGCGTTATTACAGTTTTTTTTTTGGCTTCGTAAGTGAGCAAATTGATGCCGTCGTCGTCGTCTTTCATTCGTTCGTTCTGCGCTTTGTAACGTTAGGCGGCAGTAGAGCGCTCCTTGAGTGTCGATGGAATGAGTGAAGAGATAGGAAAGCTCGTCTACGTTTCTTGCACAAACCTTATATTTCGGCCCCCTGGGGTTCGTTAACATGCGCTGACGTGGCTCAGCACACGGCACCTAGTGTTTTGCGACCATGAGAATACGGCCGCCGCGGATGAGGTCGAACCCGCGTCCTATAGATAAGCAGTCCAGCGATGTAACAACTGAGCTATACCGGCATGAGAGCATGTCAGCGACAGACAGGCGCATTTTATGAATCCGTGTGCAGTCATCTATAAATGCAAACTCTGTTCAAATGGAAATGCAGAACATGTAAAAAAGCGGAAGCGATTGATGTACTGTTTTCGGAGGGGCGCTTACTCTGCTTTTTTTTTATCTTTTTAATTTGCAAACTAAGGTAGTGGCCCGGTTGTGACTATGAGTACGTGAAAATGCTGGTTCGTGGCTAAGCGCCATGCATAATAAAAACGTGTTACATGCGTGCCCAGATAGCCCAGTGCGTTTATATAGACACGTTGATTCGAGGCAACCTAACACCAACGTGCACGGCAACAACTTTGCAGCCAAGCTTAGTATGACGACCCAGACGTATCTTTGAAAGCGCTTGCACATATAGTTTAAGAGGACCTGCTTTCTGTGTAGCGATCATACACGGCTGTTACTAAGAGTAGATGACACCATGAGGACTGCTACAGTGCGCCTTTAGATATCTCCCAGTGATGCTTGCTTGATGCATTCCCTGCAAGAATTAAATATTGTAATAAGGGAGTAATTACTCATTGCATCCACCCAAGCGCAGCCATACGGCTACAAAGGAAAGCTATACAGCTTTCTCAGAAACTTCGTAGTTAAAGAAAAATTCGTCCTGATCCGGGAATCGAACCCGGCACCACCGCCTTTCCGGGGCAGTCGCTCTACCGACTGAGTTAACCAGGGTGGTCAGCAGAGCAGACGGTAGGGCGAGAGCGAATTGATCTATAACTCGAAATGGGAATGGTGTTGGTCAAATATTTAGGGGAATCCCCCAAGGTGGATTAGAATTGTAATAAGGGAGTAATTACTCATTGCCCTACACCTAAATTACCCCTAAATATTTGACCAACACCATTCCCATTTCGAGTTATAGATCAATTCGCTCTCGCCCTACCGTCTGCTCTGCTGACCGTCCTGGTTAGCTCAGTCGGTAGAGCGACTGCCCCGGAAAGGCGGTGGTGCCGGGTTCGATTCCCGGATCAGGACGAATTTTTCTTTAACTACGAAGTTTCTGGGAAAGCTGTATAGCTTTCCTTTGTAGCCGTATGACTGCGCTTGGGTGGATGCAATGAGTAATTACTCACTTATTACAATTCTAATCCACCTTGGGGGATTCCCTTAAATATTTGAACAAGAATTAATTATTCAACAAAATTTTTTTTCTTGCGGAATGTACATTTTATTTGCGTACTATCCGAATTCATACTTGGCGGAGAAAGTGTGACAGATACTGCGCCTTTCCTTTTCTGTAAACCAGTAGCGCTGCAGCAAATGCCATTAAGAGGCGAACGATGAGAGGCAAATCACAAATCAGAGGAGAGGAAAGGTAGACGTTCGCCATTCTCCTCTTAAGAAATATCTAAAACCCCCTAATTTTTTTACTGCGTAGACGCGCATATAAATCTGGCTCTTGTCTCGAAATCGATGAATCACTCGCGCCGAACTTCAGGCCAGAAAAGAAATATGCGATGTTATGCAGGAAAATGGGTTACCGGACGGCTTTTGTGGCATAAAACATTTGACGGCTTTTAGCAGAACGCCGGCAGACTATAACGATGATTTTAGCGACTCATCCTCTATCATATTGTAATCCGTGCAGTAATGTGTCCACCGTTTGTTGTGAAACAGATAAATGGAACATTTGTTTAGCGGTCTGTGTCCTGTATTGGCTTGAATTTGGTTGTTGTTAGTGTGTTATTGTCGCCGATAATAATAATAATCACAGTGATGATGACGACGACGTAGTTATGAGGATGGTGATCGCATGAGCTCCCAAAGATTTTTGTCCGTGTCCGGTAGACGGAGCCCTAATTCCAGGATGCAGGGCGGCTTAGGCTGTTCAGAAGCCCTCGGCAAGGAAGCTGAATGGCGGACACCCGTTTGTCCGATCGCTAATGAGGGAGTGAGGCAGACGCCGAGATGGGGAGGCAAAGGAAGACGCGGGGGTCGCTATACGCTGCCGATGGCTGGCCGGTCGGTCGGTCGGTCGACTAGTCCGTCTGCGCCGATCCGCCGTTCCACAGTACATACGACTCAATTATCGCCGAAAAACTGTGATCGATGGGGACGGACGCCAGGGTGCGCCAAATCGCATTACTCAGGCACGGCTTTAATGCGTAATGATGAAAGCTGTCCGTTGCTTCCGATTACAGGCACCGGAGGTGAATTATTGAGGCCCCGTTGCAGCGGGTTCGTGTTTTCCCCCATTACCGCCGCCCCGCGTGGGACTCGGAAACTCCGGAGCTGCTGCGGGCGTTAGCTGCCTGCCGGACGGTTGCGAGCTCGGCAGTACGGCGTAATAAGTTTACAACCGTGAACATCTTTCTTGCTTTTGCCGTTCGTTGCTCCTCCTCGCTCTCAATACAGTGAGCGTGAGCCAGACAGTGATCGCTGCTATCGGTGCTAACTTTTGTACTGGAGAGACCGGCGAGTTATGTTGCTGGAAGGCTCATTTATTTAGAGAGGTCTGGACAGTGGTGCAACTAGCAACCAGATTTTCGGATGGTCCTGCCCTTCTGATGTGGCGAAATCAGAGGTTTTTTTTTTTTTGTTGTTTTTTTCTTTTGTTTTTTTTTTGTGTTTTTTTTTTTTTACGCTCTGCTTCTAGGTTTGTTCGTCAGCGAATTTACACTCCTGCGTTTGTAGGAGGCTCTCAATCTTCAATATGAAAGATTCATGACTGACATGAGCTTCACTTCTTAGATCAATGCGCTTTGAGAGTTACGATATTATTACGGTATATTTGATGATTACTTCACCGTAACAAAAAACACATAACCTGCGCTCTTATATTTGCACCAAGAAACGAAATCAGATCGCCCTCTAGACCTCTACAATCCGTTGATATGGCCTAAATGCTAATAAAACTAACGCATTTAATTTTCCATTAGCGAAACAATCCAGACTAGAGATAAATAAATAAGAGAGTGATTTGATATATACTGTAACTGCAACGATATTTTTTTTTTTTTTGAGGCTTCATACATTTTGCCGACTTTTATGAAATGTTTCCCACAGGCTTCATATCTTTAGAAGGACATTTTGTAGTCGGTCGTAGTTTTGCTGCGGGGAAAATTATTTTTTTTTTTCAAATTTTCTCTTTCTAGATCAATACTGAAGTGACTTTTATGAGCAGCCTTGTGTGTGTGACGTTAGCGTCAACAAGCTTATCAATACTCGCTCGGTAATTGCGGAAGTACAAACTTCTTAGCGTATTTTTAGTCATTTCACAAAAATAATGACACACGTTATCATTTACCGCCCGTTTATCCAGACAAGGTTTGCTCGATAGGTTTTGTGGTGGTATCCATGACATAATAAGCTGGTCGAAACCCACTTGCGGTTTAATGATTTTTGCTGTCCTCACGTAATTCCACACGGTATATTCAAATGAATTGATCAAAACGTCTCTCTGGGCCGATGAGAGCTAGGAGCTCTAAAGATTTTGATGTGATAATCAACTGAAAATCTTGACAAAGCTCTCGGAGTTTCGCACTCGAAAGTTAGCGCCAATATAACTTTCTATACAGAGCAGTTGCGTCAGATTAAATAAGCCTATAGTTACTCATCATCACCATCACCATCAGCCGGACTATACCCCCTGCAGGGCGAAGGCCTCCCCCATATTGCTCCAATTAACCCTATTCTGTGCTAGCCACATCCACTTGACCCCTGTAAACTTCTTAACCTCATCCGCCCACCTAACTTTCTGCCGCCCTTGCTTTCATCCTATACTCGTAAAAAAATAGGTCCACGCCTTACAGGAGACGCTTCAGAGAGATTAAACGCACTCGTGTCCTTAAAAATGAGCTCGCCAAATCCAGAGCAGAAAAACAAAAATTGAAGTTATCAAACAATTATGTACTGCGCTGTACATTATTATCCACGAGATGCTAGTACCATGCTTACTAAAGGAGGCTCCTTGTAATAATTTCCTAGCGCATTAGTCTTACTGTGTCTTGGAATTTCTGGTGCTTTAAGCAGAAGAAATGAGTCACAAATGGCAAACCTTACACGGCTTACGAGAAGAGGATGCAAGGATAACAAAGTGTTCAATTAGATTTGTTTCATTCGAGTGGCGCGCGACCACCTTGTGACAGTATAGGTGTCGCCTGGATGCGACAATCTGGGACTCTTGCAATCTCTTGAAGTGCTGGACAGCCTCTGCGACTCGCAAGAGCGAGTGAGCCTTAGAGGTGACATAAAAAGGAGCGTTGCAACGCTTTAGAGGCTGTCAAGGGCAACACGAAAGTATGTTACTACTCTCATCTTCACCTAGTAGCAGTTCACTATACCAGAGGTCTCGAGTTTGCAGTTAACCTAATATATCGCATATTCTCCGCACGTGCAAACAAATGGCTTTCCCAGCCCGGTGCGCCTCTTTCTCTACCGCTTCTGTTCAGATCCACCTTGTCCCAACTGTCCCTCCATTTATGTTAACCTGTAACAGTCACTATTCATTTGCCCCTGGCCATTCAGTGCTTCTTTTATATTATGACCCTACCTTGTCTCGTGACGTGCCTGGCTGAAACCTCCAGCAATGGAGCATCGCCTGGATGTGGTCTTAGCCACTGACCTTCTGAAGCTTAATTTTGCAGCCGAATAATATTGTTACAAGGTGGCATATGTCAAGCGATGGAGCACGGCGACACAACAGAAACAGGACGACGTGATGACATGACGATTAAAAAGGCTTTAATAGCCAGTGCGCCTAGAGCGAGCGCTCCACCCCGCGCCATTGCGCGCTTCATCGTATTCGTAGCCATATTATCGTTACTGTTAATACACGACGTTCCTCTTAAGATTTACCTGTTTGCTACTGTGCTTTTCATTACCAGGTTTGGAAGGTATGTCCCATTGCATTGAATACTAAGAACACTGCATTAAGCACTGGTTAGAAGAGGAAATACATGACATTAGAAGGCGTATCGACGTCTTTTCGTTTTACAACCCAGCACTATATATAGGACATCCATGTAGCGCAGAGCAGTGCAGTTAGGCCGAAGATTGTTGTGGTTACTCTTGATAAAGAACACTGTGAGGCCAGTTTGTCAGACGTAATGAGTGAGTCGGAACGAACAAAGTAGCTTTAGAGTAACATGCAGAAAAGGCAAGGGTAAGACAAGAGCTATACTAAACATAAACGGCAGAATAAAAGTGCAGGATACTTCTGGGGAGCTCAACCATGTTTTAAAAAAGTTTTTCTGAGCCCAGCAAGTGAACGAAATATGAACAGATACACGCGTAGTGCTCGTCCTATCCTTACCTTTTCCGCGTTTCTTAAAGGCACGTTCTTCGTTAATTGATTCCGGTTAACATCATTGTCTTCCCTTCTGCTTTCTGGCTCTCTCTCTCGGAGCAACCATATTATATTAATACGAGAAGCTATATTATATTAATACAGGAAGCAGCCAATACATTTAGGAGCTGAAACTGAGCTAAATATGGAACCTTTAAATAATGGAACAAAACAGCTTCTCAAAGCAGCTCCTCCAATATTGCTGGCGGAATACGGTGCTTTATCGGCCTTACGTCATCCACGAAGAGCAAAAACAATTTCAGAGATTTTGTTTTCACCCTAAGAGGTTACTAAGCAAGAACTGCCTGGTGAAAACTGAAATTATTCGGGGCAAGGCGAATTATGAATGACAGCAGCGCAAGCTGCCTCGTCAGTGACGCCTCCTTACGTGAGAAACAGGGACAGCGATTGGAGTCTGCGGTGATGATGCCGGAGGGGCACATACGTTATGCAAGTGATTTGACAGCGTCGGCATCAGTACCCGAGACAAACGTATGCGTTATGCCTAGGAACCCTCTTTCTCCCTCCTACGCAGTCTCAAATACTATACATGGTTATTCTTTCGTTTTTTTTTTTCTACCTTTCGATACCTCCGCCTCCTCCACAAGAAGGAATTAGCCTATTCATCCAGATCAGATCAGATCATAACCACGCCTTTCCGTTTTGAAAAGGATGTCTTCCTCCCTTAACTCATCACACGCCCTACAACCTTTCGACATCTTATAGTAGCGCGAACAAAAACACACACAAGACAGGGTACAGGACGAGCGCTCGTCCTGTACCCTGTCTTGTGTGTGTTTTTGTTCGCGCTACTATAAGATGTCTGAAGTACTGCACCAACTAGGCCGACAACACATCTTACTGAACCCTACAACCTTGAACACCCGTCCACTAACGTTATCTAGAAATGGTTAATTACGATTCAAGCAATGGCTTTTAAAATTCTACTCTGATTATAAATTGAGCGTAAGCTGAATTACATTTTTTTTTTCAGAATATAACTGTCTGTAGTGATCTTTGAGTAACATCAAGAAGTATTAACTGATGCATTCTAGATATCTTTCGTATGTGCGTTGCCGAAGGTATTATTTCAGTTTTAGGTTCCCTTGAATAATATCTTTGGCAACGCACGTACGAAATATATTATTTCAGTTTTAGGTCCTCTCCGAACTGCCGCTTAAAATCCCTGGACCATGACTTGAACACCTGGCCTACCCCGACGCGAAGAAACTTTGCTGTGCCACCTGTGGGTTGGTGTAGCATTCACAAACTCGTATTCTTTTATGATAGGTATGGCAAACTGCCCTGCATGTACAAACTGTGGATGCGACGAGTCATAGGCCCCATTCTTTGTGAGTGACCCATATGCAGTGAGAAAAGGCAGTGTCTATGCCGTGCGCTGGAGCATCTAGATGGACGCCCATTGACTGAAATTAAGATTTTAGGTCCCTGGCCACGGCGATCGTCTGCGTTGAAGGTCTCCCAGGCGCTGCTCCGCTTTTTGAAAAGCACATGCCTAATCGAAAGACTATGATTTTGCTGTTATGTTACGTGATATGACTGTGACGTGATGTGACATGTCTGTGATGTGACTGTACTAACTTCACCCATCCCTCTCTGACAACTTTTATATCCACTCACCCCTTTCCCCCAGAGCAGGGTAGCAAACCGGTTTCTTTTACGGGTTAACCTCCCTGCCTTTCCTCCTCATCTTCCACCCCTCCTCCTAGGTTCTCTCATTGTCATAGGTCGGTGAAATTGAAAGCAGAACTGTGGAGAGGGCAATTTCGTGCGCAAATCTGAAACGTGGAAGTCGTTAAAGGCATATTCTGACAAAAAACATTTAATGGCTACTCTCCAAGAGACACCACCAAGGTTGATCAAGCTGTTTGCTCAGCTATAAGTGGCGCGTAGGCGAAGAACGAGACCGCCAGTACGTTATAAGAATCGATCATTCCTATTAATAACATTTATGTGGTATATGATTGGCACCAGAACGAGTCCGGTCCAATGATAGTGTTTAAAGACCGCTGTCTATAATCCATGTGCCACCGTGCCCTTCTCCCCGAACGATTTACCACCTAACTTCAATGTTATGGGTGGAAATACGGTATGCTTAGGCGCACTACTTGGTATGAATAATTACTTTTAACTAATTATTCTCCCGTTTTAGGGAGAACAGGTAATATTCAGGCGAATAATTACGGTCTATGTTTGATTTTTGCTTGACAAAAAGCGAAGGTCCAGAAACTGTAGGCCGCCCTTAATAGGGTGAATTAGACTGAGGGTTATTTCACATCTTTCAAACAAGATAACGATGCCTTTAACAAATCTCCGAGTGTCAGTCGGCTCCATAGCAGCCCAGACCCCTCCCCCTGCACTTTTAGGGGCACGAGCTTTGCAGACAAATGCTATTTCGGCCCGCTTAAGAAATCGCCTAGAAATGATGGCGGCTAAATTGAATTACTGCCCTAAAGCACCAGGATTTCCACAAAATTTACGTTTTTCGTACCATGCGTATCCCGTAAAATTTTGCAGGTATGTGTATGCCTAAGCAAATCTAGTTTCTAGATCTGTCTAGAATCTGTCCAGAATCTAGACCCGTGGAAGAGCTCAGCCTGCTGGCAAATTTGTAACCTGATTCAGCGTGTCAGCGTCGAGGAATGGCGTCGCAGAATATGTGACAGTAGTACCGAAGGAACGCACTCTTATCCGCCGAAGAGGTCTCGAAGACTTCCCCAATCATACTGCGACGCAGACAGGTAACAGCCAGGCTCGGGAGTCCGGCCACACCGGAGGCAGCACAAAGGAGCCCCGTTTCCCGAACGGGACGGCCTCTCCCGAAGAGGAGCCAACGCTCTACTTCCTCGGGAGAGCATCAGCTCTCCTCTTTCGTCCTTCCCTTCCGCGAAAGTTCTCCTTGGGTGTGCGCCGCGTTGGCGGAGGGGCGACGAAGCGCACAACACACCGGGGCCCGGACCTGGGCTCGGACGAGCGGTGCGCGCCGGGGCCCGCGAGCAGGGGGGTAGGCCCGAGCCCCGCTCGCGCATGCGTCGCGGCTGTCCGTGCGGCGGGCGGTCCCGTCGGCCGGCCTCCGAGAGGCGGGCGCCGCTCAATGCGGGCCGCGCCCGTCCGCCCGCCGGCCACGCGCCACGTCGCCTCTCCGCGAGCCGCCGCTGCAGCCGCAGCAGTGGCCGCAGCCGCGCGCGGTATCGGCCCGGCACAGACATGCGGCGGACCGCGCGCCAGACAAGCCACGTGCGCTGCGCCGCCAACGTCAGCAGCAACAGCAACGCCACGCTGAGACGACAGCGCTGCCAGGCGACGACATGTCCGGTGAGGAGGCGTCGACAACGCATGACACCTTGCGTAACAGCACTGCAACCCCTGAATTTTTGAACACGCAGCCATGACTAAAGTACATTAGAAACCTGGCTAAACGAGCGCCGTCTCATGACGTGTCTCATTCGCGATTCAACGTGACAACGTCTGTCAACGCTCATGTGATTCAATGTCCAATGTTATAGGGAAAATCAACGAGGACGGATCTGAAGTATTTAGTGAAATGGACATAGCCCGGGAGGAATATGACACAAGATTAGGGACATGTGCAGATACTCATGATGAACAGGGCAGATTCTGTTCCCACGCCGGACCGCATTTACGATGTTTCACCAAATAGCCCCATCTACTACGAGTGTGAATGAATCTCGCCCTACTTAAAGCATGGAGCGAGGCAGGCAACGCGTATTTGGACGTTATCCATGACAGCAGTGAAGTTAAGACATATGTAATTTGTGTCATCTGGCTTTACAGCTTTTACTTGCGTCTTTACATACCTTTTGCTTTGTTGCCATTGCAATGGGCATGTAGGTGACATACAAGTGTAGCTCTGTACTCTTAAGTCGGGGATTATTGGCGAGTACGAGTTTCTGGTGTATAGGTGGAAGCAACACATGAATGTAGACGCATATCGACCCACTTCTACTGTAGCCAATTATGAAGGTGCGCAACCATTCCAAACCTTTCTGTTCTTCTTTCGAATACACACACGTACACCTTAGTTTGTTATTTGTCTCTGACCAATGTTTGGCAGTGTATCTGCGTTGCTGAAAGCTAATGCTATGCTTGTTATCGCATGTGTAAAGGCACGATATTCTGGCACACAATTCATGTTCCCATTTTACTTTACTTCCAAGGTAACTTGTTCACCTGCTTTGTTGTTTCACAGCCCTATTGCAACCAAACCGCCGCTACTTTCTTAGTTTCACTGAAAAGTATAGAGAAATTTCACTTTGGTTACAGCTTCTGTAACCAGGTGACGCCGAATAGGAATGCCTTTGGAGTCCATTCAAATCGAATTACTCAATTTGTTTTTGCTGATGCCAGTCATTGCTGATGCCACGTGCGAAGGCAGCAGGGAGAGCAAACATTTCAGCAGTGCGTTTATAATGAAGCTGTGGAACATTGCTACTGACGACGAATGGATAAAAAAATGTAGAAATATCGGTGACCACAGACCACTATTTGTTGAAAGCGCTCAGGATGCGCCAGCGGGGCTTAGCTTTTCGCGAGACACCCAGAATATTTTTTTCTTCCCTTTGATTACATTTCTGTGTTTCATAAAACGCCGCTTGTTGCTGGTAGTTTGCTGCGTCCGACATATCCTGACACTTCGAGCTCAACGTCCTGGCGACGACTGCATTCTGATGATTTGGTAATAGACGGCACTGTAATATTGTCTTAACCATGTGAATTCACAATCTAAAGATGACGACCCACCACCAGCAGAGAGAGGCGTGTGGCGCGCCTATCACTATCACGAAAAGTTGAGTATAGCAGAGCACAAGCGAGTAGCCCCTACAGGACGCCCTTGTAAATAGTTTCAGATGTAGAGCAGGCTTGCAGCTCCATATATACTCGAGGCGAACGCGCGAGTAGTCTGCGTTTGGTGGAAAGAAAACGATATCTTTATGCATCCTCTGGCTTTTGGAGGCAGCGCTGGTCCGCAGGACGCAGCGATATATGCATGCTAAAGCCGCAGAGGTACAGTGAATCTGAATGTCTCTATCAAATCACGCTTTATTTGCTCACATAACCTAATTACGCATGAGCTCGAATAGGTTTGCAGGTGTCTTTACTTCACCTGCCCCGTGCTAGCTACAAGCGATCGAAATAACTTTTGACGCGAGAGAGATTACGAAGCTTTCAAGACGATAAAACCAGATCCTGACAACAATTACAGCCTTGTCATTTCAAGTATAGCCCACATGTAGTATCCTTCACTTAAGTAAGACAAGTTTAAGCGAACAAAAATTAAGCAGCACAAGCTTTAGTTGGTAAATTAATGACCCCCCTCCCCGAGCGCACTTGTCGTAGAAACCTGAAAGTCGATGACTCGAAAAGCGCACATTACCTTTCGCACGCAGTCCCAAATACATGACTGAGCTACCAATGGTAACCGTTGCAGCTCGGGCTGTTTGGCTTCGCTTTCCGCAATGATCTCTGAGTAGAGACATTTTCGCTTATCACACGATGGAAAACTCAGCAAATATCCTGGACGCGGGCGCTTCAATGTAGACGAAACGCAAGATCACCCCGCAATTTTGATTTCCATGCTCTTTGCAGAACAGCAGGGGTTTGTAGCTGACTTAATGCTCGTTTGGATTGGTTTGCATCTATAGGGTTTAACGTACCGAAGCGAGATCACCAATGTGATACTGGAGGGTTCCGGGCATTTCAGCCACCTGGGGATGTCGCGCTGATATAGAATAGTTAGTGCACGGACGGCTTGTGCTTCATTTCCGTCGAAACACAGGTGTCGCAGCTGAGGTCGAACCCGTGACTTCGATGTAAACGCTAGAATGCCCTAAGCACTGAGTATGTTCAATTTTAAGCTTTCCATTATGACTCTTGACTCATGACAATGATGTGGCAATGGGACGTGTATACATGAGCATTAATAATGCATTTCAAACTCTGATGTGATGTTATACAAAGTTTATATAGCCTTGTAGTGAAACTCTTCCGTTTTTACCTATGCTTGAACAAGATTCGTTCTGAAAGCGCCCAACGCTGGAAACAAAACGATATCAGTCGTCAGGTGATTTTCCGAGAAGTTAACCGGTCTTTCGATAACGGTTGTATTTGTACGACGGGGTTACCACCCGCAACTTCGGCAAATTGGAAACTGTTAGTTGATTAGACAAGTTAAAAATGACAAATGAAGGATATCGATCAGAAAGCTCGACAAATAGCTTCACATGGTATACTAATAGATTTCTGAGCAAAGATGCGAATGCTTAAGCTAAAAGGCCTATTAATGGCTTCAGAGCAATTGAGAAACTTAAGAAATACGTAACCTCTATGTACAACTCACCTAACTAGACCAAATGGAAAAAAAGCAAAGTTGGATTTGCAGCATTCCACAGTGACTGCCCTTTTATTAATATTCGCACTTGCTCATTCAACAGCGGCAAATGGTGACCTGGGTGGAATGTACATTTTCGGGCCCTTAACATTAGCGTTTATTCATGTATTTCTGAACTGCTTACCTTCAAGGCGGGTGTAGGAGATATTTCCCTTATCTTCATAAACACCCTAATCTCATACCATGGCCCAGCTGTCCTTCTCAAGTCCCATGCGCGCTTCCCGTATCTTAGACTACATTCTGTTACCTTAAGAGACCGTCTCTTATTTCCCCTTTTCCTCACACACGACCTGCCCATACCTAAATCTTCTGCTTGATTTTGACTGGGATGATATTAAATCCGACTAGTTTTCTGAGCGGTTGTGCTCTCGTCCTGTCTCTTAACGTTATACCTATAATTTTCCTTTCCCTACCGCGCTATGCTGTCTTAAATTTAAGTTCAAGACTTCTATTTTTTTTTTGTTAAATTCCTACAATTCTGCTCCAAAGGTTGGTGCCGATAAGATACGTCTGTTGTGCATATTAAAAACTAAGTGATATTTCCAAACTGCTTTTCATCACCTTGTAGTGCCTGCCAAATGGGCTTCGTGGGATTCTTATTCTCTATTTTATTTAACTCTCATGGTTAAAATCCGCAGTCACTATAACTACCCTAAGAGGGAGAGAGAGAGAGAGAGAGAGAGAGAGAGAGAGAGAGAGAGAGAGAGAGAGAGAGAGAGAGAGAGAGAGAGAGAGAGAGAGAGAGAGAGAGAGAGAGAGAGAGACCCTTTAATGAAGAATAGAGGTTTTGGCCGGCGTTTAAATTTCGCTGACATGCTACTCTGTGTAGGAGAATTGGGGAGTAAACGATTGAAACAGAATCGTATGAATGCATTTTTTAACTATATTCAATACTTCGTTGTCAATCGCAAATACTGTTCCCTTTCGAGATGATTAAAAGGTTTTTTAGATTTCTTCATACAAATATTTAGATCCACCATTCTGCCTTGCCTGTTCAAGGCGCTAGTTACCACGAGAGATTCGGCGCCATATTTACCATAGCAGAGCAATGCCATCAGAAAATCGAAGATCGCAAAGGTATTTGCTAATAGCGTCTAACAAACTCCTTTCAAATCAGTTCTCTGCATATATCCTGTAAGCATGACGTGAATAGAAGTGGAGGGATCATGGCTGCCTGTCTAACGCCCTTATTGAGATTTAGTTATTTTATTCGCAGAGGACTACAGTGGCTATGCAGCGGGCATAGATATCTTTCAGGTTTTTTATATTTCAATTTTCTACACCCTGGTTAAGTAAAGCCTGTATGACTGCTGAAATTTCAACTGAGCCAAATGATTTCCAGTATATTAAGGCTATATATTGGCTGGTTAATTATATTTCTGCATAATTCTTTATCAAGTGGCTGATGGTGCGAGTAATCGCCTATTGCTGACTAGCATTCAGAAAGTCTGCCTGGCCGTTTGCTTAGTCTATGTTTGGTCCAATTCAATTAGCGATTATATTAGTGAATACCATGTAATCATATGAGAGCAACCTGATTGACTCGTAATCTTAATCTCTTGCTACAAATTAAGATTATGTTGGGAATTTTCTAAGATTTCGTCCACTATGTCGTGAGGCACTATATGTCGGTGGTGCCAAGTTTTTCTAGAGCTGTGTGCCCACAATCTTCAAATAACCCTGCAGCTACCTAATGCGCATAAGCCACTTTACCTCTTTGCACTGTATATGTAAGGCTTCCTTTATTTGCTATTAAGTTACTGACAGGATGTGTAGTTCGCATGCATCACTGGCTTTCTCACTGCAGACCTGACAATAATTTTGGCTAGTGTAGAAATCTGCGTTGAGTTTCTTGCTATCTTAACTATCTTATATCGGTGCTGACACTAAACGCAGGCCGCATTAAAATAAACACGCACATACTTCTTACGTTTCTACTTTTCAGTGAGGTATTCCTGTACATCTTGCTTATTAATGTGTACTTATGTAGGCCCTTCACTAAAAAAAGATGAATTAGGACATTTTGTGCACTGCAGCTGAAATTGTACAGGTAAACCATTTTGTTTTATTCATAGATGCTGTTCACGTTTTGTTTCAGCATATCTGACCACCCACGATAGAGCAGTTGTGCTGGAGAAGCAGTTATTCCTAATCAATTAAAGGACCTCTAACTACAATTTCAACATCTAATCTTCGCCGATAGCTGATTTTGTTCGAATGCTTTTGGCCTACGTACATATATGCATACTTTCTTGAAAGCCTGCTTGATGCTCTCCACATTATACTGCCGTATGTCGCTTACTTTACGCTTACTGGTTAGCACTGATGGTTCTGCTATCACTGTACTCTTTATTGGAATAGAGGGTTTGGTACTTTGACGTTTCCTAATCAGTCCCTAGGCTTTCTCTTGGTTTTGGTTTACAGGGATTAACTTTCCAAAACAACGTCGGCTAAGGAGGAGGCCGTGTAGTAGAGGGCTTCAGAAATTTTGTTTACCGGTGGTTTTTTAAGATTTGCTGACATCGCACAGCACACGAGCGTCTTACGTTTCGCCTCCATCGAAACGCGGCCATCGCGGCCTGTATTGAACCCTCTTCGTTCGGATCAGCAGTGGTGGGCCCTAACCACTGAGTCACTGAGGGGGGAGGGGGGGGGGGAGGTAATTTAGTATTGCATCTCCGGAGACAGTTTTCCAGCATTCTGTCTAGCTACGGTACCTTCTACTTCTAGTGTCCACTCCATTATCTTATTTGCGATATTATAAGGAAAGTCCTGCACACTACTAGAGGCCATCGTCCTCCATATCGGATCTGGGAAAATCGCGAGTTCCTGTACTTACCTACATACCGCTTACTCGTTGATGTGCTTCTTTCCTGCTCGTGCCTTATGTTCCCTGTTCAAATCAAGGGAACTCGAGACCTAATCATCACAGGGTGCATCTCTACACACTGAACATTGCTAGAATACGTGCATGACATGAAATCTGCTTCATCTTTAGCCTCGCCCTTCAGGCTCTCCCTGTCCCAGTTAGGTTATCCTGTTTGCGGAAAAAGGCATCCATGAATTAAGAAACATTTCTTCTTGAGAGTGCTATATTAACTCTATCACTGCCATTTATAGAACGTACGCAATATAACTCCACTACTTGGTCTTCTGTCTGCTTTTTGTCTACCAAGAGGAGTCGCCTAATCAAGACACTGTACTCACCTAGGTGGGAATAGAAACATGCGCTCTAAAAACGACGAAGATCTACAGAACACCGCAAAAGTTTTGGTACCATTTTACAACATCGAGAAGCATTTTACTATCTGTAAATCAACTTTTGGGCGATTATCTCACAAGAAGGGCGGACCTAGAACTGTACAGGGATACCGTTATCGGCGATAATTCCGTACAGTTACGCGCGCACACTCCCGTTCTTGACTTTGTGAACACTTAATTTATATCCTCGAACGGAGTGTATGCAGCATTGGCCGACGTGAGTGAGTCTGATAAGTATACGAGATGTACGAATGACCGTCTTTACTGCTTTTGTTCCAGCATCTATTAGGATCTGAGTTCTACTGCTCTTGCTATGGTGTTATGCGTGAACCTTGCGGAATTTCAAGGTTTCATTGATTGGACCCTCCGTCAGTATTGAACTTCAAAAGGCCATCAGCAGATGGATTATGGTGCGGCTGACTTAGTAACGGTGACTGAACCTGTCTCTCCTTCGTGGCATGAGTTCATGATGTGGCAGCTGAGGTATGGAAGCGGGCGTTTTTGCAAACATAGTAACGAAGCTAATAGCCAAGGAATCCAATGATAACATTGTGGATGTTTGTTTTATTTTGCGACGTACTTTGCAGTAAATAAAGAGCGTATTTGTTTGATAAGTGAAAAATAATTGTATTCAAAGCAGGAAAACAACAACCACATCCTGCGAATGGCATCCGAACCCACTTAACCTACGGAGGTGGTATTTTTATACCGTACAGCAGCCATGTGGTTTTCCTTGAAAAAAAAAATTATGGGGGATACTTAAGGTCCGCCTTTAAAGGTATGACGCGGGAGCGTAGGCTACCGACCCACATGTAAAGCCCGACTTTAATCAAGTCGCATGAACGTGCCTGCGTGTCCTAGTGGTAAAGTGAATGCAAGGGTCTTTGCAGGCTTACTGTGATAGCCCCCTCTTATGTGAAACAATAGGACCGAGTTGGCAGCTCCTGCCAAACGTAACGTGAGGCAACGTAACGTCAGTGCTCGGCCATGTCATCAGCCAGATATTGCTGCCAGCGCCATTGGTGAGTATTCGCTCACAACGTAAACGCGGCCGCCGACGCCGGATTTCAGGTGAATGGGGTCTTTAATGCTGTCGGGTTAAAATTAACAGAAACATTCTAACAGACAGCTTTTCCTGATTTCGTTAACAGTAGGCTTTTCTTTAATACTATTACCTGGCAGTCACCCTATGTTTCATGTAATTGGGGTATCACTTAGGTTAAGGAATGTAGGTCGAATGACAGAACTGCCCAAAACACAACCACCAGAAGTCAGGTTAAGCTTAATGCAGAACACGACCCTCTCTTGATTATTTCAAAATACCTCTGTGTTTGCGCCAGTATATAGCTACCACCAAACACCTGACTTCAGCACTACATCTGTCCGGACAATTATCCGACCTCCGCAATTATCCGCAGTCGTGTTCAAGTTTTTCTCGTCGACTTGACGCAGCTTAAGTATAATTACCCGGCGGTTGTTCATAAAAGCCAACACTTTTCCACTTTATTAGCATTCTATTGTTCGTATTCATATCGCCTTTCTCTGCTCTGCCACTGAGTATAATTTCACCTTTTTCCACTGTTCTGCACATTTCAGCCCCGTACGAGTTGAGAGCAGGCACCATATCACGGCGATATGCCTTCCACTCAGTCAAATCGCCTAGCAATATTCATAGCCTGAGAACACTTGTAACGTTCACACAAACTCTTTCCTATTTTCTCATTACGCAGATCAGCGGTCAGTATATGACTTAGAGGCATGTGATCCCATTTTCAAGTATTTCGCTGCCTACCGCAAGCCTTTATCTAACCCAAGATTTGGCACATATCTGATATAGCCTTTTTGGTTGGTTGGTTGGTTCACAGGAAGGGAAAGGCGCAGTATCTGTCACACTTGTGTCTGTGGACACCTGAACCGCGTCGTAAGGGAAGGGAGGAAGATGGGAGTTAAAGTGGAAAGAGAGAAAGAGGAGCTGTAGTGGAGGGCTATGGAGTAATTTCGACCACCTGGGAATCTTTAACGTGCGCTGACATCGTACAGCACACGGACGCCTCTTCGTTTCGCCTCCATCGAAACGCAGCCGCCGAGGTCGGGTTCGAACCCGGGAATTCCGGACAGTAGTCGGGCGTCTTACCATTGTACCACCCCGGCGGGGTGTTTACATTTACAACTGCCATTCTACTCTTCCCACCGCGGTATTGAGTAATCTGCAAAGATTCGTCCTCTGATTTACTTAGCAGGGCTATCTCCTTACCAAGCTGAATGACGCAGAGGTAACTTGCTCTAATCACTTTACATCTAAGTTCAACAAGAAGCGTCAGCAGTTTGAACTCAGGACGCGTACAAATCAATGGTAATCGATGTGCCGGAATAAACTTTACAGCCAAACTTTGTAGGTCTTTATCGTTGCACATTTGGCTACCAGAAAACCTTCTCAGTGCTCAGTGCCTGAAATTTGATTATTGTTGGCAGTGCCAATTTTTTATTGTGCTGCTGTCAAACATTGCTGTTAAACGTTGTTGCTGTCAAACGCTGTCAAACGGGTCTCGGCTCAGTATTTGCAGTGAAAAATGAGGTACTATAATGTACCTGGGGCTCAACATCCTGAAACGACACATGAAATATGAAGGATTTCGTAGCGTCGGGTACTACGTTAATTCCGGCAGCCAAGGGCTCTTTGATATTCCCTGGACATCTGACAGCACGCGGGCTTCTTTGCATTTCGCCTTCGTTGAAACGCAGCTCAGGTGTTCGGCTTTCGATCTCACATTTTTGAGATCAGGGGTCGAAATCCGAAGCGGTTTATCCGCCACAGTGGGTTATGTTATCTAACATATCGCGCACACAGTATGGAAGAGAACCAGACAAGGCTTGAGGAGCAGCCTCTGTTCGCATGCCGAGCCAACGTTTCGACAAAGAGACTTGTCTTCGTCTTTGAAGACGAATATATGGTGGCACGGTGATGGAGTCCTGCAATGATTTCGCATGCGGGACGCGCTGTGGGACTTTCGCGTTTACATTAGCCAACGCTCTATTTCTCAAATCGCATGTGTCTAATCGGGGACGAAAGTCTCAAGGAAAATCGTATAGTTCTTGATACCCATGGGCGTCATGTTTTTCAGTAATAAAATTATTCCACTGCAAAATATTAATGAGTGTGTTTGACATTAACCTCTACATCTGTTTTTATGATCGTATATAGAATAATATAGCAATCGGGTTCGTTTGCGGCTCACCTGTCCCTAAGGACGCAAACCCCGACTGCAAATAAAAACACTCGGATGCTGAAAGCCTCGAAAGGATTTAGGTTCTTAATGGACGGCTTCGTAGAGCTCGGGCTGGATAAATACAAGACACACGGACAGAGGTTACAATGTCGGAGTGCGTAACGGTTACACCGTTGCAATGACAGACAGTTGCTTGTTCGTCAAGGTGTTAAGGGCCGGTCATCTACAGTGAGGCCTAGACCGTTCTATAACTGACATGTAGCGGCAGCATATAGCAGTACGCAGCTGAACTTGAATTAGCGTGCTCAACCGGCTGCTCAGTGTCAGCTGTGGCACATTTGTTCCGGTAATAAGCAAGCGAAGCACTAATAAATGAAAAGAGTCCGATGCCTCAACCGCATCTCGGTGATCGCAAATTACGACTTGCGGCATAATCTCTGCCCACCATTCCTGAACATGAGGAGCCGCTTATCTCAATCTAGTAAGCCATGCGTTATGTGAACATAGACGCATTGAGCAATTTTATTCTGTGCTTAGCAAGATATGCACTGGTATCGGGCAAATAGAGATACAGGGACAGAAAAGAGCGTTCTGGTAAAGAAGGAGTAGCCATGAATGCCGTATAGGAAGCCAAACAGCATTAAACTACGCATGCTATTGATAATTAAAGACTTTTCACTACCAGCGAATTTAAGCACGTGCAAATAAGTTATGCAGCTGTTAATCATGAAATTAAATACGTTTATTTACTTATAATTGTGCAACCTAACGGGAAATACGATAGGTTTGGTTTTACAGGATTTGACGTTTGAAAGTGCACGCTCAAGCCATGAGACACGCTGTATAGTGGGAGGCTCTGGAAATTTCGACAATCTAGGATTCTTTGACGAGCACTGACATCGAACATTATATATTGGGACTTTGCTTTTCGCCTCTATCAAAAAGCGGCTGCCGCTACCAGGATTCGATCCCGCATCCTTTGGTTCAGCAGTTGCGCCGTAACTACTGAGCGACCACGGTGGGTGGAAAGACGACAGTGACATTACTTTACAACTGCACCTCGACGAGCTGTGACGAATTCCACCTAAATGGCTAGGTACAGAGATTCGCGTCCGAAAGAAAAGCATTGACTTTAAGAAATGCGGTTATAAATACATGCTGTATAAAACTATTGATGCGATATTGACTTCATTCACATCCACTTCAATGGCACGCGGGAAATTTCTTAAGCCTGGAGCGTTGGAATGGAAAAAAGCCCCAAGCTTAGAACGAATATATCCTTCGACCACGGCTAGAGACATTCTATTCGATGCTAACACGACTTCATGTCAGAAACGCCTTATCGTGATTCAAATTAATTTCGTACCGACCGCGCTCGTGAAACGACATTTTGCCGTAAATAAGTCTTCGCCCTGGTCGGCATCAAAAACATCGCCTGAATGCCACCTCACATAATTTCCATAACCTTTCCTCGTTTTTTCAGCTTAGATAAGCGTCCCCGTTGCACAGATAGCTATACCGACTGGGCTGGGGAATTAGGTTTTGATATAAATCGTAGACAGCATCAATTTATCAGAGCGTACATTGCGACTGCAAACACCCCCGAATTTTTGTTTCCATATAAAAGGCCGGTCACGAGAAAGGCCACTTGTTTGCAGAGTTTGCATACGCACTCGTCCTCAGGCTAAGACTACCGTCACTGAAGAATTTACGCGGAGTGTCATTTTCTGTATGCAAATTCAGCGAATAATAAAAAAGAAAAATCGCCTGGTGGAGCTGATTCAAATACACAAACGCGTGTTTTGTGTACAGATATGGTTTGTTTATACACAACTCTTTAGCTCAAACGTTTTCGCAGGGCAAAGCGCACCCATTGAACTACAAAGTGAAGATTCGGAGCGCCTGTAATTAATATTTATATTTAGAGACGATTCCGGCGTCATTCGCATTTGCCACAGATGTATAGATGTCAGCTACCGGTGGAGAACGCGGCACACCATTTTTGTTATTCTCTTGATCTACTTATTGAAAATTTCAGCGGCCACCACATAACCTGAAAAATATGAACCTATTATCGTAAGGCGAGTGAGAAGTTGCGTTCATCTGATTAGCAAGCAGTACGGCTCGAGGGTAAGGGTATAACCAACTTAGATTTGGATTATTATAATGCACAATAGCTATCATGGCGTTGGGAATGAGCTTATAAATGAATTTATTTAATTATTTGTTTGTTTATTTATGGCCAGACTCCCATCAAGATAGGAGCAGGTTGCTAGCTTACAGGTGTGATAAACGTAGACCAGCATGGGCAAAGCCAAGGAGATGAACTCTGTAGGACTACTGTTTCAGTCGGATGCTGTTAGATAAAAAATAGAGCATTTTAAGCAGCCTTGAAAAGCATTCCTACCTGGGCGTGCTTATTGTAGTTATTACGAGTACCTTTGCTTTATTTATGCTTCGTTCCTTCTCCGCCTGATATTTGGTGACACAAAAGGAAGAGATTTCTTCTTTGTTCAGTTCTTCAGCGAGAAAGGGTAACAAAACCTTCATAACGATTGCCATAGCACTTGTAAAAGCTTACAGATAAACTATGTGATATGGGTGACATTATTTCACATGCGTACGGAAGCTTAGTCGCGCAAGCATCTTGTACGCTGTTAGCTTTGCGTAATTCGAAAATTGTTTAGGACGCATATATGATGCAGCCTAATCATGCGTTTTCTTTCCCGGTATTGTTACCAACAAGATTTGTCCAGCTAAGGTTCAATTATATTTGCGACGTCAAAATACCAACAGTCAGTTACCCGAGAAAATGGGCTGCCTTGCATCGTATGTACACAGTTCAGTGGCTTGCGCTTGTGAGCCGCTGCCACGCAAACTGTCTTGTGCAGGTTAAAGCACATCTATATATAACTCAGTGCAGCAATACACCATCTGGAATAAATAATAATTTTGCTCAAGTTTGTTTTTAGCCGATCTGATTTAATTAAGATTATTAAGTCGCCTGCGAATAGTCTATCTCTTACTGGTGAATTCTAGATCACGTCATGGGTGAATAAATGAAATAAGAGGTGCTGAAGAGTTGGCAAAGGTGGGGCCCGTGACTTAAATTGCAAAAATCTGACCATTTATCTCGAATGCCAAAGTATTGCTTGCGAATGCTGAGAAAGTCTACTCAGTTGTGTTTCAATATGGCTTTTGGCTTCGTTAGACGTATATTGTGGCTAACCTTCTTAAAACTCGTTCATGTATACTAGGACCATTACATCTATCGGTACCCTGCCATCAAATACAAAAAATATCGCGCCCATGTTTCACCGGTCGTAGCATCGTTGGCAAGCTGTTCCGGAACCCATTTTGTTAGTCAGTGCAGAAAAGCTTGTTACGAGTCAAATATTATAATAATGCACTTCAAATGCTTGTAGCACACAGATGTCTACGTTATGACCTAAAATGTCTCAATTTACTAATGTCTCCATTCTCAAAACACGGAGATTCTTGCCAATAGAAGAATCTCAAGAAAACGCACCTGTGCCAACGATTTGAACTAAGTTATACAAAGTTATTCAGCTGTCCATCCTGCGTGTCTGTTGAAAGGAAATTGGGCACTTCATTCGGACCTGTACCATTTCAAGCTTTTTTTTTTTTTTTTTTTTTTTTTTTTTTTTTTTTTTTCAGCTGTGATGCTAAACCTTTACTATATGTAAGTTTCGAATCCTTTAATTCCGGAAAATACGATGCGACGAGAACTTTGACGGTTACTTGTGGTCTAAAAGGAAAACAGAGGTAAAAAAAAATATTATTGAAAGCTTCCATATTTGTAGGTTCATTCCCTGTAAGGCCCTGGTGTATGTCGTTTCTGTTTATTGACATCTTGGTTGCTGGCAGGTGTCTCCAAAATTTATAGAAATATTTACGCAGTTGCTTACTCACTGTAGTGTTTGCGGGTTCACCAACTGTTATTGTTCTCAAAGCAGTCATATTGGTACTAACTTAATTTGTAAAACGTGGTAATATCCTGAGTACTGTCAGTACCACTGTAGTATGTCACGTAATGATGTACAGTAAAGAGTGGACCCAAATGCAAGGTTATATTAAGTAATACTCCGAAATGCCAGGCGGAATGGGAACTTTATGCGACTGCGAAACGACACTGCAAGTTACGAAGGCGGGATCTTGAACTGATCTGCTATAGCCGTGAACAAGTTTATACTTGCGGGCTACTTGCTTGAGCCCACGCGAAAACACGTCTGTACAGTAGCTATCGCTGCTTCATTCTCTCGCGAGCTACCCTAGTGAAAAAAAACAAAAACAAAAAAAAAAGGCATGAGTTACAATAACCTCATACAGATTTCTCATACTAAACTTATACTAAACTCATACAAATCTCATTAATTCTCATATATTTCTCATATGATGAATGAGATTTGTATCAGTTTAGTACGAGTTTAGTATGAGAATCTGTATGAGATTATTGTGGCTCAAAGGGTTTTTTTCACTAGCTAGGCTGCATTTTGTTCTAATTTACTCCACTAATTAAAACATTTCTCGCAAAGACAACACTACAGTGACCTCAAGTCAAATAGCAAACCGTTAAGGTTATTTTGATGCACCTTGAACTTGCCTCGAGTGCAGCCGCACCGATTCCACCAAATGCGACGGGATCAGGTCTCTAATAGGCGTGCGATGCTGAGCTCTGAAGGTACATTCACCGGAGCCCTGAGCGTGCCGGAGGGCTTTGCGGATGGTGTCGCCAACGTAAAGTTTATGAGGAGCGAGTTATCATTGTAAAGACGCAGATTTTTACCTGCCTCTTTACAGTCCGAGCTGCACTCGGGGTCTGTGGTAGAAGGACCCGAAACCAGGTTCGGCCAGGTGCTCGCATACCGCATAATAAGAAGTGTCGGATTTATAGTCGCCTTTGGAAGGACGAGCTATAAATACAATAACATATATTGTAATTTGCAATTACATTAGGCAGTGGAACATTTCACGGAGGGTTTTAAAACTTGCAACAGTTTTAGGTCAGATGATTATGGCTTTATATTTTTGAGTAGCGCACGTTTAAGTTCACATGTTCGGACCGTCTTTGGGGTAATGAATAGAATACAAAGACCTTGTTGTCGTAAAATCATGGCTCAGTTGCTAGGGCGTTCGAAAGCTGAGCCCAAGGACGCGAGTTCGGCACCGGCTGCAGCTGCTGCGTTGCGATAGAAGCAAAATGTACGGTCCCAGCCTATCCGCGTGGAGTCAGTGGACGTTAAAGGACCTGTGTAGCTGTAATTAATCTGTGTAAATTTCACCAACGGCTTTCTTTAGGGCCCCTCTGCTGGTCCAAAACGCTATATCCCGTGTTATGCCGCACCAAATACATACATATTAGGACGTGAGACAATTATATGTCGTCATATTGGCGTTCAACTGTCGGAAAGAGTAAAAAAAAAAGCAAAACAAAAAACAAATTGTAGGTGTCACTTGCCTAAGAGGTGACGCGAAAGCGTGTATGTTTTTCCAATGCGTTTGGGCGCGATAACAGGTCAAGGCAACGGCCCCCTGTCGGTACAATGAGCTGTATACTCCATTGCGTAAAGATAGCGTGGGTTTTAAAAACGTGTAAAAGCACTGTTTGACATGGTTTTGCTTGGCGATTTGGCAGTGACGAACTAGCACAGAGTTCGGTTGGTTTGGATTTTGGGGAAAGGAAAGGTATCGAATATACCTTACTTCTCGCTTACTCTTATAATTAATGGCATGCACTTGGGCGTATGAACAGGATCGTCCACTTTTGGTGCGAATACGCGCAAAATAATAATAATAATCAATCAAACAATCTTTATTTAATAATAATAATAATAATAATAATAATAATAATAATAATAATAATAATAATAATAATAATAATAATAATAATAATAATAATAATAATAATAATAATAATAATAATAATAATAATAATAATAATAGGCGCCATTGCGTCTGACTCTGTCCCGCTCTCAAGCTACGTGGCAGACCGTGCGAAGCCCTACATCCAGTTCCCGCTGTGCTGCACCACTTTGCTTGCTTATGCGACCGGATCAGACGCAACGGCTCTTAGAAAAAAGCGATCACCTGCTCGACTGTTCGCACTAAAAGAGAACGACCTTGTACATTGTCATCGGCTGCCTGGACACCCAAAATTTGACCTCGTAAGAATGTGATCGAAATTAGTGTCCGACCTAATTTTAATATGGCGAACTCAATGGTGACCTACCAGTTTAGGTGGGGCAAACAAGACGAGCGTTATCGCCCCACTGAGCGATAACGCTCAGCCGCGATGGCTGTCACGATTAGCTCCCAGGTACAGCTGTAACGCAGCATGTGCCCTCCTCACGTAGCAGTGGTGATCTCTTTTTCTTTTTTAACAGGTTGTTATTAGATATCAAAATAATTAGATTATTTAAGACAATGACAGTTTTTAATAATTGTCCTCATTGATTCTAATGAATTATTTGCGGATAGTTATCTAAGGCCCAAATTAATAACAGTCGAAATTACTTTCATTACTTTATATCTTTGTTTCCGCGAAGATTTGACATCTGGTTTACTAAGTCAGACCCTCGAAAGCAGGAGCAACGCAAGAATAATCTAGGCCAGCAGGCCAGTGAGGTTCAACGCTGAGGCGCGTGGTGATGTCGGTGCCGCCTTAGTCGCTACTTTGGAGATGGAAAAAGGAAAATCAACATACCATCAGGCCCTCTGTAGGAACGCAGACATATCCACACGGGTTTTTGCCCTAGGCAGAAATATAAATGGCATGCGATCGATGGGCCGATCCGACGGAGATCTGTAGTGCTCGACATTCATTCCCAATTTGCATCACACGACACATTTCAAATGTTTCCTCCTTTATTGTACACGAAGACTTCTTCGTACTTCTCATTTCGTGCATTCTGTTACTTGTTTTTCATTCGAGAGCAAGATCTCCCTTATGTTGCTGATGAACTCTACTAAGGCGCTTGTTTGACTTGTAGGATTCGCCGCATGCCATTGACGCTTTATGCACCGTTCGTTGAAGGTCTCGTTTCCTTGGAGACCCACTGATAAGTACATCACAGAGCGCATTTAGGCCGTCAAAAGAAGCTGTCACACAACCTGGCATCAGGCGCAAGGACGCCGTTTTGGCATCTCCACTCTGCAGCCCACTTTGCTCCTTACGGTGCCTCCTTCCAGGGTAGCCACCCTCCATACTTTCCAGTGGAAACCACGTTTAGGTTGTGTATCCCACCACCCACGTTATCTAATCCGCTCTCTTCAAGGGAGCCGCCCTTTGGGTTTTTCCCATGGTAACTCCTTTCTGGCCTCTTCATTACAAGTGAAGAGAGGGATCTTTTTTTTTCTTCCTCTCCGATTTTCGTTCGGCAGGTGCAAATGGCAGATGGTTCTCCAGGACCATCATGAACGGACACGTTTCTTTTTTTTTTTCCTCACAATGTCAACAAATTACACGCCACTCGTCAAGAACAAGGCAGGGTTGTTCTGAAATGCAGTAGTATTCCAACTGTTCAGCACGGCACAGAGCACCTGACTTAAAAGCATGTGACAAATGACAAAACCCACCTTGGAACTCAATTTCTAAGTTAATGTGAAGAATTGAGATATTTAAAGTAATTGTAGAATCGGAGCGAAGTGTACTTTTGTATGCGTAGAAATTGAAAAGTAACCACAATTATTTTCATAAACTAACCCCTATCTAATGTCATTACTAACGCGGAGCAGAAACTAAAAAAAAAAAAAAAGAAGTTTAAATGTTTGGGAGTTTTCATGAGAGTAATAAGGATTTCACTTCTTTTTACTTTTCAAAAGTAATTCTGTCATGTATGTTGTTAATAGCTCGTCGCCCGTTGAGCGTTAGCGCTGGCGGCAGTGTCGCAGCAAGATCATGTGATCAGGCAGTACTCACGCGGCTCTGCATGGCCGTTTCACATTCTTTGCGGCCATGTGCCCGTTCAGTTCTTTAGCCACGGAAGAAGCGAGAGTTAAGGATCAGTCACACTGAGCAGCTAGGATTCGTAGTGCACTCAATTTGCGGAGAAGTCTCGATAACGTTAAAACCCCGCTGCACTTCAGGCGCGGGAGGGCAAGTCGCCAGGCTTCGGACACGGTTGAACCGAATATCATCGGAAAAACAACGCAGAAAAAGCTCAGGAGAGGAGAAGTCAGTATCCGGACTACTGCCACCCGCTTGGCCATGCCCAGACTGTAGACGGAGCCTCCGGCATCTAAGTCTGTGGTGGCGGATTAACAGCGTTCTCGCAAGGTCGAGCAGCAGTGGGAACATCGCCGCAGGTTCAGCTTTCCGGTGAATTGCTCGTATTAGTCTTCAAGCTTAGACGCTGTAAAACTTCAAGATTATAATTTGTCCTATCTCGATGTGCTTAGAGACGGAACCGTCTACTAACAAGTCAGTGAGCGATAAGTGCTTTTAGGAACAAGATTTATGTCAGTTTGTTGTATTTCACCTTTCGCAGAACATAGCAGAAAGGACAGAATTCTTCCACCCGAACATCAATTTGCAGTTGGTAATTAGCAATTAGCATCAATTATCAATTTCACCAGGTATAAGCAATGCGCAGACTAGTGCAGCAGTGTAATACGGAAAGTGCAGCCTTAAAGGCGGAGAGCGAGGAGAATTTCGCAATCCACGAGTCTATGGAAGCTAGTTCGCGATTCCGGATCTCTGTCTGCCGGCATACAGTTCATGTGCGACTGCAGTAGACTTACCGCAGCCGATCATTCACGGACAAGAGTTGAGAACAAAAAAAATAAAAAAAATAAAAGAGACTACAGTCATAGTTTCTTCTTGATTTGCGATTAAAGGCGATATCATTTACAGGCTGGCTTGAGTCTCTCCTTTGAGCCTACCCTAAACGACGGAACTCGGTGTGAAGGCGCCGTAGCGTGCTTCTGGAGCGGTTGCAGGTACAACGCCATTATGTGTGGGGCTGGAGCTCGTGTCTCACGCTAAGATCAAAATGCGTGTCAAAAAATACGATTTTGTGAGTGTGGTCAGGAACCGGAACGTGCTGCGTCAGTCTGAGTGAGCACGTGAACTCTCCGATCAGTGGATGAAGGAGGAGGTGAAAGGGAAAAGAAAGAAACAAATTTGGCGCACCGAAAGGCTCTAAATTAAACTGAAATCGCACGGGGTTCTTGAATGAGTACTGAAGCCATACACTACAATGGCGTTTGTGTATTTCACATCGAAAGAGACGTATGCTGCCATCTCATGTACAGTCGGTGATGAAAGCACGCCAATGAGAACAATCTAGCGGTGGCTCCCTTGGCTTTAACAATGTGAATATTACCTTCTATCAACACGGGTAAGAATGAAGTGGTTCCCTAGGCGTTATTTCTATCAGCTCACTTTTTATTTGACTGTTGGCGCGATTAATCGTGGATCTAAGAATAATAAAGTCAGTGACAAAATAAAAAGTGAAGTGGACCTAGGAAGGGTCGCACCGCCAGAAGTATATATCCTATAGCTTTAGAATTTAAGTTCGGCCCACGTGAAACATATATTTGACGAAAAAAAAAAAACGTGTTTCGTCAGGTGGTGTCCTTAGGGTGGCGCACAACGGCCATCACCGATCTTTACCAGCGAGGTATCAGCGCGGTCGTCCAACAGTTCAAGACGTGGTGGCATAAGCGAGCTAACTGCAGAGAATAAAGCTGAAGCGTTGTCCTGGCACGAACTTTATCCCAACAGTTCGTTCTATGATGTTCAGGATTTAGGCTGCGTTTGTCTTGTTCGCTTGAACATAGAAGAGCGAACACTTTATTGTTGTTGAAAAATACTGCATGATAGCAGAAGCACAGCGAAATGCTGGCATCCACGTCACTTTCTTTTTATGGTGTGCGTGCGTGTGAGTGCGAGCATGTGTGTGTGGGGGGGGGGGGCGGTGACGGAAGCATCTATTGACCTGGGGTTCTGACATTGACAACTATCGGGGCAGGATCTCCTGCTTGCACTATATGTGCGGGTGTGAAACATTACACTGCCGCTGCTTTATGTAAGTGGCGCCATATTGTTAAACATTGCTCGTGGAACTCACTTTAGGTTCACTCGGCTCGAGCAGTAGGCGGGTTCCAGTATAGCGTCGTCTTCCTGTTCTCGCCTTCTTGTCGTTTAAAATGACTGTTCACACGCTATAGCTCCCTTCAGAAACTACGCCTGAACGCTTCCAATCAGTTTTAGAATCCACGTTTCTTTATTACATATACGGACTACGTATTAGCGCCGACTCCTTTCTCTGACACACAATGCGGATCGCTCGAAACGGATAAGAAAAGAAAAGAGAGAGAGAGAGCTCTCCGCTATGCCGGAGGTGTTCACACCAAGCCTCCCAAGATAGGATATTTCAATCTCTTTCAATCCAATAATGGGACCACTTCTCGGGAGCACAATGAAACACGATTTCCTCTCTTCACGCGCCGCGCATTCGTCCACACCACGCCCCGAATCTTTGACGAGGAAAACACGCATATATACTCGAGGAATAAAAGCAGCCCCGTTAGATAGAAAGAGCGGGACAACTCGTCCACCTCCGCCGTTCACTTCTCTTGTAACAGCGGGAATTGGAGTAGGAAAGAGGTGCGATATGAGGCGGCGGAGGGCCCAGAAAGTGGCGAGACGATGCAAGAACATACGCTCTATTCATATATCGGGCACAGGAAGCAGTGATAAGAGTTTCAGAAAGGTGGGGGAGTCAAGAGAGAGAAGTTGTACAGGAAGGTGAAAGAGAAGGGAGGGACAGAGAAGCCCAGTTTTTCTGTTCGAGTTGCGGCAGTAATCAGAGCTCGCGAGACGCGATGAAGGAGGGAGGAGGACAGCAATGAAATATTCGTGCCGATGGGGCGACGGTGACGACAGGACCAGAAAAAGACGCCTAGGCAAAGCTGCGCGCGCCCAGTTTCCGCTGAGAACGAGCGTCGACAGGACTCAAATGGCTTTCATGAAACAGTCGAATAAAACGAAGCAAAATACAAACAACTCTGAAGAAAGTAAAGATGCTAGGAAGAAAGGAGTGAGTAGAAAGAGGCGAGAGAGTAAGAGTGTGAGAGAGAGAGTAGCGAAGTTGATATGAAATTGCGAGACGAGAATAATAAAGTGCCCAGCTGGGGAGAGACGAAATGATTGAGAGATGGCAGAAAGTGCGGGTTTAATCTGTTTGAAACCGTTCCTCTGTTTAGCAGATTGGATCCCGGCGCGCGCGTGCGCGAGGCTTTTGAGACGTCGTCGGGCGCATGGGAGACTCTGCCCGAGCTTTGCTGACGCTATCTGCTTTGCCCTGCATTGCTCTCCGCTTTTACCTCCGAGGTTGTTCTGTCTCCAGGACTCTCTCGCTATCGAATAGTGGATGTAATTTTCTAGGTCTTCAAATACTAGGATAAGCAGTCAGCAGCAAATTCATTTGCATTGCGCGTCTATTAACATTTTCATTAGAGCTCACAGCCTCATTCGTTTTTTTTTTCTTTCGTTGCTGTAAAGACGGCTTCGCTTCTCTTCATCACAGCTCCCTTCATTCTTCGAGGCAGTTCGATAGTGGGCTTCATGCTTGTCGACCACAAGCTTTTTTTTTCAAAAGTTGCTCTAAATGTACGGTTCTCGACTATATGCGGTGTCTTACATACTGCGTGGAAACTTTGCGCTCCGCAAGGAAGCTTATTATCCTGAAGGATGAATGTGCACCAAACTCGTTGTACGTTAGAGTTCTTTCTCTGGCGTTGACTGACGGCGATTTAAACAAATAGGCCCTTAATAAATTATCATTCGGTGGCAGCCATCCTTCCGCAAAGTATTAAGGAGCCTTCCTGCTAAGTTTGAATTCAGTTTTATTTTGAATAGTGCATTTGGCGTGGCGAACGTGGCATGGTATCTTATTAGCTTGGCATGGTGACAAAAAGATCAACCAGATGAATGTGACGTGAAACCAGCTGACCAACGTACGCCCGATTCACCATGCAATAATTGATACAGATCACCAGTTGGCAGCCCAATCTCTCAGATTGGCTGAACTCAATATAAGCCTGCCGTCTCCACCCTCTGTGTAGTGTGAAAGCCACGAAACACTTGAACCGTTTGCTTTGAGAATATCAGAAGTTTTATAATTAAGTTAAGGCGTGTCCTAGACTTCCACCGGTGCTTGCTTAAGGCAATGCAGGCGGTCTCATTTCTAGGTTATTTCTTGAACAGCGAAAAAAAAATAATAAAGAAAAGGACACCACGGAATAGTTAAGGGACAGATCCAGCTTTAGGCGGCTTCTGGTCGCGAAGAAGCGGAAACATATTGCTACAGACTAGGAAGAACAAGAAGCGGGCAATGGAGTGGGCAGGAGAGCTTGTGCTAGACCCAGTCCTATTACTTAAACCCAATTTCGCTGCCATCGATCATGCTCTTTCTTAACTGGATTGCCGCTCTTCACAATATTGTTACATGGTGAGCAGGTAATAAGGAGTTTTAGTGAGGGCAACTGAGAGTAATTATTGTTCACCTTACAACAGATATCACGTACACACACAGGGGGACAGGCTAATTCCACAATGTCAACCAGATTCTGCTTCATATCTCGATATATACTTTTCGAGACGAGAAGCAGGACAGGGGGGACAGCAGGTGTCAGAACCGAGTCAGAAAAGTAGTGCTCGGGTGGATGTCTGAGCTCTCTATGAAATAAATTTTAGTATGATATATAGTGTATTGCCAAAGTATGCATGCTACCAACACACGTGTTTTTTGGATTAGGAGCGGTAATAAACTCGTGTCGCAGTTGTACGACCATAGTAGGACATAGTGGTTAGAGCGCCCGTCTCGGCTGCTGGAGGTGGTTAGTTCGAAACCCACCGCCGGACACCCACCGGTAAAAATGGGTACAAGCTTCAGGGTACGATAATGGTCATAAAATCTAATAGTATTATCTACAGTATGAGCAAAACCTCGTTAGATAACTGTTTACGTTGCGGCAATGAACGTCATTCTTTAACAGCAAAGAAATCACTTGCGACTTCTCCTCCATGCAACGCGCTGGAAACTAGATGAGTCGCTGCATCGCTTCCGTCCTTGTCAATGCAGGCGGTTCGCCGATAATGGTTTTGTGCTCTGTGCCTGAGCGTCGCAGGACAAAACTTTGACGCCAAAAGTAGGGTTTTAGAAACAATCACTGACTGCGGCCATAAACGCTGCAGATAGAAGCGGCGACCCCATATCGCGATCCATCTCTCTGCGAACGCTAAAAACTTGCCTCTCTCCACACAGCCAGCCTAGCCGCTGCTCAGGCAATCTCGCTAAGAGTCCATAAACCAAAAGAAGGCCGTTCCGAATCAATATTTATTAATAAATCACTGAGCAAAGCCCAGTTGTAACGTAAACAGCTTTGAGGGTTCCATGCCGAAGGCAAAGAGTGAAGGAAACAATGAGAAGAAATGTGCGGCTGAAGAAAAAAGTCATCAGTCGAACAGGGCAAACAGAATTATTTAAATGGGGATCATTTTTTAAAATGTGATAATCAATGGCGCAAAGCGGCAAAGGCTGTGGTGCCAGGAAGGAAGAAAGGCGCTGTTCCACTCGACTGTTTGTTCTGTGCGCGCGTGTGGCCCTTTTAATGGAATTGCTGTCCCTCCTCAAGCCGAGGGACGCAATAACGGTCGCAATATTTGCGAAGGATGTGTCACCTCCAGCAAGCAGCGAAGACGGATCGCCTGCATGAAAGTCGGGCACGGAATAAAACTGCAGAGTAGATGAAAAAAAAAAAAAAAAAAAAGAGAACTTACCGGACCGTGCCTGGTCGAAAGGGCGAGTAAAATTTCAGGCTAAGCGAAGACATGATTTAGTTTTAGCAATAAGTCAGCCCGAAGCGCGTGCATTGCAATCAAAGTGTACCGATGACGCGGTTAACTCTTGGTCCAACAACTTATATATTTTTGTAGCAGGATATGCACGAAGGATGCGAATATTCTACTTTGTCTTTTTCATAAATTTTATTTTATATACTCACCACGCAAAAAATAATCGTGAATTGATGAAATCTTTAGTTCGATGAAAGTAATCACTGCATCGACTTGTGCTTCCTTGAGGTGTAGCCGGTGTACCTGAAGCCCAATATGATTAACACGGCCCCAAACATTACTTTACCGATCCCTGCGCACAAAGGATCATACCTCACATTTATCCAAGGGTTGGGAGAAAACAAGAATAAAGCACTATCCCACTCCTTCACTAAGCAGATTAAGATGTTCTTGGCAAGACAAGGCTGTTTAATGTTCAGGGCTTTCTCCACTGCTCGTGCAAGCATTCAGCAATAGTTCCAGTGCTCACAGAACTGGAAGGTTCGGTGAGCACAAAAATTCTCTCATAGACGCTATTCAATGTTGACAACACCGATCGCATCACAACGTTTAAGAATCGTTTCTTGTTTCATTTTCAGACATGATGTAGAATACTCTAGCACTGACATCAAGAAAGTGCCACATGTGACCGCTTCATTGCGCGTCACTGCGGCAGTGACGATGTGCAGGGACTTCTTCAGGGTGCTGCACGGCAGTCCGTTCGTGGCACTGTCCAGAGGTTGCAAGTCGCGACGCTGAGTGAGGCGAATGTAAGGGGCCGAAGCAGAGGAGGTGAAGGTCCGCGAGAGGCTACAAGGGCGTCGCACAAGTGGGGCTCGGGGCTAATCAAGGGAAGACCTCGGCGCGCTGTTTGAAGAACAGATGACATCTCGGGAACCCGTCCAGCCGAAGCGGTGCTAATGAAATGAAGCTCCGCGCCGAGGGGGGGACCCCCCCACCCGCGGTGGCCCCTGCCACTTTAATTAGCCAGCAGCGCTCCTCCTCTCTTCCCGGTTCTCGCGCGCCGACGACACGGACCGCCAGTTACGCGGGAAAGCGCACACGAGCGCCAAAGTCCGCTCGCGCGCCGAATTAACAACGTTCCCGCCGCGCGCGCGCGCGCGCGGAACCTATCCCAATTACGTGTACATAAATCCTTTTAAATCTTTTCAATCACGTGTGTTAAAGCATTAACGAGGTATTATCCCGGCTTTGCTGCCCCGCTGCCCGGCAGGCCGGCTGCCTCTTTGTGCCCTCCTCTCCCCTTCGCGCACCTCTTCCGATGTGCGCGCCGTCGCACCGAGTCTGCCAATGTCGGGACAAGAGCATACTTCTTCGGTGCTCGGCTGCCACGCCTAGTTGCCGGGCAACATTCAAAAAGGCGCCCCGACCGGTCTCGTTTTCTTGGGAAGCGCGTCGATCGCAGAGTCAGCTAATTGCGAACTCCCACTAACGACGACCGTTATTCGGGGATCAAGCCTTTCCAAGTCGTAATCTCTTTCTCTGTTTTCGTCTCGCGGAAATAGCTGGGTATAGGGATATTTCCTCCGGATAAACCACGTCGTGTTACGATGCAACCGTGAGCTGTAGCCCTAACCTATTGGTTGGCGATAGTTTCATTAAGGTAGCCCGAAGACTGATAGCGCTCGAGAATGAGCTCGGCGCGGTCACATCTTCTGGGTATAGACATTTCAGTGCGCGATTTAAAAAACTGAGGCACAGTCGAGCACTCGTTGCTTCAGGGCAGATGACCTGTAAAATGTATTGTGTCACTATCTGAAATCCGTGCCCCTCACCGAGAGAACGAAGTGCAGACGGTTGCTCAAGAAATGTTTTTATTATTCGAAAGTCATGCACGGCAGTGAGCTGCGATATAGTTGTTTGGAATGTGGTACATGTGCTTTGAGTAATCAAAGGCGAACTTCACAAATGGGCGAAAACTCGACTTCGAAGAGTAATGAGCGCAGTGCGCACGGCCATAGAAATAGTACAGACAACTGTCGTCTGCCGAGTTTGGAGATCGTAATCTGTGCATTATCAGAAGGGATTTTCCATGAAAAACTACTACCATGAATTTGCCAGAAAAAAAAAAAAATGAGGTGGCTATGCACAGATATGCATAAAAAATAAATTTCACCACTACGTTTGCAAAGTCTTGCTTTATTTAACTTTGCTTTGCCGCGTTTTGCCATGTTTAGCAAATGACTTGATGGGTTTCATCAGGATGAAGGACGCCTAATTAGGACCTTTGGTGTATTTTTGTAAGACAACATCCGAAGCACAGCGTGAAAGCCTGCATCTTGTTTATAAAACATCGCTTAAGCAATGTTCTATACACATAAATAGTGTATGTATAACGTTTCTTTAGTAATGTTTTATATACACTGCAATTGAAAACAGGTTAAAAAAAAAATAGAAAGCGATATGCGGCAGTGACCTAACGCAGTGGCCAGTGAAGCTGATCTTTTTGCTCGAGTCTGGGTTCAGAACTTACAGGCAGTGAGTTTTTCCTCGAGCAGTTACCTCCTTGATAGAGGCTTCAGAGCCATTCCAACGAAATCCAGGAATGCAAGTATCAATGTTCTATACAAGCGAAATGTGTTTTTTAGGATTAGCCACATCCTTTCATAATGACATCACGCAGTTGTGTCCGAGGGAGACGAACAAGTAGAAACCGGAATCGGAATTGTTGCGTTAGGAATGGAGCGTAGAAAAGTAGATAAGGACGGTTTTTCGTCGTTTTTCCCTTTCTATACTCAGAGATCGTCATATTGCTTTTTGCACTCATGCGCAAAAGTAAATTTGCTTATTGAGGCGGACCTGATTTTTTCTTCTCTATTTCCTTGTGGCCTGCAGACTCATCCGGAACAAATGTACTCACACGGCAACTTTTCACATTACATTATTATTTTTTTTTATTTAACAACGTCATCAACGTTATCAAACGCAACGTTTCTCGGTCCCTTCGTAATAGAAGACTCAGAAGCTCGCATCACCTGATCCTCCGCTGCAGGGGCTTTGAAGAGCGCTGTAATTAAAAATGGTGATGGCAGGAAAAGACCGGGTACGCCACTCGATTTCAAATTTATATCGTCGCTCTTGGTCCGCGCCTCCTTTTCAACCGTGCGCGATAACTGCGCTTGCACGAGTGCGAACAGAGGGGGTGGAGATGAAGAGGAGGAGGGAGGGGACAGTGGAAGAATACCGTTAATTAGATACAACCGTCGAAATGCGACGTTCTTGATTTTGTAGATGCTGCGCGTGCTTTTATAACGAAGTAAGCGTGTCTGGAGCTGAGCGATCTTTCGCGTGATTGGGGATCCCCCTCATTTGCTCACGAGCCAGTCCGGTACCTCGGTGGCTTAAGCCCTTGTAAGCCAGGACTTAGCTCCAAGGTGGGTGTTTTAGCTGTTTCTTTTTTTTTTTTCACTCATTTTAAATGAGGTTTTCTTTCGCGAGAGAACTTGACGCATTTGAAATCGAAGATTTGTTCGTGTATCCTTTTATTTGAAGACAACGCACTTGCCAGCGGGAGATACCGTTGATTTATAACGAGAATATGTGAGAAAAAAAGCTCTGCCGTCTGTCGTACCGGGCACTTAGCAGCAGCATTTCAGATTACTATTCTAGGAAATCCGCTAGAATCCCTCAAAGCGTTCAATATATGTGCTTTCATTGCAAAGAAGAAAAAAATAATCATTTGTCGTCCATTTTAACCACAGTATACGTTCACACGTATGAAATCCTACTACGTGCCGGTTGCATTAGCTGTATATACCAGAATGCGTGCGTGAAGTGCATTGCAGCTAATCGATAATTTGATTGTTTTCAGTCTTATTAATCAAGGACAGTCATCCAGGCTTAAACCATTCATTTTGTATTGAAAAAGGCTAAAAGATAATCCGAGCGCTTGTCGACGTAAGCTAAACAACAATGCCTCTTCGTTTGAATAGCTAAGGTTTCTTTTACAACATCTGTGCCGTAATGCTATCGTTGAAGTAGGTTTGCGAGAGGAACTTGAAACCAATTCATGTGTAAATTTCACGGGGATAGCTTTTACACCAGCATACATACTTTCCACATTGGCTGATTCCAACAAATTTTCTCGCAGCACATACGACACATACTAACAATTAAATTTTGTCTGGTGTGTGATAAGGCTGGCGAATTAGAGCGCAGAACACACAATGTCTGGATATGTTCGACCCTATACGAAAAGTATCCTCAGTCTGGATCATCGTGTTATATATGCTGTCTGGCAAAGTAAGTAGGGCATCCTTATGTGTGACCTAAGCACTAAGTACGCAGTACGTTTCACTTTTGAACCGTTTCATTTCTTACATGACGATACAGCTAAGAATGCTTTGAAATCTGATGAAATCATAGAAAAAAATAAGCTTCGTCAACTTCACCGCACAATTATATATGCACCTATGCATACATAAAAAAATCGGTGACAATTGTGTCGTAGGCAGGCGCGTACAACGACAGCGAGTGAACAAGGCCGGAGAGCAGAAGGCGTGTTCAGAGGGGAAGGCAAGATGTAAGAAACGGGAACAATAAAAGAAAAAGGTTTAAAACACGCCTCGCGGAAAGAGCTAACATCGGCATGCTCTGGGGACACCCAATCGCGCAGTCTGCTCGAATTCAGCAGCACCACTGTTCTCCCAGTTTTTTTATTTTTATTTATTTTCTGGAAAGCGCTGCACCCTTGCGTCCACACAACCGCGTGCGAGTCGCAGTGCAATCAGCTTTTTACTCCATTTGCTCCGAAATGAACAACGGCGCTTTTATTCGGTCCCCCCCCCCCCCCCCCCCCCCCCCCCCATCGGTTCCTTTTGCTGTTCTCTCAAGTCAACCGGCTGGGGTTCTCCTTTGAAAAATTTCTCTTCTGCCCCATTCTCCCCCTCTTTTCCCGCCGCCCTTTGTACCTGGGTACTTCGGAAAGACATCGCTGAGCAAACTAGTCTTGATAACTCCGTCCGCCCCTGTTGTCATCTCCCGTGCTCGGTTGCTTGATTTCTCTGTTTGGGCTGTTGCAGCGCGCACAAGCGCTCACGCTCAATCTCCCTCTTGATTTCGCGCTTGTTTGGATTAGGCCTCCAAGCCTGATTGCCGGTGAACGCCAGGAGTGCCTTTTTATTGTCCTCTTAGGCATTAAAAAGAAAACGGAACAAAACAAAAGAAGCTTCGAAAGGGCACGTCTAAAATTCTAACATTTTTTTTTTCTTCTAATGTCCTTTCCAAGAGGCAGAAAAGCCAGCAAAACGCGAGAAACCCCCTTTGTAGTGAGCGCGCGCGGGCTGCCTTAATTTCTTGTTTTGGCACGCTGGCGAGCGAGGCCGACCCGACGGTAGTGTGTATAGCGAGAACTTGCAATCGAGACAAATGACAACGCCGCCGAGCGCGTCAGCCCCTTGGGAGTGCGGATGCGCCGTTCGTTCTCTGGGCTTTCGTTCTTTATGGGAGAGCGTGGGCGCGCGCGTTGAGCTCTATATACCTGTCAGCTGTGCTCTGCAAGGGCCCGCTCTGTTTCGGAGCTGCTAATCAAGCAGAAGCATTAGTCGCTCGCGCGCGTGCCTCGGGCGTGAATAAACTGTTCGACGGTGCACTTTGTCCACCCCTCGCCCCTTCTCTCCCCAAGCCTTTCGAAAAGCCATTAGGTGGCTGCTTGGAGCGACAGTAATGGATTGCCGGAAAGATGCGCATAAACGCGAGGCTTGACGTTTCTTTCTTTGGTCTTTTAATTCTTACTCCGTTAAGTGAACATACATTCGCGTTCATTTTACCTTCGCAGGAAAACTGAAGCGCGTAAGGTGCACATTCTGTTCCATTTCGGAGTCGTAAAGTAAAAATTTTTAAAACTATATATGTATTGCTTTTTTTTTTTTCCCCATTCCATGAAAGGCTCGAGTTATAAGCCCTCAGGTCTCTCAAAAGAAAGTTGAAGTTACTGCTATACATCCTTCTCCTTGCATTAATTCCCCTTTCGACCCTTTCTAGAGCCGTAACCAATTGGCTATCCCGTGTCAAACCTTATCTTACTAAATTCCACGTGGACATCAAACCATGGGGTAACAAATCAGGCACTTTATTTACAAAAGCGCCACTTACGCTTGACCGTTTGCTTATAGCCTGCGTAGTACAGCTTTTTTTTTCTAGAGATTCATTCATTACCTCCTTTACAACAGTATTTCAATGTATTGATTGCCAATATTCATGCGAATTCATTGTCGTATTAGTGAAATCGCAGTTAAACTTAGGAATTCTTTCTTAACACCGCACTGCAACATTGCCACTTATGTATAAATTTAGGCTAAGCTCACTTGTCAAGAAGCTTATATTAGTGTGTTTCCACCTCTAATGCACTCAACTAAAATCCAGTGTCGCATTCTTCCCCGCCTCCTTACTTGCACGAGCCGCCTCATACTTGAGTAGCGTATCGCACTCTGTCGCTGCCATCTCTTTCCAATGACCTCTGAACGCGAATTGACGCCTGACTACAGTACCCGGGTTCGAACCCGGCCTCGGCGGCTGCGTTTCGGTGGAGGCAAAACGAAGAGGCGTCTGTGTGCTGTGCGATGTCAGCGCACGTTAAAGATCCCCAGGTGGTCGAAATTACTCCGTAGCCCTCCACTACAACTCCTCTTACTCTCTTTCCACTTTCACTCCCACCTTCCTCCCTTCCCTTACGGCGCGATTGAGGTGTCCACAGAAAAAAACAAGCGAGACAGTTACCGCGCCTTTTTCTTCCTATAAATCAATCGATCATATCGAAAGTAATATACTAACAAGGTTAATATATTAACCGGAACATCCAGCGTCCGCGTTGTCAGCGGAAAATCAAGCGCGTGCTTCCGACAGGCGATAGCTGGCAGCTGACACGGCCGGACAATGAATGTTTGAAAGGTTCTGTGACGTCAGTAGGCCGCATGATATGACCTAATTAGAAGGAGCTACCAGCTCAGGCTCTCCAGAAATCGAACCATCTGTGAGCGTTGGGTCCTAAACCAAACACTACACCTGGACCATTTACGCAGGTTCGTAAGGCTTGGGTATCGATGTGGAATGGTATTTCACTTGTGTGGTATCTTATGACTATAGGCTCATGGGCATGCGCGAGATAAAGCAGGGATAAATGGAGGGGTTAGTGATTAAGCGAGTAAAGAAGAGAATTTACGTGAGCAAACATCCCATGGGAAGCCGCACAAATGGCACCCTTTAAGCCTTTCCCTTCATAACCTTAAAGGTGGAGCTTAAGTGAACCCCCCAAATTTTTATCATCAATTTCTTGGTAATTACCCTTCCTTTTGAAGATATATAACTAAATATAGTTGGCAAAGTCTGCTCAAAATCGCTTTCGAATTTTACTGCGCGCTTCCCAAACATCATGTATTTTTTTTTTTAAAGAACTCGGTAATCTTCGTTTGGCTCTGTCTTTTGGGTACCAGCGCCATGGTGCGATGCTCGCACTCGGTCAGCAGCTGCATCACGACGTTGTCGTTGTGGGCGGCAATGAAATTACAAATGACGTAAAATGCACGCATCACATTAAGTAGATGAGGCGAGGCCAATGCATCTTGTGCGTCACTCTCATTGTCCAACGGCGCGTTCGGCTGCGGAGAAAGCTTTTCGATGGAGGCGAAAAGCAAGGAGCCTGTGTGATGTGCGATGTCAGTACACGTTAACCAACCCCAGGTGGCCTAAATTTCCGAAGCTCTGACTCCGTCGTCTCTCACAGCCTAAGTCACTTTGGGAAGTTAAACCCCATAGACCCCAAACCAAACCAAACCTCGACATTCAAACTTCAAAATTGTCGACAGTGGGCTATTGGAGATGCTAACTTCATCTGCAATGTCTCCATGATTTTTCTGCTGCTTTTAGCCTCGCTGGAGTTTCGAGCTTTCACCCCCAAAGAAGGTGAAGGCTCTTCCTTTTTATCGCCATTGTTGTCTTGCGCACAAGGTACACGAGCACAAATGAGCACCGGGTGAATCGAGCCAATGCTGCGTCACCGCGGGCCGCGTTGTACCTGCGATCGTGTGATCTAGAATGAATACGAATTGCTTGTGGCTCTGGCTTGGCAAAGCCGACCTGCGCTCTGTTGAAAGGTCGCCAGCCAAGTCTTAATCACCACACAACAATGGCGCTCCTCGATAAGTTTGTTTATGGGTGCTGCACTGAGCACACGTTTTCGGTGAAACTTAGTGCTGGGGATGTACGAGAAGTTACAGACGGTTGGTATTATGCTTAGCTAATCATAAAATAAATTTCGAAGCCAAGTTCACTCATTGAAAATTTTGTTAAAGCGAGGACAAGCCCGAAATATAGTTAGTTGTGGCGAGAACTTCGTTGCATTGAATTCTATGGCTCACTGACGGGGAATTAGAAATTTCGTTGAAAGCAAGATTTCGTTGAAGCAGTGTCACCTGTATCGAGGTTCAACTGTATAACGCTAAAATAAGCTTTTTTTATGGAATCAATGATGGCTTATTCTTTCCTTCGAAGTAGATACTGTAAAAAATCGATAAAAAAGTTAAACTCGCAACCCACGGGAACAAAGATACGACCAGGCTGCCACCTGCGAGAGCCCAATGCCCAATGACTTTCAAGTGTTGCTGAAACAAGACTCTCCAAACAAACTTTTTTGTTATTACGCGTTTTGCAGCCAAAATTATTGTCCTAAAGAAGGGTCAGAATTTGCCGAGAAAAAGTTGTCTTTTTACAAGAATCAAGAAGGCAACGCTAAAGTGGTGCACGTCATTTACTTCTCCGCTACGAATTCTGTCATTTATTTTTGCTTCTCTACGCCTTGCGGTCCCTTCTGGCCACAGACGACTCCGCTTTTATTTAAGGGATAACGGCCTGAAAGCCAACCTGGCCTTGCGGTCGTGTCGCCTTTGCGCCGCAGTCTCAGCGTGGCTTCAGCGTCGATAGATGGCGACGGATTTCCACAGAGCGCTCCGGCAGGGCGCTTAAAAGTGATCGTGCCCAGGAATTATGATGGCCGCCTTACGTTGGCCTTTCCCCCGCGCGCTGCCCCGACGCACTTTATTTTAGAGCCTCGGCGCCGTGCTCAGCTTAAAGACGGCGGCAATGCGCGCTCAGCGTCGTACCGCCAAGAAAGACAAAAGCTCGATCATAAAAAAAGGGCGCTGGAAGAAACAACAAAATCGAAACTCAGGAGAGAGAAAACGGGAGAGGACCCCGAGAAAGCTTCATGAAGCGAAGAAGTTTTGACACAAGGCTTCAGAAGAGAGGTGGGCAAAAAAAGCAGAGGGATGGGGTTGGAGGGAGGTCTCGTCGGTCGCATCTGCAACACGACCTGCAACATTGGCGAGGGGAGCGATTTTCTCCAGATTCGTTGTCTTTTTGACTTTCTCTCCCCACTTGAAAGAGTGAGCGGGGGAGATTCGGGACGACTGTAGGTGAAGGAAAGCGTCCGCGTATACGGCCTATGTGCTTCCCTCTTTACACCTCTCGAAACCGCTCGGGCTGTGCGATAAATACATTTAGTATATCTCGGCGCAGATCAAATAAGGTACAAATAAAAGTTGAAACACAAGCCGACTAGCTGAAACTTTATTGTTTCGAAACTAAGAAATATGCTCAAACAATGCCAAGGAAGAATGGAAGAATTCTCTTCTCTCTCCTGAAAATAAAGCCGTTGGAGCGCGGGTGAGGACCAGCTGAGTGCAAGGATGTTATCATGGGGAGAGGAAATGTTGGCAAGGATAGGTGGGACACTTCTGAGGTAAAAAAGAAGATTGCTGCGGCGTTTGAGTCGGCGGCAGCGGACAGGCGAAGAAGAACGCCACGCAGCGATTCTGAAAAGACAGATTTATGGTTGGATTATACCAATATCTCCCATTCCCTTTCTCGCACCTTTCAGCCTAAGAATTTTGTGCTTCTTCGTATCTTCATTCTCTTCGGAATCTCGGCAGTTATTCCTTCGTGACGCCTATCTCGAGAGCTCGAGAGAACGTCCTCTTCCCGAGGCTATAAAACAAAAGGTTCGCCTCAGTGAAGTTGCGGGTCGCCACCACCGCAGTGACGAGCGATTCACGGCGACGACTCCTCCTCTCAGCTCTGGGCCGGAAATGGCGTTTGTCTTCTCCCCAAAACGCCAAGCGGCATCGAGTTAAGGCGAGAGCTCGAGTGCGCGGCTTGACTTCTTTGAGCCTCACCATTTATACACGAGCACAAGAAGATGAAGTCATAAGTGGCCACGAAAGAAAGAAAGAAAAAAAAAAGGAGTGGGATGGAGGACAGAAAAGGCAACTTATTTTCTCCGTTCCTTTATTTCGAAGCCAACATACTTTATAGATATGCGTGTACAGCACCCGTTGTCTCAATAATGTATGCATGAAATGCCGCCAGGTTATTTTCAGCGGTCTTCGAAGTTGCTGGTCGAGCTTTGCGCGTTGATCTGGGGGGCAGAAGGTTTTGATAAAATTCCATTGAGTTCAACCATGCAGCGTACGCTCACGAAGCGAAGCCTTATTGGGACTTCACTTGACTAACATTAACTGCCTTTTGTCGTTCTGTTCATCGTTTCCAATAGCTTGCGAATTACTGTCTTGATGCACGCTTATCACAACTAGAGTTAGCCGAGACCTGTGGCTAAGAAGCCAGCATGAAAATGGCGTCATTGGCAGATAGCAGGATATATGTGCTCAAGAAGTCAAGAAAGCATACAGTGAATGCCAGTTCTTGTTTTGCGGCATGTGCACAACAAAACCTATGTACAAATGTCAATACAACCACACATAAGCCTAACTTGCGTACTCAAACTAATTTCTTCAAGCTTGGCTGCGGAGAGGTTGATTGGAAGTAGGCAATGCTAACACCAAAAATATCCGGGTAGATATAAGAAAAAATTAACACGATTATCTGATCGAATTTCTTTCACCTGAGTCGGCAGAAAACGTGGAGGTATTTTTTGTTCACCGGTTATTATATGCGCGTGAAAGCATATACGCATATATATATATATATATATATATATTATATTTCCGTTGAACAAAATGAACATGCTTTGCATCATGCATTCTATTCTTACGTGAGTTTGGAAAACAACCATTAGATGCACTCAGTGTACTCAAAAGCTCATTATGCTTTATAGGATTTCTCTTCTTCATGACATGTTATTTTTATTTTCTGAGGTAACAAATGCACTATGACCTCGATTAATATATTGTCATGATTATTAAGGACGCTTTCACACGCACTGCTAGCCGTAAATATAAGCCTATAATTACGAAGCCTCTTCGTTACAAATCATGACACCAGCAAAACCGGTTAGCCGTACTGCTGTAGCCCAAACAAATGATTTGCTTTCACACATTTGAATTTGTGACAGCGCTAATTAAGAAAGTTGTTTTTGATCGTTTCCTAATGCCTACGCGTACCTAGAAATTCTGAACAACCGCAGTTTGTCAACGGGAAGAATAAAGTCAATATATCACTCATGATAATTTTCACCCCCGTGATTATCATAACTGCTATAAAACTAATGTGTTCCTGCACAGGAATTCTTTCACTTTGCTCGTTTCGTAGCAGCAAACTGTTTTGTGATACTTAATGACAATGTGATTATACTCACGGCGTGATTAACGATACATGCAATTCGCTATTTTTCATGCACCTGCCTTGCTTAGCTTCGTGCTAATATTTCCCTGCTGTTTCGGCTTTACGGCAAAGGTACACGAAACGACTTTGTATTTACCATTTTGGGAGCCCGTGAGGGAGTGGAAGGATGAAGTGGAAGAAGACGCTCCAGCCCAACTGTTAGGTCGATGAAACTTAGTGCGAAGGAGCAATGACGTCATTGCTTGAAACATCATTGGACGGCTAGCAAGCTTCACGTGCTATCCTGCAAGCTGCCAATATATACGGTTTATGAATGCGTCAGTCCCTATCTGCAACTGCCGTATCAAATGTGTACGCCGGGTGAGTCTTCTCTGTAAAGCGCGCCTCCCCACGCAGTGACCCTTATAGTGGAGAAGTATCCTTTACAGCAAAAGTATGTGAACAGGCTTTGGCACCATATTGTTCACAAATTGAAAGAGCCACAAATTAAAAGTTACACGCACTTTTTTTGAAGCCCGAAATCACATATTGCGATCGCACACAACCATGCCGTGGCTTCGACGAAAGCCTGTCAAGGTAGGTATGGTTTCAAAAACAAGTAAATATTTCAGGCATTAAAGAGCGAGGTGAGATCGTTGATGTTCAGAAGGGCAGAAGTACGAGCACGCGGCCATAAGCTATCAAGTAAATCTTTGAGGATTTAGAAGTGACTTGAGCCCGCATACTTTGTCCGCTATTCATTTTTTTATTCAACTGTGCGCCTCTGTTTCCTTCCTTAAAAGACTCATTTACTCTAGGTTGGCCGCCTTTCCACTAGCCACCGAACACAACTGATTTCAAAAGAAAGCTTCGACAGTGTAAAACCATTGAAACAGCACATAAAAACGAGCAATTTGTGTTCGACAAGTCGTAGAACAGCCTATTGTTATCTCTCAGTAGCTATAATAGCCTCGTTGTACTTGTATTTAGAATTTACCGGTACGATCAGATGAGGAAGCAGGTGTGAGGTCTGTATTTCTGTGCTTTAACTGTGCGCAAACAAAAGTTATCATGAGTACCCTAGCTTTTTCGGTGCTGCTAGAATAATTTAATGCTGCCGATATTATAGACTAGTGTTAGCTAGAAGGCAGGACACAGATGATGATGGGAACAGACGAATAAAAAAGAGGAAGGAAGCTAGAAAATTTCATCGGCTCGCCACCTATTCTACTGTAAAAAGAAAGCAACAAGAGAGAGTCGTCATTTTTTGAGGTTCAGCAATAAGCTTCGCGATGCTTAGATCTGCTAGTATGCCGTACAAAGGCAACAAATGCTCTTCACTGAACTAAATGCATCTGAGCTGCCCTGCAGTAGTTCACTCATTCTTTGAAATTCAGAACACGTTACTTTTGTGCGCACAACACCAACATGTCAATTTCATCCCACTCATATAGCTCACTTTTGATAATGTAATCAAAGCACAAAAAAGAACATACTAAGTGCTGTTAGGGCTGCCAGCGAAAATAACAATTCGTTGCATTTCGGTAATATTATTACTTGAAGAAAGCACCAGATCACGCCTACCCATTCACAAATTTCAAAGCATGTGGCTGCATTTTCTGGCATAAAAATGAAATAAAACCGTGAATGTGCTATTCTGAGGCCGTGGGTTATAACATGAAATAAACACGAGATCAAAAGTGCCATAGTCGGCGTTCACGACCCGCTTTTGCGACTAGCGTTTACGTATGCGAAACGGCGTTCATGCCACCTACGTTTTAGCCCTCAAGCAGCGGGGTTGTACAGGCACGGCAAATGTAAAAGAAAAAAAAATAACAGCGGGGGTTTTATGCGAGGTTATTCTTTTATATCGCTTCGGGTAAGAGCAACTGCCAAGATGCGCGCTCTACGGAAGCCGAGGCATAAACGCAAAGCTTTGCCAAACCTGCCTAAGGTTTCATTCTCTGCGTCTTTTCTTCTTCTTGTACTCATGTGTATCTGCCTATATACGTGACACGAGAGCAGCTTCTCGTACATTTAGGGTAAGCCCGTGACAAAGTCAAAAGAGGAGCGTTGTAAATATAAGAAAACAAAAGAAAAAAGAAAAGTGCAGGAGAGGGAAGGGAGGATGAGGCAGCGAGTTTAGCTCGAAGGCAGGGCGCGTCGCATTTGCCCGACCGGGCTCGGCCGCGCAGGATGGAGAGGAGGATAGGAGGGAGGTCACTGCCAGGAGAACGTGCCGGTATAGTGCGTGTCGCTGAACGACACCACGTAACGGCAGTCATTACGACGGGCCCCGCTTCCGGCTAATCCTTTTTCAAAAGATTTATGGATATTTAGGAGGCAGCAAGCCCCGAAGGTGTTATCGGCTTAAAGCTTGCCATTACGGCCGTGCTGCTCCGTCTCGGTGGTTGTTGCTAATATCGAGCTCCGTCTTGCTTCACCGCCTCCCCATTCTTTTTTTCTGTATGTGGCCCATTTTTCTTCTTTCCTGCTTCTTTTCCTTTCTGTTGATGCTTTCTTGATTCTACATTTATGTTTAGTTTCCTTCTGAAAAAAAAAAAAAAAGAAAAAGACAGGGCTGAAGGGAAGTGCTTGGTCATGTACGTATGCAACCAACATTTTTTCTCGGCCCGTTTATTGTTACGAACAGCTTGTTTTGAAAGCACTATGTAAATCTATTGATGAAGAGAAAGAGAAAACTGTTTGGTCTGGTTCTTTGCTGAATCCAGGTATAGGTTTAAGCACAATCGGTTCCGGTTTGAGTTTTTTAAGTGCTTCGTTTGCCTTGCAATGAGGCTGTTTGGCCACCGGCCTTGCCGTTGCATGTTAGCTCTCGCTGACTGTGAATGTGGGAACAATGAGAGAAGTCATCGTGTGGCTCGATAGGCCCGACGCACGAGAAATGAACAAATTTGGGCTTGTCGGGGAAAGAATATAAATGACAGTCTTCATTACATGTCGAGATATCTTTAGCCTGGTTTGCGATACATCCAGATGTGACCGCTTATTTTTATAGTGAGTAGGCAGAAAGAATTCTTATCTTATTTAATCTCAACCACGTATTTGTTTTGTAAGGAAAGTAGTTCGGTCCTAAGAAGTTCGCAATAGTTAATCACTGGTTTTCTTCCTAATATCTCTCAACAATATCTGCATTCTTTCGATTTTCGTAATAGGATGTTCATGTAAATAACGAAATAAAGATGAAAGAAATATAGAATACCACTTGTCGAGTAGCTTGCAACAACTAACGAAAAGCGGAGGCATACGAGGATAATTTCGGAGGGTTTAGGCTTTCAAGCACGGTGGGGTAAGAGTGCGGACAACGAGGCAGTCGCGCGCGCTATACTCTTACAAGCTGGTCATCGAAGACAACAGAGTGAAAAGGTGTCACGCCCCTCTCATGATATGCGTTGCTTTAATCTGTTGTACTCGTTTTCAGTGCCATAATTTACTGTTAAATGGATTATGTTGTTGCTCACCGCAAGAAACCAGTTTCTTTTTTTATTTTATGGGGAAGTATAAACTTAGAAGCGCCGATGTATATGTCCCATAACGAGCATCTAGCTCACTTTCCTTCACTTGCTTCATCACGTTTTAATGTGGGGCCATTTGAGATCATGCCTTAATAGTTGATCGACTGAGAATAATTTCCCAAGTACAAAAATAACCACTGACGAAATCAATGTCTGCAAGTTCTTCAAGTTGCCTAGAAATCTTCCATTTATTTATTTTCAGTGACACTTGCAGCGCAAAAGCGTTCAGCCGTTCTGGCGTAATAAGAAAATAAATGTACCATTTAAGAAAAAAAAAATAAGAAAAACAAGAACGCTGAGTGAACATTTAAAAATAATTGAGCAATGTATACATTCCACATCCCCAATGTTTTTTTTTTTTCAACGCCGCTTTTCTCTGCCGAAGGCACGGAAAATGCGAATGTCACCCTTTTTGAAGAATACTATATACTTAAACGTAATGAAGAAAATTTCTACAAAATGAAAGTGAGCAGAAAAGTTAAATCAATTTCCTTTCTCGTCATTTTCAAAGCCCTTGTCATCGCTTTTAGGGCCGCCATTGCTTTGTGCCATGATTTTGGTTCACTTTGTCGCCCCTTTTTCTTGCTTGTACCACAGACCAGCGCAACGCTGTCATTGCTGTGCTTCGCTTTCAGTGTCCTCTGCAATTGTCTTTGCTGCACGTGCGATATATTTTTTGCGAGTTTGTGTTTTTTTTGGGAGAGCTTTAAGGCGCGGAGCTTTTAAGGGCTGCCGAGTGTCCTCCGTGGCTTCGTGGCTTTCCTTATTTAATCCGCGGGCTTTTATCTGTCGCCACGGCGTGGCCGGTTAGCGCGACCAGTCAATTTGGGATGAACCTCAATTGTGGTCGATGGAGTACGGAGAGCAGCCAAAGGGGTACATGGAGCGGAGGTGTTTTCTTTTCAGTGCATTAACGGAGATGAGAGTATTATTAAGGAAGAAGACGCAGTTATTATAAGCTATTCATTATTTTTCGAATCTTACGCGTCAGCTTGTGACTTGAGCACGAGACAGTCGTTGGTCATTGCAATCAGTGATGAGTGACAGAGGCTTGTAATGTAAATCGGGACATTAACTACACAAACCAACGTGCTTCAGTGCACTGCGATTAAACGCTCTTTCTTTCATGATATACAAACGAATTTTGTAAATCGTCGTGTACGTGGTGGCAATTTTTCCATGAACCCTCTTTGTAAAATTTTTGTCAAAGGTTATGTGGTGGAGGCTACAGCTTGGTATAGAAATGAC